>NC_057837.1:77025625-77343750 GCF_910594005.1 Cervus elaphus | reverse complement strand
TGGGACCCCGGGGTACACATGATTCATCAGACCTTGGTGTCTGTCTAGCTCTATTGTCTGTCAAGCGAGTTGAGGTTGACATTGGACCAGCTCCGTATCTCAGTAGAAAATGTTTTCCTTCCCAGCAGATGCAGCCAAAGTCCCAGGGCAGGCTCTTACTGGCCTGGATTGGGTCACGTGCCTACTCCTGAACCAACCATGTTGGACTGGGATGGTAAAGTGTTCAGATTGGCCAGGGCTGAAATATCCACCTGGAGTTGCAGAAGTGAGATCAACATTTCCCAACCACAGGATGAGAGGAGGAAAGAATGGTTGCTGAAAGAAAAATTAAGGTGTTAACCAGAAGTCTGGGTGGGGCAGAGAGCCGAAATCAGGGCCAGATAAGCAGCCTTGGGGCTACAGGGCTTGCTTTCCTATTCCCTGCACTAATCACTGCAGATGGCGCAGTGCAGGCAATGCAGATGGTCCCTGCATCTAATCACTGCGGACGGTGGCTGCAGCCATGAAATTAAAAGACGCTTGCTCCTTGGAAGAAAAATTATGACCAACCTAGATGGCATATTAAAAAGCAGAGACATTACTTCGTCAACAAAGGTCCACCTAGTCAAGGCTGTGATTTTTCCAGTGGTCATGTATGGATGTGAGAGTTGGACTATAAAGAAAGCTGAGCACCGAAGAATTGATGCTTTTGAATTGTGGTGTTGGAGAAGACTCTTGAGAGTCCCTTGGACTGCAAGGAGATCCAACCAGTCTATCCTAAAGGAGATCAGTCCTTGGGTGTTCATTGAAAGGACTAATGCTGAAGCTGAAACTCCAATCCTTTGGCCACCTGATGAGAAGAGCTGACTCATTGGAAAAGACCCTGATGCTGGGAAAGATTGAGGGTGGGAGAAGGGGACCACAGAGGATGAGGTGGTTGGATGGCATCACCGACTCAATGGACATGAGTTTGGGTAAATGGGAGTTGGTGATGGACAGGGAACCCTGCGGTTCATGGGGTCGCAAAGAGTTGGACACGACTGAGCGACTGAACTGAACTGATTCCTATTCCCAGGCCCTGCGGGTAGTATATTTCTAGAACCTACCAGAAGCCAGCAAGAACAAACACCCAAGTTCAGAGAGTGAAGTGGCTTGCCCAAGACCACACTGGCTAGTAAGACACAGCCAGGCCTCAGACTCAGATGGTCTCGCTGCTTCTGAATCCCGAGGACTGGAAACTATTTTTCTAAACCAGAGTGAGGTATGTTTTGTGTCAGGTCTGGGAAAGTTGGGGTCATTTGTGAGAAGGGAGTATTCCAACAAGTTCCCACTGAGAAACAGGAGGCAGGAAATGCTGACTAATACCCACCACACACTCAGCACCGGCCAGAGACGGAGAGCCCCGAGCAAGAGCCCCTTTGGGCAGTCCCTGCAGCCCTGAGAGGTCAGTACACTTAGCCCCATTTTTTGCAGATGAGGAAACAGGCACAGAGTCAGGTAACATACCAAACGTCACACAGATGGTCGATGGCGGGGCTGGGATCTGAGCCCTGGTCTGACGCTGAGCTCCGGCAGGTTTCACCTGCAGCCCCAGAGGAGGGAGGGAGGTGGGAAGGCAGGTTTTCCAGCGTGTCCCCCATGAGAAGGCAGCAACGTCACAGGATGAGAAACGGCCGCTGACACCGAGGAGTGGGGCTCCCCGGAGACATGAGACCCCCCAGAGGGCAATGACCACTCACATCCATTGATTAAAGAAGAGCGAGAAAATCCAGATGCTTTAAAACGCTGGCTCCATTCTTTAATCATACCCCCGGCAAAATAAAACAGGTGTCTAGGTCAACGTCTGCCCACAGCTTCCCAGCTAGTGAGTGCTCTGTCGCTCAGTCGTGTCCGACTCTTGGTGACCCCCCTAGACTGTAGCCCGCCAGACTCCTCTGTCCATGGCACTTTGCCGGCAGGAATGCTGGAGCGGGTGCCATCTCCTCCAGGCTGGGGCAGGGACCGCCTGACTTTAGGTGGGTGTGTGCTGCCATCTGGTGGTGGACTGGGGCAGGTGGCAGTGCCCGCAGATGAGTTCCCAGCCCTGCTGGGAAATGTCCTGCATTCCCCTATGCTGACTTGTCTTTAGAGGGGTTCTGGGCACCGTGACTGCCCCCAGCATTAACCTCACCCCCTTTTTATATACCTAAAAATTTCAAGCTACCATTTTAAGCATAATTTTGTAATAGGTAATGCATGCATAAGGTAAAGAGTAATAGTGGACTTTGCTGATGGTCCAGTGGTTGACTCCACACTACCAATTCAGGGGGCCTGGGTTCAGTCCCTGGCCAGGGAACTAGATCCCACATGCCAGCAACTAAAAGATACTGTACGATGCAACGGAGATTCCATGTGCCTCAACTAAGACCCGGCACGCATGCCCAGTCCTGTCTAGCTCTTTGCGATCCCACGGACTGTAGCCCGCCAGGCTCCTCTCTCCATGGAATTTCCCAGGCAAGAATACTGGAGTGGGTTGCTATTTCCTTCTCCACTAAGACCCACCACAGAAAACTGGTCAACCACTTGTAAAAGAATGAAACTAGAACACTTTCTAACACCATACACAAAAATAAACTCAAAATGGGTTAAAGATCTAAATGTAAGACCAGAAACTATAAAACTCCTAGAGGAGAACATAGGCAAAACACTCTCCGACATAAATCACAGCAAGATCCTCTATGACCCACCTCCCAGAATATTGGAAATAAAAGCAAAACTAAACAAATGGGACCTAATGAAACTTAAAAGCTTTTGCACTACAAAGGAAACTATAAGTAAGGTGAAAAGACAGCCCTCAGATTGGGAGAAAATAATAGCAAATGAAGAAACAAACAAAGGATTAATCTCAAAAATATACAAGCAACCCCTGAAGCTCAATTCCAGAAAAATAAATGACCCAATCAAAAAATGGGCCAAAGAACTAAACAGACATTTCTCCAAAGAAGACATACAGATGGCTAACAAACACATGAAAAGATGCTCAACATCACTCATTATTAGAGAAATGCAAATCAAAACCACAATGAGGTACCATTACACGCCAGTCAGGATGGCTGCTATCCAAAAGTCTACAAGCAATAAATGCTGGAGAGGGTGTGGAGAAAAGGGAACCCTCTTACACTGTTGGTGGGAATGCAAACTAGTACAGCCACTATGGAAAACAGTGTGGAGATTTCTTAAAAAACTGGAAATAGAACTGCCATATGACCCAGCAATCCCACTTCTGGGCATACACACTGAGGAAACCAGATCTGAAAGAGACACGTGCACCCCAATGTTCATCGCAGCACTGTTTATAATAGCCAGGACATGGAAGCAACCTAGATGCCCATCAGCAGACGAATGGATAAGGAAGCTGTGGTACATATACACCATGGAATATTACTCAGCCGTTAAAAAGAATTCATTTGAATCAGTCCTAATGAGATGGATGAAACTGGAGCCCATTATACAGAGTGAAGTAAGCCAGAAAGATAAAGAACATTACAGCATACTAACACATATATATATGGAATTTAGAAAGATGGTAACGATAACCCTATATGCAAAACAGAAAAAGAGACACAGAAGTACAGAACAAACTTTTGAACTCTGTGGGAGAAGGCGAGGGTGGGATGTTTCAAAAGAACAGCATGTATACTATCTATGGTGAAACAGATCACCAGCCCAGGTGGGATGCATGAGACAAGTGCTCAGGCCTGGTGCACTGGGAAGACCCAGAGGAATCGGGTGGAGAGGGAGGTGGGAGGGGGGATCGGGATGGGGAATACGTGTAAATCTATAGCTGATTCATGTCAATGTATGACAAAACCCACTAAAATGTTGTGAAGTAACTAGCCTCCAACTAATAAAAAAAAAAAAAAAAAAAAGACCCAGCACAGCCAAATAAATAAATGTAGATAAGTATTTTTTTTTAAAGAGTAATAATACAGGGGTCAGCTGACTGTGGCCAGTAGGCTAAATCTGGCCCACTTGTTTTTCTGTTGTCCCCATGAGCACTTTTTAATAGTGGGGGCAATAAAGAATATTTTCCCAACAAATGACATTCAAATTCAGTGTCAGTTTTAAAGTTTTCTTTGGCACATAGTCACACCCATCATTTGTGTATTGTCTATGGCTGGTTTTTCAACACAGCCGCAGAGTCAAGAGACCAAATGACCCACAAAACCTAAAACACTATCTGGCCCTTTATAGAGAAAAATCGACCAACTCCAGATCTAGAGTGCTCCCCACTCATGCTCCCCCAAGCCCTCTGTTCTCCCCAGAGGCCACCATCTGAATGAGACACTTGGAAGTCCCTTCCACAGTCACAGAGGCACGGCTGGCCCCCACTCTTTTCACACAATGGGTAGAATATTACATGCACAGTTCTGCACCTTGGCTTTTTCATTTAATAGGTTTTGAAGATAGTATTATATCAATGCTTCCTTAGTTCCTTCCTTATTTCTTTCTACAGCTGTATAACATTACAACTTCAGGGTGGACCTTCCTTTGTGAACTCATCACTCGTTAAGTTTTGAGGTCATTTTCAGTCTTGGGTAATCCAGATTGCTGTGCTGAAGGACTTAAGTCTTTGCTCACGAGGGCCAGTAGACCTGAGGGGCCAATTCCTGGGGATCGAATTGCTGGGTTAGGGATGTGGGCGAGTTCCCTTTCGATTGCTCATGCCAAAATTGCCTTTGACCAAGGGCACGCGCATTTAAACTCTCAGAACTTGAGAGCGCCAGTTTCCTCACACCCTTGCCAACACTGGGTGTTAGCGAGTGTTTTCTTCTTTGCCAATCTGATAGGTGGTTTTAATTTGCATTTCTATTACTGTATTTCATTGAATCTAAGATATCATTGATTGTACCATGCACCTGATTTCAGAAATGCTTGAATATAAAATTTGCCTCTTAGAATCACTGAAATAGAACACGTTGAGTGGAACTGGCTGTTTTATTGCATTTTCTTACTCTGTATTGTTCTATTCTGATTTTTTTGGGGGGGGGGCAGGGAGCGGGCAGTGGGGGCGGGGAGGCAGGACAGTGGTGGTTAAGAGCTTAGAGTTCAAATCCCAGCTCTGCCCCTCACAAGTGTGAGTCTTTGCACAGGTTAATCTTTTCTGTGTTGCAGTTTGCTCATCTGTAAGGTGAGTACCTACCTCATAGGGTCGTTGTGAAAGTAAAGTGAAAGTCACTCAGTCATGTCTGACTCTTTGCAACTCCATGGACTATATGGTCCATGGAATTCTCCAGGCCAGAATACTGGAGTGGGTAGCCTTTTCCTTCTCCAGGGGATCTTCCCAACCCAGGGATTGAACCAGGGTCTCCTGCATTGCAGGCAGATTCTTTACCAGCTGAGCCACCAGCGAAGGATTGTTATGAAGGTTAAATGAATTAATACATACAAAACACTACGTTCCTATAACATACTAAATGCTCCATAAACTTCTGCTATGACTATCATGTTTCCTTTGGGATCTCTTTTTCTTAATGAGTTGCAAGGGCCCCTTATAAATTAAGGAAACATCCTTTTGGTTCCCCCCCCCCCCGACCCTGGACCCCTGGTTTCTATTCCCTTTTTCCTTGACCACAAAGGTAAAAGATGGTACAAAACTCAAACATTACATAAATAAAATGTACAGGAAGAAACTAATGGAAATGACCCAGATGTCAATCAATACAGGAATAAATGAACTGTACCACTGCTCCTACCCACTCACTCCTATCCTGTTTTGATCATACAGTTTAGCAACTACATCAAACATTGAGTATCTTAATGCTATACTTCAGACACTGCAGGGGGACATAACTCACGTGCCATGAGATGCCACTAGCAAACACGTCACCCACCCCATCCAACACAGACCCCTTCCCAGTGACTCTCTGTCTTCTGGGTGCCCATGACTCTTGCTGTCAACAGTTCCTCAGCTTTACTTTCTGTAGTTTGTGTTATACAAGCTATAGCATGAGTCTGCGGCTTTTTTCTTAACTGCAGTTTGGAAACAGAAACACAGAACTTTACGGTAATGTTACCCCCAAGCTTGCTACTCAAAGTGTGGTCTGTACTCAGCATCGGCATCCTCTCGGAGACTGTTGGAAATGCAGGATCTCAGCGCCCGTCGCCCCCAGAGAAGCAGAATCTGCGTTTAAACAAGCTTGCTAGTGATTAACCTGCACAGGACACTTTGAGCAGTATTACTCTAAAAAATAATATTCTAGGTCTTGTAACGTATATTGCATTTTTTTGCACTTTGAATATACTTTTTCAAACTATTCATGTCTTTCACATCTCAGAGATCCCAAAACTGCCCGGGTGTTTTCCTGCCTTGTTGAGAATAGTGTTTTTGAGTGAAGGCTGTGGAACAGTACAAGTCCATGTATCTCTTTCCTGGAACACTGTGCCAGCTTCCTTGGCTGTAGATAACAATTTACCTTTAAGAGCAGCTTATGCAATAATGATATTTATTATTACATCTTCAGTCTCAGTTCAATTCAGTTCAGTCACTCAGTCATGTCCGACTCTTTGCGACCCCATGAACCACAGCACGACAGGTTTCCCTGTCTGTCACCAACTCCCGGAGTTTACCGAAACTCATGTCCATTGAGTTGGTGATGCCATCAAACCATCTCATCCTCTGTCATCCCCTTCTCCTCCTGCCTTCAATCTTTCCCAGCATCAGGGTCTTTTCAAATGAGTCAGTTCTTCACATCAGGTGGCCAAAGGATTGGAGTTTCAGCTTCAACATCAGTCCTTCCAACGAACACCCAGGACTGATCTCCTTTAGGATGGACTGGTTGGATCTCCTTGCAATCCAAGGGACTCTCAAGAGTCTTCTCCAACACCACAGTTCAAAAGCATCAATTCTTCAGCGCTCAGCTTTCTTTATAGTCCAACTCTCATATCCATACATGACTACTGGAAAAACCACAGCCTTGACTAGACGGACCTTTGTTGGTAAAGTAATGTCTCTGTTTTTCAATATGCCATCTAGGTTGGTCATAACTTTTCTTCCAAGGAGCAAGTGTCTTTTAATTTCATGGCTGCAGTCACCATCTGCAGTGATTTTGGAGCCCCCCAAAGTAAAGTCTTCACTGTTTACATTGTTTCCCCATATATTTGCCATGAAGTGATGGGACGAGATGCCATGATCTTAGTTTTCTGAATGTTGAGCTTTAAGCCAACTTTTTCACTCTCCTCTTTCACTTTCATCAAGAGGCTCTTTAGTTCTTCTTCACTTTCTGCCATGAGGGTGGTGTCATCTGCGTATCTGAGGTTATTGATATTTCTCCCAGCAATCTTGATTCCAGTTTGTGCTTCATCTAGCCTGGCATTTCAGATGATGTACTCTGCATATAAGTTAAATAAGCAGGGTGACAATGTACAACCTTGACGTACTCCTTTCCTGATTGGGAACCAGTGTGTTGTTCCATGTCCAGTTCTAGCTGTTGCTTCTTGACCTGCATACAGATTTCTCAGGAGGCAGGTGAGGTGCTCTGGTATTCTCATCTCTTTAAGAATTTCCCACAATTTGTTGTGATCCACACAGTCAAAGGCATTGGTGTAGTCAATAAAGCAAATGTGAAGAACTAAAGAGCCTCTTGATGAAAGTTAAAGAGGAAAGTGAAAAAGTTGGCTTAAAACTCAACATTCAGAAAACTAAGATTAATTGGCATCTGGTCCCATCACTTCATGGAAAATAGATGGGGAAACAATGGAAACAGTGAGAGACTTCATTTGGGGGGCTCCAAAATCACTGCAGATGGTGACTGCAGCCATGAAATTAAAAGATGCTTGCTCCTTGGAAGAAAAGTTATGACCAACCTAGATGGCATATTAAAAAGCAGAGATATTATGTTACCAACAAAGGCCCATCTAGTCAAAGCTATGTTTTTTCCAGTAGTCATGTATGGGTGTGAGAGTTGGACTATAAACAAAGCTGAGCACCAAAGAATTGATGCTTTTGAACTGTGGTGTTGGAGAAGACTCTTGAGAGTCCCTTGGATTGCAAGGAGATCCAACCAGTCCATCCTAAAGGAGATCAGTCCTGAATATTCATTGGAAGGACTGATGCTGAAGCTGAAACTCCAATCCTTTGGCCACCTGATGTGAAGAACTGACTCATTTGAAAAGACCCTGATGCTAGAAAAGAGTGAAGGTGGAAGGAGAAGGGGATGACAGAGGATGAGATGGTTGGATGGCATCACCAACTCAATGGACACGAGTTTGAATAAACTCTGGGAGTTGGTGATGGACAGGGAGGCCTGGCATGCTGCAGTCCATGGGATCACAAAGAGTCGGACATGACTGAGCAACTGAACTGAACTGACTAAACTGATAAAGCAAAAGTAGATGTTTTTCTGGAACTCTCTTGCTTTTTCAATGATACAGCGATGTTGGCAATTTGATTTCTGGTTCCTCTGCCTTTTCTAAATCCAGCTTGAACATCTGGAAGTTCATGCTTCATGTACTGTTGAAGACTGGCTTGGAGAATTTTGAGCATTACTTTACTAGCATGTGAGATGAGTGCAATTGTGCAGTAGTTTGAACATTCTTTGGCATTGTCTTCTTTGGGATTGGAATGAGAACTGACCTTTTCCAGTCCTGTGGCCACTGCTGAGTTTTCCAAATTTGCTGGCATATTGAGTGTAGCACTTTCACAGCATCATCTTTTAGGGTTTGAAATAGCATAACTGGAATTCCATCACCTCCACTAGCTTTGTTCGTAGTGATACTTCCTAAGGCCCACTTGACTTCACATTCCAGGATGTCTGGCTCTAGGTGAGTGATAACACCATCGTGGTTATCTGGGTCATGAAGATCTTTTTTGTATAGTTCTTCTGTGTATTCTTGCCACCTCTTCTTAATATCTCCTGCTTCTGTTAGGTCCATGCCATTTCTGTCCTTTTATTGTGCTCATCATTGCATGAAATGTTCCCTTGGTATCTCTAATTTTCTTGAAGAGATCTCTAGTCTTTCCCATTCTATTGTTTTCCTCTAGTTCTTTGCATGATCACTGAGGAAGGCTTTCTTATCTCTCTTTGCTATTCTCTGGAACTCTGCATTCAAATGGGTATATCTTTCTTTTTCTCCTTTGCTTTAACTTCTCTTCACAGCTATTTGTAAGGCCTCCTCAGACAACCATTTTGCCTTTCTGCATTTCTTTTTCTTGGGGGTGATCTTGATCACTGCCTGAAGACAAGAATGGAGAAATAACTCCAGAAAGAATGAAGAGATGGAGCCAAAGCAAAAACAACACCCAGTTGTGGATGTGACAGGTAATGGAAGTAAAGTCCGATGCTGTAAAGAACAATATTGCATAGGAACCTGGAATGTGAGGTCCATGAATCAAGGCAAATTGGAAGCAGTGAAACAGGAGATGGCAAGAGTGAACATCGACATTCTAGGAATCAGTGAACTAAAATGGACTGGAATGGGTGAATTTAACTCAGATGAACATTATATCTACTACTGTGGGCAAGAATCCCTTAGAAGAAATGGAGCAGCCATCACAGGCAACAAAAGAGTCCAAAAGGCAGTACTTGGGTGCAATCTCAAAAATGACAGAATGATCTCTGTTCATTTCTAAGGCAAATCATTCAATATCACAGTAATCCAAGTCAATGCCCCGACCAGTAGTGGTGAAGAAGCTGAAGTTGAACAGTTCTATGAAGACCTTCAAGACCTTCTAGAACTAACACCCAAAAAAGATGTCCTATTCATTATAGGGGTCTAGAATGCAAAAGTAGGAAGTTGCGAGCTACCTGGAATAACAGGCAAATTTGGCCTTGGAGTACAAAACGAAGCAGGTCAAAGGCTAACAGAGTTTTTCCAAGAGAACACAGTGGTCATAGCAAACACCCTCTTCCAACAACACAAGAGAAGACCCTACACATGGACATCAGCAGAAGGTCAATACTGAAATCAGACTGATTATATTCTTTGCAGCCAAAGATGGAGAAGCTCTATATAGTCAGCAAAAACAAGACTGGGAGCTGACTGTGGCTCAGATCATGATCTCTTTATTGCCAAATTCAGACTTTAATTGAAGAAAGTAGGAAAAACCACTAAACCATTCAGGTATGACCTAAATCAAATCACATGTCTTAAGAAGCCTATAGGTAGGCAGCTCCGAGATGTGTTCAACTGCTCAACTACATCATCCAGGTCCTACCTAGCTCTTGCCATCTTTCTGTGCTGGCATCTTTGGTGTGTTGGCTTTTCAGCAGCAGGCTTGTGCCTCATGGTATCTTAATGATTGCCACAGCTCCAACCATCACAAAATCATATTACACGGGGGGAAAAGGGGACAAAAAAGGCTTTCTCCCCAGGTATTTTCATGAGAGGAAACTTCCAAACATGCCTTCTCCCCAACTCACTGGTCAGAAAGAACTAGGTCATAGGCACACCCCTGGACCAACCACTGGCAAGCGGAAATGGCAGTGCCTGTGACTGGCTTGGATTCACATCTGGAAGCCGAACCTTCGGCCTTCTAAACAAAACCAGGCTTCTGAAGGAGAGAAGGACATGACTGGCCTGGTAGTAAAAAATGTACAGCACACCTCCCCTCTGAACCTCTCACCTCCAGTCTTGCTGCGACCGAATTCAATTTCCTTGAGGCAGCCAGGCTGCACTTTGTTAAAATGCAAACCTGCCCACCTCATTTCGCTTAAAACTTCCCAGGCTTCAGCTCCCTCACCACAGAGAGAACACGGAGGGCCCCAGAGTTAAAAGAACCGGATTCCAAACCCGATTTTACTTCTCTCCTGTTGCCTGACCTGGGGAAGCCACCTTACTCCACCGAGTCTCAGTTTCCACGTCTGACAAATGTGGAGATAACAGCCACTTTGCAAAGGTCATTGAGGAAATAATGACAGTAGCAGCCAATACGTCTATAGCCCTCCCGCTGTGTCAAGCTGTTTTCTAAATTCTTTAGTTATATTAGCCATTTTCACCTTCCCACGCATCCGACAAAACGGGACTCGCATCGGCATCAGCTGAAGCTACCAGGTCAAGCGCAGGGAGAGGCTGGGGCGCAGGCGCCAGAGCGATGCGGCTCTGGGGACTGGCTGTGACCTCAGGGAGCGGGCAGAGCATCTCCGAGAGCGCTTTAGCACGCGGAGGACTACAACTCCCAACAGGCTCTGCCGCGCCGCTGGACTACAACAACCAGCATGCCCCGGGCTGTCGTGCTGCACCTAGTCCTCCTGCCGGGGGGACTGTGCAGAAATTCTCCTTATGGTCAGTTTCGCTTGACAGACATTCCCCGCGGGAACCAAGGAATCTATGCGGGTAAACACATATGCGCATCATGAATAAGAGGCTTTTGTTCTAACCCTAACTCCTCCACCTGTTAGCTCTGCGCCTGTTTCCTCATCTCTAAAATGAGGATGTTCGTAGGAGCTGTGGTGTCATTGAGCTGTGAGGATTAAAAGCTGAATATGACAGCTTGGTAGATGTCCCCGCCTCTCTAGGTGCCCAAGCGTTTATCAACGCATTTTATCTCCATAGCAACCCCATGAGATTGGTATCCTTATCACCCTTTTCAGAAGGGGAAACTGATGCCAGGAGAGGTTCAAGTCTCTTGCCTCAAGTCACACATCCAAGTGAGTGGCGAACTCGAACCCAGAAAATTTCACTCCAGAGGTGAGTCCACTTTAGGAACCCTAATACTTCCCATCTGCTATATGACATTTTACAGTGACTGAAAGCCCAGGGCAAATATTTTGTGTGCCCTTCAAGGTAAATTTGAATCACTTGATACAGAGTATAATGTCAAGATGACTGTATGTCGCCAGTGGTGGGAAGGGGCTTCCCTAGTGGCTTAGACAGTAAAGAATCTGCCCCCAGTGCGGGAGATCTAGGTTCCATCCCTGGGCGGGGAAGATCCCCAGGAGAAAGAAATGGCAACCCATCCCCTGGGTGGGGAAGATCCCCTGGAGAAGGGAATGGCTGTCCACTCCAATATTCTTGCCTGGAGAATTCCATGGACAGAGGAGCCTGGTGGGCTACCATCAGACACAACTGAACAACTGAGCAGACTCAGGCTGTCATAAGGAGAATGGAACATGGGGGCAAGAATGGAGGCTGCTGGGATCCTCCACGTGGGAGACAAGGGGAGCCTCGAGGAGGAGAGGGTAGAGAGATGCTTAGGAGGCACTGCTGACAGAACGAAGTTAATTGGGTGCAGGTGTACAGCTTCCTTGTTCCTTTGTACTGAAAGTTCTGGTCCTTTCTCTGCCAATGTGTAGCTGTGCCACCTTGAGGCAAACCTTTCATCTCTCCCAGCCTCAGTCTTCACATCCACATAAGGGTTTCTCAGACCACTTATGATAGAGGAGTCAACTTCTTGAATTTAACATTTGCAAATATATGTCTCCTGGGCCTTTGCACATGTCACTCCCACTACCCGCTTCCATCGCTCAGGTTTGTGTTGAAGTGTGACTTCCATAAGAGGCCTGACCACTCCTCCCCTGGTTTATTTCCTATCCTATTATAGTTAGGTTCTTCCCTATTTGTTTACTTGCTTCCTGCCTCCAACTAAAAGGTAAGCCCATGAGAGCAGGAGCTTGCTTCTTCAGGGATGTATATCCCTCCACAGAACCTATGAAAGTGGCTGGCACATAGTAGATGCTTAGTAAATATTTGATTGAGTTAATGAGTGAATGAATGAGTGAATGTTTTCCCTGCCACCTTTATATATATATATATGCCACCGAATCCTTTAACCGCCCTGCTTCAAGCCCCTTCTGGCCTGGCAGCATTAATCTTGGAAGCAAGACATATGGCCTGGGTTCAAATTCTGACTCAATTACTTAAGGGCTGAGTTACATAAATGTCTTAACCCCTCTCGCCCTCATTTTTCACTTTAACCCAAACCTCACAGAGGAAAATGCCCAGGGCAAGTTAAGTGCTTTTAAACAATATTATAAATTTGCATCTACTTACTTGTTTTTATTGAAGTATAGTTTCAGATGTTCAGCATAGTGATTCAAGTTTTTGGGTTCTGGTGGGTTTTTTCTTTTTTTTTTTTCAGATTACATTGTATTATAGATTATGACAATAGGCGCTCTTTTATCTTTTAGTCACACCCTTCCAAGTCTGATTACCCTAGCCCTCCTCACCAAGCACCTCAATACCTGCCTCGCACCAGAGCCTGGAGGGCCCTGAAGGTTGCTGAGCCCTCACGCACGCAAATGTTTCCTCGCTCTAAAAGGGCAGATAAAAAAAAAAAAAACCTTCCAGGCAACGGGTCGAGCGGCCGGCGGAGCAAGCGTCAGTGAGGCGTCCGCGCCTGCGCATGCGCCTGCGCAGAAGAGCCCGGGGCCGGTGGGGGGTGAAGAAGGGGCCGGCCTTTGAGCGACAGCGACGCAAGATGGCAGCCACCACGGGCTCGGGTGAGCGGGGGTGCCGGGCCCTGCCGGGGGCATGGGCTTGGGCCGGGGACCGGAGACCCGCACAGGCCCCTGCTGCGGGGCCAGGGCCTCTGCAGGGCCGCTGTCCGCCGGGCCCCGCGGCGGCGACGCGGGCGGTCTGAGCGGGGAGGAGGAGCAGGCGGTGGCCGGAAGCACGGGCGGGGGCCTGAGGGGCCTGTGGGCGGCGCGGTGAGGCAGAGGCTCCCCCGGGCGGCGTGAGGGCCCTGCGGAGAGGAAGGGCCCGGCCCCGCGGCGCTGCAGAAGGGCCGGAGCGGGGGAGGGGCGAGCCCAGGGCCGCTCCGGAGGAGTCGGGGCCGGCGGCTCCTTAGACGAGATCGAGGGGTCCCCTAGAGGACGAGGAGGCGCCCCCAAAGAGATGGAAGTCTTTTATTGAATGCTGGGTGTCTGAGCGGGGGGAGGAACCTTGGGATGTCCGTTTGGCCCTGACTTCAGAGAAGCCCCTGAGGAAGAATGAGGGAAGGAAACGGGATCCTGAGGGGTGACTGAGAGGATGCCCCGTTGGTTAAGGGCATGATCCGTGTAAGTTTGGGGGATTGGGTTAGCTGGGAAAATTTTTACGCTGATTAAAACGGGGGCGTCTTGGGATGGCAGCTTTTGCGGTGGGGGAGCTGGGATTAGGGGCATCTCCACAGGATACGTGAGAAGGGGAGAGGGATTTCTCAGATTCCAGAGGGATTTGGTTGGAGCAGCTGAAAGTGCAATGACCCCATTATTGCTGCTAAGTCGCTTCAGTCGTGTTCGACTCTCTGCGACCCCATAGACGGCAGCCCACCAGGCTTCCCCGTCCCTGGGATTCTCCAGGCAAGAACCCTGGAGTGGGTTGCCATTTTCTTCTCCAGTGCATGAAAGTGAAAAGTGAAAGTGAAGTCGATCATTACCAGGCCCCTATTTGAGGAGATAGATGTTAGGTTTTAGGAGGCGAGCTCTGAGTAGGGCGGTTGGTAGAAGCTTGCGATCCTGGGTGAAGAACAGATGAGTTGGGAGCCCTGGAGGTGTCTGTTAGGGAAAGGGTCTACTGAGGGAAGCCGCATGCAGTGAGTGAGACTGGGAATCAGGTTTCAGAGATGTTCCTCTTAGAGAAGAATCTTCTCTTTTATTTGGGTGAGGGAAGCATACCTTAAGAGTGTCTCTTATGGAGACTCTCTCTCTTCCACTCTTTCAGGTATTGGTAACATATGGGGGTTCAGCTCAGAAGTTCCCCAGTGGCTGGATGGGCATGGGGAGAGGAATAAATTAAATGGGAAAGGAAGAAGAAAGTAGAGGTGCAAGAGGGATTCAGGGAGCTGCACTCTGGGCCAGGGGGAGTTCTTCCAGACCCTGGTAGGTAAAGGGAAGCTGCATTTATTTTGGATTCCCTGCTCTGTACTCCGCTAAGATGCTCCAGAGGATCATGTCCTGAAGGAATCTGTTTCAGAGTGAACATTCACAGTTGGGGATCAGGGATGGACTCAAGTGGAGCCTTCTGGAGGAGACAGGGTGATGATTGTTTGGGGAAGGTCCCCCAGAGGAGCCAGTGAGGCGAGAGAGTCAGATTCTGGAAGTGCAGGATTTGGGAGTGACAGAGTGTCTCCCTTTTGGTGAGCAGGGTGTCCCCTGAGTTGTCTGGCAGTGAAATTGACCAAAGAAGTCCTCCCAAATGAGGTGAGCATGGGCGGCCTCTGATGGAGGAAACAGACAGGACCACCGGCTGGGTACTGAAATCCTCCAGCTGTGTGAGGCCTCAGAGCACTGTTAGGAGAGGTTGGTGACCTGAAGCGAGCGGGGTAAGGGAGTCTGTCCGCCCCGGATGTTACGCCTCTAGTATCCCAAGGGGCCGTCTTTGTCTGATTGTTAAAGTGGGCATGGAAGGAGTTGGAAGTCAGGGTCTGACCAAAGTCACCTACCACAAGCTGTCTTTTACACTGAAAGCCGTGGGGTCTTCCTGAAGGATAGAGGAAACCACACCTCCCTTTCCTGGATTTGGGTTCAATTGGAACAGTGCTGAGTCAATTCATTGACCAAGAGACTGCCACAGACTTTCTCAGAAGAGAGGGGCTGAGTCAGGCCAGACTGCCGTGAGGCTCCTCTCGGCGGAGTAACAGCCTGGCCGGGTGGCTGTGAACTGGGGACTTCACAGTTCACACAGCTGTGCCCGTAGCCGCCACTGTTGCGACGGTCTTGCCACTCAGCTCCTTGGCAGTGACTGGAGATTGGCAATCTATAATCCGGTTTAACAGCTACTTAATTCTAACTTCTTGAGATCCTGCCAGTTGACGAGTGCTTCATAAAAGCTGTGGTCATCAGATAAAACATCATCAGCTGCTGTCTAGTGGCATACAAGAGCACTGGGCATGGTTTAGATAACAGGGAGCAGGTTTTGAGATGCCCTGGAACTGGACTTCCCAGAATTCCTTTCTCTGTGTGTTAAGAATTTGCTATGCCCATTATGGAGAGTGAACAGGGTGGGCATAGACCCTGTCCTCGAAGAGCTTCTATTCTAGTCAAGGAGAAGCCCATTGAAGGAATACATAATTAAGATTTCAGATAGCAGTAAACGCTGTGAAGGAAATTGTGTAATGTGGTGCTGTCCGGAGAGGTGGTCAGGGAAGGATTCTCTAAGAGTGGCCATTTGAACTGAAGCAGATGATGGAAGGAGCCGGTGGTGTATATCACAGGCCGGGGCTGGGGGACAGTGAGTGGAAAGGCCTTGTGGCAAGAACCCACTTGGCAGGTTGAAAGAACCAAAGACCTCAGTGTGCAAGGGAAGCTTGTTAAAGAAATGGATTAGAGAGAGATGGCTTTGGATTGTATTCAGTGTGAAAGGAAGCTGTTGAACAAGCACCTGGTCTAAAGTAGGCATTCAGGAAATATTTGGTGAATGAATGAATGAGGGTCTTAAAAAGAGAAGAATGACAAGATCTGACCTCTACTCCCAGGCAGTAAGAGTGTAGAGTGCTAAAGTGGGAAGCAGAAAGATACTGCTATGACCTGGGGCAGACCGCTGGGTTAAACTAAAATAAGTGTACAGGCCCCTCTGCTTTCTAACCCTGAGAAGTCTTTCAGGTGTGGTCAGGGGCCCTGAGGCCTTCCTTAGGAGGTTTAGAACAACTTCTTGATTAATCTGTGTCCCTGGGTCCCAGAAAACAGCTGTGAAGCCTTTGAGTTCCTGTAAGGGCTGAACTTAGTTTTTTGTGGTCACTGCTTTCAACACTTGTTGACAACACCTTTCTACCTCTTTTGCTTCTGCAGTGTGTGATTTCTGCATAGATCTTAGAGGGTGGAACTGTGAAAAACCCACCAGAATCCTCAGGATGCTCGTGTCATAACAGGTTACTTCCTCCTGCCTTGACCAAGATTGCAAGGCCTTGGCAGCCAGGTCTTTCCTCTGACCCAGCATCCCACAGGCTACCCTGACAGTTAACCAAAAATGTAGTGCTAGAAGAGTAAACCCATTACATTTTAAATCTGCATGTGTTGGAGAGGCCTCATACACACAGCCCTCTTAGGAGCATGTCACCACATGGGCGGTGGAGGTTACAGTCTTCCTTTCCGTTCAAGAGTGTTCCCCAGAAAGCTGGAGCTGGCAGATGAGAACCTGTGGTCTCTTAGTTGGTCTCCTTCCCGTGTATCTCACTGGGTGAGCGTCTTTTTGTGCCGGTTGTAGGTAAGTGCCTTTTGTACGACAGGGGCTCTGCTTTCAAGAGAACGTCATGTGGTGCTCAGTTGAAGAAATACCGGTCTGCCCCAGTGATGGAAGGAAACGCTGTGTTGGGCCAGAACAACCTATGGTTCCTCTTAGGGATCGCCAGGGTGTGATGGCCATGGTTTTCCCCTTCACAGGAGCTTTAAAACCACCCTCTTCCCCCCACTGTATTCTCTTTCTCTCCCCCTTCCTCAAGTCTCTAATTCTGAAAGTCCCCAGGGAAGTACAGAGCAGCACATTGGGTGACGGAGAGATGTTAACACTATTACTTTTGCATTGCGTATAATAGTTTAGGGGTTTCCTCTACTTTGACTTACCTGTTACATCATCTCATTCAGCTCTCCACAGCCCAGTCGGTGCGCTCTCCAGGGGAGGTGGTGGCCCCATGGTATTCCCGAGGGAGCTGGTGGCTGGCCGAGGCATGGTGACCCTCAGGGTTAGAGCCAGGGGTTTTGACTCCGGCTCCTTTCCCAGCTTACTCCAGCACCTTTGGAAGGAGATGGAAAGGCGTGGGTTTGCCCGTGAGCGCTTCCTTGGTCTTGGCGTGTTTAATCTTGGTGAGAATGGGCTTTAAGAAGTTAGTGCCGCCTGTAGCAGGAACTCTTCCTAGCATCCCTGACCACTTCTTATCCCATTCTGGGTTGTGTGCTGTCTGATGAGAGTGAAGGCCACTGCTTGCTCTTGCTTGTACTTTACACTCAATAACTCACCCTCGTTGGGTTTCAGGCCCCATGATGTCATGTACATAGTCTGTCAGTCCTTGTCTTCAGTTACATGCAGGCCTTCAAACTCCTTTTTAAATGGCATTTCTAGGGCTAGCTGTGTGCTAGACACTATATTAAATACATCATCTTGTTTCTGACAGTAGGCCTTTGAAGCAGGCATCTATTGTGAAGGTGAGGAAGCTGAGGCCCAGGGTGAAGAAGTGACTTGCCTGAAGCCCAGAGCCAGTGACTTGGGCACCAGGGTACAGAGCTGTGCCAGCTCTGCTCCAGGCGCATGCCCTTGGCCGCAGTAGCATTTTCCAGCCCCCGCTGCCTGTTCTCCAGCTGAGCATCCCAAGTTCCTTCAGCCGTTGGCAGGTCTGTTGACATTCCTGCCTTGGCGGATTAGTTCCTTCATGGGTGGATAATAATAACACCGAGTAGGGTTCGTTCTTCATTGTCACGTTCACTCTGTGCAAATCCATAGGTGTAACCCAGGAATAGACGCCAAATCCTCCTCCTCTGTCTCAGCGTTATTGCCACTGAGACAGTGGTTCCGACCAGAACCACCTTTCTGTCGCCTAGAAGACAGCAAAGGCCTCCTGCTTGCAGTCATGCCTTTTTCCAATCCATACTCTATAGAGGAAGTAGAATGACTTCTCACAGACAAGAAAACAGAACCTGCCACTCCCAGCAGAAAGCCCTTCGTGCTGCGCTTAGAAAAAAATCCATCTCTCTTCCCATGGCCCTCAAGGCCCGCCATGGTCGTGGCCTTGCCTGCCGTGACCTCGCGTGGTACGGCCCCTCTGCTCCTGCCCTTCCACTTTGGGAAGCTTGGCCTGCACGTGACTGCCTGCTTCTCCCCCTGCAGGTCTCAGCTCTCCAGAAAGGCCGTCCTTCCCACCCTTTTCGGCCTAGTCTTCTCATTCATCACAGCTCTGTTCTGTTCTCTTCTGAAGTGCTTAACCTTGTCTGAAGGTTTCTCGGGGTGTTTTTGTTTGTTTGGGAGTGTTTTTTCTAAGCATATTTCCTGGGCCTTTCCAGAAGGCCAGGATTCTGCCCTGCTCTTTGCTGTGTCCCTAGCACTCGTATGGTCCCTGGCAAATAGTAGATGCTCAACAAACACAAAGTGTCGCAGTGAACTAATCTGAAAGGACAGAAGCAAAAATGCCTGTTCAGCCTTTCAAAAAGGAGAGCTCTTGCCCTGATTAGTTGGTACTTACAGAGAGGGACTTTAGGATAGCATTAACTCTGTCCTCTCCTTCCCTAACGTCCTGAGACACTTACCACACCTGATTCTTTGTCTCCACCCCTTTCAGAGAAAATACGATCTTTGGCCTCCATCACCCTCACAGCAGAGAAACATGGAGTCTTGCATTTTGTCACCAGCTGTTTGTTGTCACATCGTCTGGACTCTAAAGGATGATAGAAGGGGGGATGTTTCTTCCCCTAGATGAGTGATTCTCAAACTGGAACACGTTAGAATCGCCTGCAGGGCTTGTTAGGTTGCTGGGCTCTACCCTCAGTTTTCAGTTCGATAATTCTGTACGGTAGTGTTCTGGTGTCTGGCCTGAGAATTCACACTTCTAGTGGGTTCACAGGTGACGTGAAGGCTGCGGGTCTGGGGACCGTACTTCGAGAATCATTGCTGTGGAGAAGGAGAGAAGAAATCTCCTCCTCTGGACAGGCCCTAAGTAGACACCCAGACTTCACTTGCCGGTTGTTCAGAAATGCAAGTTACCTGCCCCCTCACTTTATGTCAGGAACGTTTAATCCAGGTGCTTCACCTTCCAGGCATCCTTATTTTCCCAGATGGTAGCATCACCAAACGCCTAGCTCAGTTCACCGTCTTCCCTGAATGGGCAACCAAGTCAGTTTCAGCTAGTAGCTTTCTTCCCAGAGAGACCTGGGAGGCGCTGCGATTTTAAATCCAGACCCAAACCAGGCCAGGGTTTTCCAGGTTGACCTGCTGAGGTGCCTGCCACTGTGTGGCAGTGATTTTCCCAAAGACGTTCTAAAGGGCTTCAAAATTCTTTTTGTACCACAAATATTTTAATATGTTGCTGTGATTCACATTACTGCATTAAATGTTTTACTAGGACATGGTGTAAAACCCTATCAAATATTCATGCTTTTTTAACCTGGTTGTCATCTTTTCTTTGTGATATCCTGCAGCTGCTGACTTTTCAGTTTATATTTAGCCAAGAGAATAACTGGCTGACTTTTAATACTGACACAGATCCAGGAAAAATCCTTCTGGAAAGAAGAATTCTGAAGTAACAGTAACAAATGTTTTCTTTTTATAAATCTTGGATTGCTGTGTTATTTTAGCACCTTGATAAAGTTATCTTAACATTTTCATAGTTAACCTTTGAATAGTTAGAGTTTATTAAGATTAACAAGAGTCCATTTTTACATACTCTTGTAAAGGTATTGTCTCTTGAAGCTGTTTCTTCAGCTGCCTTTTAGGTGAACTTTTAGGAAATTTTAGAAATTTTAAGAATCTTAAAATTTGGGTTAATTCACTGGATTAAGTGCCAGAGGAAGAAAATATGTTACAGTGTTATTGAGTTTTTCTAACCTGTTAATACTTCTGGTTTTTTACATATAGGATTTAATTTTTAATATATTCACTGAAGTCTTTTGTTTAAAGTAACATATCATGATTTTGAGCTTCTTCTCTCCCGTTGGGATGGGATGAAGTGACTGATACACTCACAAGGTCTGTAGGATCTCTGACAAGTATTTGGATTTTTATCCCTGGAGTAGCCGCTGAGGTTCTGGAAGAAGGGTGTGGTCAGGCTGTTCAGAGCTAAATGCTCTTGCTTTGTAGAAAATATTGGTGTATTAACTTTGTAAGCAGTTTCTAAATGGTTTGAAATAGCAGTAACATGCTTTCATATATATTTAATGAAGCAAAGTTCAATTTGTAATGAAGTATCCTTGATTTGTGTGGTCTGGGGAGAGAAACAGTTTTCCCTGTTTTAAAAAAAAAAGGTTCTCTAAAAGTCTTGATCACACTTCATTAAAGAATAAAACTACTTATCAAATTTTAATAACCTCAAAATAAAGAACCTTTGGTATCTCAGTTATATAGTATCAATATTCAGTATTTTGGCCACAGTAGACCATATTAGAGGTTATAGTAGAAAAGGAAGAGGTACTGCCTTTTCTTCAGTCAGGAAGCATTAATTGAGTACCATTACATGCCATGGAGCATACCACATACTGGGGAGGTAGAGTTGAATGAGTCACAACTCTTAACTTGAGAAGCTTCGAGAGTGAGTCAGACAATAAAAAAGAAAGAAAATGAAATTTAAAGAGAAAGAAAAGATACAGCACAGTCATTGTGTGAAGGACCATGGGGTGGGGTGTGAGAGGCTCTAAGAGGCCCTCTGACTGCCCAGCTCCTCATTGAAGACAGGTGTTTCTTCTTCATATCGTCACGTTCAAAATGTAACATATAACTTTCCTGGGTGATTTAAAATCCATACTAGTCCCTTGGATAATCTTTATAATATTAGACTCTCTTTTAATAGTGCTGTGAATATTTCCCTGCCATGCTTCCAGAAATAAACCAGAGTTAGAATTTTTTGACACTGAGCATTACTCATTCTCAGACAACATCCGTAGCTAACACCCAGCCACCCATTCATTCATTCAGCAGGCATTTGAGTACATGCTTTGGCAGAGCACTCTGACGTATTGGAAATTCAGTAGGGAACAAAACAGAAGTTTTTCTCTCAGGGAATTTATGTTCAGATGGGAGAGACAGACAATAAACAACTAATGAAGTGGAAATGAATACTGTACATTGAAAATGCCGAGTGGTAATGATGCTGTGAAGAAAAATAGAGCATGATAAGGGAATGGGAAGTTAGACTTTAGATGAAGGGAGCCCCCCACCATGCCCAGCTCTGGGACAGAGAATTCTGGGGTGAGCGAGCATGAAGTGCAAAAGCAACGTCAGATGGCCTGTTCGGAAAGCTCAGGGAGGCTGTCATGGCTGGAGGAGGGTGAGGAGCAAGGGAAGGGAGGCAGGAAGTGATGTTGGGGAGGTCAGCAGGGCTCTGGGGGTGAACTCAGGGGTTTGAGGCTAGTTGGAAGGGCAGCCGGTGGAGGGCGGTGAGAGGGGAGCCATGGCAGCTGACTTACCTTTAAAAGGCTCACTGTGGAGAATAGCCTGCAGACAGAAACCAGGGAGATGAGGAAACCCGTCAGGAAGCTGGGGCGGTGCGGGCTACAGTGGCTGTGGTCCGCGTGGTGAAGATGGTCGTATTGGAGATATATTTGGAAACGGGTTAAATATGGGGTGTAAGGGAAAGATTTCTTACTGTAACTCCGAGGTTTCTAGTCTGGGAAACCTCTACCACACACTGAGATCGAGGGTGGGTAGTTTTGTTTTTGAGGAGTGCAGGGAGTTTTGTTTGGAATTAACTTGGAGAGGCCTGTTAGGCATCTGTTAGGCAGTTAATTAGAAATATAAATTGGAGACTTATTAGCGTCCTTGGCCTGGGTAAGATCCCTTGGGGAGTCAAGGAGACAGAAAAACAGCGGTCGGTGAGCCGTGCACGGAGCCCGGGCAGCCAGTGGCAGGAGGTCACGGCGATGAGGCTCCTTAGCGTGCGGTTGCGGAGAGAGCCCGAGGCTCAGGGAGGAGGCGCAGGACCAGCCGCGCTCCGGGGACGGGAGGCGCGGACTGAGCGTCGGTCACAGGGCTTGGCTAGGGGTGCCCCTCGGAGCGGCTTGGGTGAGTGACTCGCTAGAGAACCTCAAGTGGAGTAGGTGCAGGTCGGGTGAAAAACTCCAGACAAGGAGTCAGGACAGCCCTCTTGAGGTTTTTTTGCTTAAAACAAGCGAAGAAATGAGCTAGGAGCTAGAAGGGGGTATGGGGTCAAGTGAGGGTTTTTTATACTGTGATGGTGTGCCAACGGAGGTGATTCAGTCTCTGTGCCCGGCATAACACCTAGTGCTTTATAGGTTTTAGCTCATTGATTCTTCCTCACCTCCCGTAGAAGCAAGGAGTATCGGAACCCCTGTTGTGCTGAGGGTCAGGGTAACTTGCACAGTCCCTCAGCTAGATTGCTAGAAAGTGGCGGAGTGTGGACTTGAGCCTAGGTCTGTGCTCTTAATCCTCTGCTGAGAGATTGTAGAGTTTTCTCTAAAGTTATGTTCTGATTCTTGCTTGTGGGAGGTAACTTTGCCATTACTCTGACCAGGCTTTTCAAAATAGAGTGGTCAACCAGATATCCTTACATTTGTGATTCTACTTTCATGGCTTCCCTGATGGCTCAGATGGTAAAGAATCTGCCCACATTGCAGGAGACTCAGGTTTGATCCCTGGGTCGGGAAGATCCCCTGGAGTAGGAAGTGGCAACCCACTCCAGTATTCTTGCCTGGAGAATTCCATGGACAGAGGAGCTTGGCAGGCTGCAGTCCATGGGTTCGCAAAGAGTCTGACTGACTAACACTGTCCTTTTTTTCACTTTCCATGGCATCTAAAGATAATTTATGTGAGTATACACATATAAGGGGCTTCCCCGGGGGCTCAGAGGAAAAGAACCACCTTCAGTGCAGTGCAGGAGACGCGGGTTGGATCCCTGGGTCGGGGAGACGTACAGGGAAGCAGGGGTTGACTTTTGTTTATCTTTTATAAAATGGGTTGTGCATACGTTTTTATTCTTTGCTCGATTTCTTTTTTTCAACAAATATTCATCTAAAGCCTACCATGTAAAGGCCAATTGTTTTAATATCTCGTTATAAAAATGAGAGCCACCACCACAGTCATGGAAATTAATATGTGCTACCTTAAATCTCTTAACATCCCACCTACCTCAGCTTGTAAGTTGTTTGATAATCTGTTCTGTTGTCACAGTATTTACTCCAAGCAGATGCTTCTGCCTTTGTATCCTGGATGTTCAGAGTAACACATCCTTCACCTGGCCTCTAATCCTTCAGCACATCCTGAACATTACCTGGGAGATTTGCCTTATCTCTTGCCCTGCTCAGAGCCTTTTGCAGCTCCCCACTAATTACCTTCAGGATAAAGTCCAGTCCCTCTTAGAAACACAGCCCCACCTCTTTAGGTTTCATCATATTCCGAGGGGTCTATGACCCTCTCAAAGGTTAAAAAAACATTGTCTTATGACTATATTTCTCTTGTATGTTTTAATAGTTTTGTTTTATTGGACTTCATGTGTGTGTATCTTGTTTCCATAGTGAGACTGCATACTCTGATTGGGAGGCTCCTGTTTTTTATCTCTTTCATAGCCTTTGTAAGGTCTAGCATAGTGTGAGATGAGTGTTTGGTAATTATTGTACTGAAAAGTGTATGTGTATATATATATATATTACTGACAAGTTTATGGGTAGGGAGATGTTAAGAAACAGTTAAAAAGCCTAGCCAACTTTCAAAATTGCGGTCCTAAAATGTGTGGATTTTGCTTGTGAACATGGAATGAGCTCAGTTTTAGACACGTGTAGACACAGTTTTAGACCCTGGTGGCTCAGAGGTTAAAGTGTCTGCCTGCAATGTGGGAGACACAGGTTCGATCCCTGGGTCGGGAAGATCCCCTGGAGAAGGAAATGGCAACCCACTCCAGTATTCTTGCTGGAGAATCCCATGGAAGGAGGAGCCTGGTGGGCTACAGTCCACGGGGTCGCAAAGAGTCAGACATGACTGAGCAACTTCACTTTCACTTTCACTTTAGACACGTGAATTAGACACGTGAAACATGGAACCCTAGATAGTTCTTTACTGGATCAGTTCAGTTCAGCCGCTCAGTCGTGTCTGACTCTTTGTGACCCCATGGACTGCAGCACGTCAGGCCTCCCTGTCCATCACCAACTCCCAGAGTTTACTCAAACTCATGTCCATTGAGTCAATGATGCCATCCAACCATCTCATCCTCTGTCGTCCCCTTCTCCTCCTGCCTTATAAGAGTTCAGTATGTCAGCTAACCAGGTCCTCATCAGCCACTTCTCTTTAAATTTCAGAAAAAGCTAATGAATCACTGCATACTTTGTATGTTTTTTCAGTTCCTGATTTCTGCTGGCTGTTCTTCGCCAGGCTTTTAGTCAGTTTTTGAGTGAAAATAAATTTATGGCTTAGGGAAAATTAAGTAAAAGGTAACAGCCCTCTTGAAAAGCTGTCCACTTTGTGGACTTGAATTCTTCAAGGTTTAGCTGAATAACGGTTAGCTGAGCACATAACTGCCCAGTGCCGGATCACAGCCTTTGTCAGCCTTCACTCCCTCTCACCCTGAGAGGCTTAAAACATCCTCTGAGCTAAACCTCGCGTGTTACGGCTCAAAGGGGTTTGTGAGAACAATTAGGTGACCTCAGATGTTGCAGAATGGTGGCCCCTAAGCAGAATCTGAACCACAGACATGGCTAGAGCAAAGAAGTGACTCTAGACAGGACATGTATTCTCCAGTTCACGTCAGTTCTTAACACTCCCTGTTGTTTTGAGCGAGACATTTTAAAGAAATTTCCAAAGCCGTACCACTCTTCTAACCAATTTATTTTTGCTCTTTGGAAAATATAGTTGTTTGTTATTTATCTTAACACATAGTAGTTTGTTGTGGTTAGTTATTAAGTGAGTTAAATATTTTTACAATTCATCAGTTTTAATTTTCTAATTTGATAAATAACAATAGCTATAACCCACATAAACAAAGGCTCTTTGAAATCTTCAGTATAAAAGCGTCTTGAGACCAAAAAAGCTGAGAACTGCTATTTAGATAGAATAAATGGTTACTGTGGTTAATCAGTATATTTACAGTTATTCTGATATTTATATGTATATTCCAGCTCCTGCTTGGACTATTTCTAGACTGCCTAGTAGGTACTGACCAATCCAAAGTTTGTCATTTATTAAGCTGTTTTAATGCCTGTTTCATAATTGACTCAAACTGAATCATCCTATAATGTCAGTGTGGAAGTAACAAAAGCTGACTCTGTCCTCTGTGGTGCTCACTTACTGTTCCACATACTAACCTAAAGTAAATTTAACTGCCTCATTTTTTGTTGTTGTTCAGTTGTGTATGTGGGCTTTGCACGCTTTTAAGTAATTGAATGTCTAATCCAGTGGAAATACTTACTGGAAGTACAAGATTCTTTACTAATATAATATTTTTCCCTACTTCACCAGTAAAAACAATGAAGCATCAGAAAGATATAACTTGAATTCACTACCTGCTTTGAAACTAATAGCAACGAGCTTGTGACATTTGGATGAAGATTTCCTAATCAGGGGGACCTCCCTGGCAGTCCAGCAGTTCAGACGGTGCTCCACCGCAGGGGGCTCAGGTTCAGTCCCTGGTTGGGAACTAGGATCCCACATGCCGAGTGGTGTAGCCAAAAAATTTTTTTAGAAAAAGGATTTCCTACTTAAACCTGGTTGTTAGATGAAGAGGGAACATTTCCAGCCATAAGGATATTCTTTGCTGAAGTTTACAAGAGGAACAGTTACACCTGAAATAATCAATCTAACCTGACTTTAAAGATCTAACACCAAAAAAATAGCACAATTTTTTTTGGAATTCCTTGCGCTCCAGTGGTTAAGACTTAGTGCTTTCTGGGACCTTCCTTGGGTTCAATCTCTAAGGTCCTGCAAACTGGTGCAGCACCCCCCCCCCAAAAAAAAAAATAAAACGCCTATTTTTTACCTTGCCAAAGAGAGTAAGTTGAAATAGAGGTCACATGTATAACTTCATTCAGTGATGAAGGGCTCAGCCATGGGAGCTACTGGACTTTGCTGTTGATCATTTGACTTGAACAAGTTTTGGTAACACTAAAAAACACATACCACTTAGAGAGTTAGTCTCTTAGGGAATACCGTTAAGTGAGATTCCCCCTCTCAGGAAATCCTCAGTCCTTACTTCAGTCAGGTGCCAAGTAACTGAAGGCCTGGAGAAGGTGAGGGAGCATGACCAATGCGACTTACCTGGGGGAGGCGTTCCAGGCAAAGCAGAGAGCAAGTGCGCTTTGGTTGACATGGTTCCTAAGTGTTTTCTTGATCAAATTCCACAATCGTGGTTTTGTTTTGTTTTTAGTCATAAAATATAGAAAGGGGGTTGGAGTCACCCATAATTCTTGCACCCAGAGATAATCACTGTCACCATCTTAGTCTCTGTCGTTTCCAAATTTCTTAAGATGTTACTTAACGTCTGTATTAGTTTGTTAGGGCTGCCAGAACAGAGTACCACAGGCTGGGTTGCTAAAATAATGGAAATTCAGAATTCTGGACGCTGGAAGTCCAAGATCAAAGTGTCAGCGGGTTCGATTCTTAGACTTGCAGGGGGTTGCTTTCTCACTGGGTTCTCGTGTGGCTTTGGCTCCATACAAGTGTCATACCTGTTGTTTCCGTGTGCACCTGAGTTTCCTCTTCCAATAAGGACACCAGGCAGATTGGACTAGGGCCCACCCTCGTGGCCTCATTTTAGCTTAATCACCTTCTTGGCTGTTTACAAATACAGGCACATTCTGAGATGCCAGGAGTTAGGGCTTCAGTGTATGAATTTGAGGGGACACAATTCAGCCCATCACCCCATCTGTGAACAGGTACCTCAGATATTTATCAGTCTTCCTATCAGTACAACTCCGTGCTGTTGGGATATTCATTTTTATTAGTGCAGGGTTATAAATTAACCAGTAGTAATAACGGTGGTAATGCACAGTGATTTTTCTCCCCGAGCCAAATTAGTTAGGATTGTTAACAATTTTAACTCTTTCTAAACAAAAGGCATTGTATTGTCTGGCTTTTTGCTTATAATATCAAAAACATCCTTCAGTTTTGTGTTTGCTGGAGGAGACTTAATTATTCAGTGTAGCTAAATAATCCAATTGGCTAGTCTGTGGGTGAAAAATGCTAGTGTTTTCCAAATGGGCCATTCAGGAATGCTTTCAGGATTTTTCTGTTAAGTTTCAAGTACCATCTGTGCTGTTTAATATTTATCTTCAGTCAGCTGACTCTTTTGCTTATATTTATTTTAAAAGGAAAATTTTATCATTGTCATAAATGGAAAATTAGTATCATATTACTTGCCCTAAATATGTTATTCTCAAAAATAAATACATGACTGTAGAGTGAAGTATTCACTCATGTACCATCTTCAAAAAGCTTGGGGGCCATAGACTCTGCTTTCTGTCACACTTCGTAGGCAGCCTGACAACACATCTCACCACTCAGACCTCTGAAATGTCAGAACTTCTCACCACCTTCACTTCTATCACCTGCCATCTTCTGCTGGAATTACTGCCGTAGCCTCCTGTTTCTGCCCTAGCTCCCTTCACTGTGTTCTTCATACGGCAGCCAGAGGGATCCTGTTAAAAGCGAGCCGGATCCTGTCATTCCTCTGTTCACAGCTCCAGGGTTTTTTTTGACGGTTGGAACCCCTGATTTCCTACTAATGCTCCATCTCACTGACTTGGTTTTCGCTAAGTTGGCACCTTTGCTGTTCTTTGACACTCTCTGGGCAAGGCTGTGCTTCAGGACCTCTGCCCCTGCCTGGAAGACTGTCCTTCAGCTACCAGTAAATTGTGCTCCCTGTTTAAACTTGTAACTTCCCTCCTCAGTGCTCTCTGCTCCAGAACACCAGCATCTGTCATACTAATAATTTGCATGTATTTCCTTCTAGAATGTAAGCTCCATGAGGGCAGGCATTTTTGTGTTATTCACAGCTTATTTCCCGGTGCCTGGGGAAGTATCTGATGTCCTCGGATATTTATTCCAGTTGAATTAATAGTAACGTGTTCTGCACTTTGGAAAATACTAAAATATACTGGAAACTCCTCCCACAGCTTTGAGTCCCTCCAAGTGGGTCTTTCTTCACAATCATCCATGAAGCGCTGCTTGGCTCTGAGAGTCTGGCCTTGGGGGCTCAGTAAAGAAAGCTGGTAACTTGCCTGGATCCCGAGTTTTTCCAGAGGAAATAGTCTGAGTGCCAGGGGAGGTGGGGGACAGGTAAGCAGGACTGGTTGGGAGAACAGCATTCCCGCCTGACGCCCAGACCCAGACTCTGTTCTGGAAGACACCCAGAAGCGGTGCCAGCCTCAGCCTGAGCTCGGGTGCGGTGGTGTAAACCTGTGAGAGGGGTCTGTGCCTGCTCCCCTGAGCCTGGGGGACTTTAGAAACAGGTGAAGCAGAGAGCCGGCTACCCTCCTTTAGCTTTTCCACAAGAGAGAAACTATGACTTAAATATTTGAACATTTTCATCCGTGCTGCCTCCACTTGACTCTTGAGTTGATGACGGGGACACTGTTGTTACGTGCTCCAGTAGGGCAGCCGTTCCTTCTGAGGTAGTTTTAAGAGTCACTCCAGCAAAGGAGCACAGCCTTACACTCAGAGATGTAGAGCAAGCATAAAATAAAGAAATAGCCTTTGTTCTTCCAGGGCACGTTTGTTAACACTTTATTTATGGTTTTCATCTCAAGCTCATGGGCCCAAATTAACATTTTGACTTGTAAAGCCTTTGTGAAGTTTGCCAGAGCTCCAGGGATGGGGGCGGGGTGCTTGGTTCCGTCACCTAGCCCTGGTTTAGTCGTCACTTCACCGGTAACGAACCCCTTCCTTCTGGTTGTGCTCGTCGATACAGATAGCTTCGTAAGCAGCAAGCTTGAGACGTGACAACTTACAGCAGTTTTTTGCATGTAAGCATCTGTGTTGTCAGGTAGTGATAATAAGTGACTAGCTCTAGGCTTACAACTTCCCCTGGAGTTGCTAGTATCTTGAATCTCTTTCCATTTATTTTAGGAGTAAAAGTCCCTCGCAATTTCCGACTGTTGGAAGAACTCGAAGAAGGCCAGAAAGGAGTAGGAGATGGCACAGTTAGCTGGGGTCTAGAAGATGACGAAGACATGACACTTACCAGATGGACAGGGATGGTAATTGGGCCTCCAAGAGTAAGCGTCGAGCTGCGGCTATAAATGTCAATGTCTTACATTCACTGCGCCTCCTTTTAAAAACCATTAGCCTTATCACGGGAAAAGCTCACCAATGGTTTATTTTCTGAAATGTGGCTATTCTTTTTTGACCAGTTTCAGTTTATATATTTGAACCTCCTCTGATGCTGTTTAATCCCTCTAAATGGTAAGCAAAAACCTGTTCCGACTCATAGTGTGAATTTACATGACAATGTAGACAGTGAGGTTTGAGTGAGGTAATTATACCTTTAGATGTAGTTTAGAACAAACTCTTGGGCTTATCAAATAACAAGGCTCCAGATGCAGCCAACATTCCTGAAGACAGGGTCTAAATGAACTTTGGAAAGCCTTCTGGGTTGTGGTTTTTATTTATTGTTTCCCAGTCCTGTCATGTATCTGTATCCTGATTCGTTGGACCACTCAGCAAAGGGTCATTGCCTGCGTGGTCTGCTCTGGTCTGTTCCAGGCACTGTTGAGCCCAGAGACCTTTGCAAAGAAGACAGAGACAATGGGGACGAGGAATGTGACCTCTCTCAAGCTGTGTAATTAGCAAGAGTTCCCAGTCTTCGTAATGCCAGCTAACCTTTTTTTATGGCATGTAGTCAACTCCCCAGAAACACCATTTAATTCTCACAGGAGCCCATTGTTATGATGCTCTCATTGTGTACTTGCATTCCATTTTACAGAAGAAGCCAACTTGGAGAAGTCTGCACAAAGTCACGTAGCTGATAATTCCCAAACCAGGTCTCATTCCAGAGCCTGTATTCCTAACTACTAGCCTATATTGTCTCCTTCCTATTTATATTTTGAGTTTTCAGCTGTTCCCATTATAGAATCATCTAGTGTTAAGAAATAATTTGATGTGGAAGTGAAGAGATAGATTCCAGTAATGTGACACTCGTTTCAGACGAGCTGTGGGAGATTTTAAGCGTAGCAGGCCCTTTCCTGTGTCTGCTTGTGCTTGAGGATAGTCAGGCATTCTGTTCATCTCGTGCAAGGCTCTGCACTAGTTCCGGGAGGTAGAAAGACACGTGAGATGTGGCCCTGGCTGAGAAAGGAAGAGTGTGGGGCTCGCTCAGTGTTAGGACAATCTGTTGTTCATCGTAGATTATCATGGATGCTCAGGGTGAATGACTGGCTTTGCCATTTACTTTTCTGAGTCATTTTTGTGACGCTGTAGTTTTGTTTGCCGGGGGTGGGGGTGGTTAAAAAATGTGCAATCTGTTTTTACTCATTTCTTGATTTTTTTTTTTTTGTTTTAATCTATGGAAATCAGGATTTTCTGAATCTCATAAGTGCTAGGGAAAACCGATGCAGAAGGCTTTGTCTTCACACAGATCGTTTCTTGCTGTCTCTGAAAGCCCTTTGTACAGTGATGGTTTCCTTCACTGCATTTCATCTTTTCCTAAGAATGGTGTAGGTCTTTTGAAGATGAAAACTATTCTTCCCTCCTCTTTACTCTCCAGAACACCTAGAGATGACTCAGCATGAGGCAGTTGTTCCACAGATTTGTTAATCAACAGACCGAGTTTCAGACTTTAACGTAGTAAGAATGAACCAGTGTACAACAGTGAATACACTAAATTATACCACGATTGAGTGTGTTGAGTGAATACACTCTGGTACCACTGGGTTACATGCTTACACAAACACATGAACAAGTAAAATGAACACTCAGTTCTGTTAAAAGTATCCTATTCCATCTAAAACACTTTAGATTACCCTGAATTTCAATTGACCTCTTTCCAAAGGAAGCTGTTAGTGAGTAGCTACAGTATGCAAGGTACTTCCCATGTATCATTTACATCTTTTTTTTTTTTAATTGAGACATAATTCACAACTGGAGAATTCACTTACCATAGAATATACCTTTAAAGTGTTCAGTTCAGTGGGGTTTTTTAATCATATTCAGCATTGTGCAACTATCATTAACTTGAGGGCATGTGCATCACCCAGGAGAGAAACTCCACGCCCATCGGCAGGCATTCCCATTCTGCCCTCCGCCCTCGCATTCCTCACCCTTGACAATCACTGACTTTCTGTCTCTATGGGTTTGCCAATTCTGACATTTCATGTAGTTGGAATCAATATGTGGCCTTTTTTGACTGGCTTTTACTCACCATGATGTTTCCAAGGTTCACCCACGTTACAGCACTTAGCAGTACTTTCCTTTTTATGGCTGAATAATATTCCTTTTTAATGGATATACCATGTTTTGTTTATCCATTAATTGATGGACATTTGGATTTTTTTCACTTTTTGCCTATTACTGCTGTGAATATTTGTGTATAGGCTTTGATGGGGACAGATGTTTTCACTTAAGTACATACATAGGAGTGGAATTGTTAGATCATACGATAACTTTGTTTAGCATTTTAAGCAACTGCCAAACTGTTTTCCAAAGTAGCTGCACCATTTTACATTCCTGCCAGCCGTGCATGAGGGTGTCCGTTTCTTTCCATCTTCACCAATTCTTACTATTGTGTCTTTCTACTCGCGCAGTTTCTGTTGCCCTGGTTCCCTAAGGTTAAAAGCAAAGACATAAAAGGAACTACCTGCTTCTAGGCGCTTCCTGTGACCTGTCTGTTTTGTGGTTAACGTCCCAAGGCATATGCTGTGCCAGTGCAGTGTCAGCCTCGTTACTACAGCATCTGAACAGAACAGAGGAGCTCCTCTCCCTGTTATATTGTTGTCGTTGTGTTACTCAACAAAATCCTCCACCAGTGTTTAAAAAGCATGTACCAAATGATCCAGCAGTTCTGCTAGGGATTTACTCTTTTCTTGAGTGTATTGCCCCAAATCCTATATGTACAAAATTATCTCATGCACCATTTTCAGTACTAGGAAAACATTGGAAGCCACCTCAGTGTCTTTCAGTAGACCATAGTATGTACTGTTTCGCTTTTCAGGGGAATGAGACAGATTCATGTGTGCTGAAACAGAGTGATCTCCATGATGCTTAAGTGGAGAAAAGGTACAGAGCAGTGTACCGAACATGCTGTCACTTGGGGTCAGGCTGGGTGAGGGAGGAGGAAGAGGTGGATCCACTTGTGCTTCAGTGTGCTGAGAATACTTTGGAAAACATAGAAGCTGATGTCAGTGGTTGCGTTCTTCAAAAGGAATCACTCGCTAGGGCCAGGGGGGAAGGGAGACTTTTTCTTAATACCTTTTTGTACTTTTTGAGTGTGCTTTAATCATATAAGTGTGTTAGCTATTTGAAAATAGATATGTATGTATATTTTTTCTTTTTGTAAAGCAAGTCTTCCAAACCTAAAAGCAAAGCTTCCTGTCCAAGTGCCCCTTGCAAAATTCGGCAAACGTGTCTGTCGCCAGGATTGCACATAGCAGATTTCTACTCTGACCGTGGGGTGGTAATGGTAGCCAGGGAATAGAGCAGAGTTTCTCAGCCTCGGCACTGTTGACATATTGGGCTGGGTCGTTCTTAGTTTTGGAGCTGCCCTGTCATTAGAGGGTGCTGAGCAGCATCCCTGGGGTTGTGACAGTCATAAATGTCTCCAGGTGCCGCTTGGCTCCCACCAGTTCGGGAGGGGCACAGGGCCGGGGGTCGCCCTGGCTGGGCAGCACTGTGACGCCTCTGGAGTGCCCCATGATGGTGTTTTTATGGGTGGGCTAGAGCCTAGGAGTATGTTCATGCACATACTTATCTAAAAGTATTCTGTGCACACTTAGGAACAAGCAGAATTACAGGAGTGTGTGAGGTAAAAGGGCAGTGATCCATTCCCCGTTTCCTTATACTCTCCACGGAATAAAAGCTGATCACGTGGTGTGTGGTGTGTTTCTGCTGGCATTTACTGTGGGTACACAAACATAAATACATAACCATTTTAATAAAAATGAGGCCTTGCTATGCTTAATGTTTTGCAGCTTTTTTTTTTAATCTAAACAAATGGTGGACATCTTTCCATATCAGTATATATTGACCTGTCTCCTTTTTAAAAGCTTTCGGTTACATGTCTGATATGTGAATATATTCTCATAGTTTTTCAAACGATTCAGATTAAGCAGTTCACTTTGTACCATTTAATTCTTGGTATCAGTCAGGAAAAGAGAAACCATACTCAATATTTCAACAGAGATAATTTAATATAGGAAGTTAATCAAATAGGTGTTGGGCTGGAAAAAAGCCTGCTAAGAGAACACAGATAACACTAAAGAATAACCACGGCCTGGGTCTGGAAGGCTGGGTCAGGGGAGGCTAGGACCACTGAAACCGATCAGTTGGAGGACAGGCACCCTCTGCTGTTGGTCCCTGTGGGGCCCACAGAGCTGGGTGGAGGAGCCTGGAGCGGCCAGGGGTTAGCCCAGAGACAGCCCTCGCTGCCAGGATGGGGGCCTCAGGCCAGAGTGACCCTGCTGGGAACAGAAAGCAGAAGGGAAGGGCCTCCTTTCGCCTTTTTATTTTTTATTGCAATTGTGCGGTCAACTCAGCAACTTAGGTCTTCAGCTGTAAAATATTCAGGTGGTACTGTGATTGAATTCAAGAAATGAATAATGAATACTGCCGTCAGAGGCTCTGGCTCACCTAGATACCCTGACTGATGGGAACGGAGTGTTTGTGCAGAGGAAGACTGTCTTGTCCCGGTCCGGAGTGGCCTGCGCAGGTGCTGGGTGGTGAGCTCCAAGCCCACCTTTCCTGCTCTGCTCTGGACCCTGGCACTGGCATCTGTGAGCTACTTGTTTCCTCTGTCAGCTGGCTTCCTGCTAGGCTCCAGGGGAGGACACAGAGGAGAGAGAGCCTGAAAGGCAGAGAGACAGTCCCTTCCTGTTCCTTCCTGTTCCTTCCTGTTTGTTCTGTCTGCGCCACTCTGGTGATAGCCCTTCATCCTGGCATCTGCAGTGGGTCCCGGCTTCCAGCTTTTGGGGGCACCCCCAGCAGCAGCCTCACAGCAGCTCCTCCTCAGAGACCTGGGTTCAACTCTGGAACCTTCTTCCTCCGAGCCTCTAGATCTGATCAACTACAGCTTTCTTCTTTTGTCCCCCAGCCTTCAAGGGGAACAAAGGCAATAAGCCTAAACTAACACAAAGGTAGTATCTTCTCCCTGCAGTCATTACCTCTGTGTTTGTTCAGGTTCCTCTTTTAAAACTTTTTTCAGTCCAGTGATACCTGTTTAACCGATTTCCTACATTAAATTCTTCGTTAAAATACCCAGTGTGGTGTCTTTTTTCCCCAGCTTTTCCCTAATTTTCAAATCCGCACCTTCATCCCCAGACTGACTGGGAGCAGTAGTTTGCTGTGTCTCCTCCCACACCTCCTCCTGTACATGACGGCCTGTCCCTGGCCTCCGTCACGGAGAGCCTCGCAGGCTGTACCCCGTCTCCCCTCTTAGAGGCCTCGGCCTTTATTCTGACAGCGCATGCCCACCGTGTACACTGAACGCACCTTTTATGTAACTATAGGATTTGAACGGGGTAGTGGTTGACTCGCTCACCTAATGTCATCTTCTTTATGTATATGCTAATTTAGACTTTGTGCTTTGCATATTTTTGCAGCCAGTATCTTTTTCATTTTCTCATATCTCACATGTCTTAAAAACACTTTGAAAGGAATGAAGTTTTGCCATTTCAAACTATGTGGATGGACCTGGAGGGGGGTTATGCTTAGTGAAATAAGTTAGAGAAAGGCATATACTGTATGTTAACCACTTTTATGTGGAATCTAAAAAATAAACAAATGAATGTACCAGAACAGAAATAAATAGATACAGAGAACAGACTAGTGGTTACCAGTAGGGAGAGAGAAGGGGGGAGGGGCAAAGATAGGGATAGGGATTAATAGACAGACACTACCATGTATAATACATGAGCTACAGGAATATATTGCATGGCACGGGGTGTAGCCAATAGTTCACAGTAACTTTAAATGGAGTGAGTATTGAATCACCGTTGTATGCCTGGAACTGTCAGTCAACTGTATTGCAATATAAATAGATAAGTAAGCAAACATTCATTGTTTTGTGTAATACTTTCAGGTTTACGGAAAAGTTGCAATGTTCATTCATTCATTCAACTCATCAAACAGATGAGTACCAGTCCGGTTGAGGCCCCTGCCCGCCCTGTTCTGAGTTTAGGGAGGGGTGTCTGGCGGGTGACTGGGCGTCAGTCTTCAGATGAGGGGTCTGGGAGCACGCATGGGGGCTGAGCCGCGGGGCTCAGGAGCAGCTGGTATGAGCACCCAAGGCGAGAACCCAGCGTGTCTGAAGAGTGTGACGAGGAGGCCGGAGGGGCCGGATGAGGGGGGAGAAGAAAACGCAGAGGAGGGCAGGGCTGCACGGGGTCCAGTCCCGGAACTGGGCCCGCCTTTCTGGGGTCTCCAGGAAGCCACTGGAGGGGTTAAGCCACAGGCACAGTTTCCAGAGCTGCCTGGGAAGCCGATGGTAGGGGCGTGAGAGAAGGCAGAGGCTGGGGGTGATCTGGAGGAGGTGAGACGGTAGAGGAAGGTTGGGTGGTGTGCATCCCTGCGGACGCTTGGGGTAAGGAGTGAGGGGGACGGAGTCACGGCCCGCTGCGAGTGTTGCTGTAACTGCAGGATGGTGCCGCCTCCGCCTACCAGGGGAAAAGGCGGGTGGGGGGAATCCTGAGTTGAGATTTTGTTACAGGTTGGGGTCCCTGTTAAGTGGATGTGAAAATCTTCTATGGGAATATTATGACTGCCTTCTGAATCTTAAAATATATGTTCCAGTTTTTAAGCTAGGGACGGGCCACTACTTTAGACGGAATGTTTTCAAGCATTTAAATCGTCTTTCTTAATGTGTTCCCCCCAAGGGCCGCTAGATGTCACTGTTCACACAGGGGCCGTTTGTGCAGCAGGCGGGGAGCATGGGGCGCGGGTGCCCGAGAGGGCCCCGGAGCAGACCGGAAGGTGTCCGCCGCGCTTTGCTGTGGTCTTAAGGCACGCAAATGATGATGACGCAGCTTCACATAAGGAAACCGTGACCAGCCTTCTGTTTTACGTGATGCTTGAACTGGGTCTCAAAGGTTGTGAGGTGGTTGAGGTGGGGGCTCAGCGGTCTAGGCGGAAGGAGCCGCCTGGAGAAGGCAGCGCAGTCTGCAGCTCACCGGGTGGGAGTGAAAAGGGAGCAGTTCCCTGACGTTGAGGTGGGACTCGGGGCTTCTCAGCTGGGGCTCAGTTGGCGCTCCGAGAAGGCCCGTTTCTCCTGGGCAGGTCTGGCGTCCTCGGTGCCCCCCACCTCCTCGATGCCGGTCATCTCTGGTGGTCCTAAAGGCAGCAGGGAGGGAGGCCGGTGCCCGTGGCTGAGGCCCGTGCAGGGCGCGCCCCGGTGGTGAGGCGTGGGAGGCGACCCTTGTCTCTTGCCCACCCCCACTTGTGCTTGAGTTCAGAGTTCTCTGGAGTTGCCTGTTCTTCACTCTGTACGTGGTGGTATTTAGTGCCTTGGCTGATGATCCCAGCATGAGTAGGCATTGGTGTGACGTCCCAGAATGAAGGCTGCCTCTTGCACGTCGTTTCCCAGAGTGTAGACAAGTGAACATAAAAGCAAGGCCATCTGATTGGGCCTGATGATACTGCCGTACAACCTCAGTGACACCAGCTTAGATTTCCTGGCTGCTTTGTGTTCCCCCAAAGCCGGGATTCAGATGGTGACGACTAACTTAGCAAACAAAAAGTGGACTCTGTGTGGTGGCCGTAGACGCACCTGCTCTGCATCGGGAATAAACGGGGTTTCAGAAGTTGTGTGGTTTTTAATTCTTTGTAATTGCCTGACATGGCTATACCTTCTTTTTTTTTTTCCAGACAATTTATGAAAACCGAATATACAGCCTTAAAATAGAATGTGGACCTAAATACCCAGAAGCACCCCCCTTTGTAAGATTTGTAACAAAAATTAATATGAATGGAGTTAATAGTTCTAATGGAGTGGTAAGTTGTTTCTGCTGCCCCTCCTTGTCCCCCGGGGCTCCCCGAAACCGCTCTGTGCCTGCATGTCTGGGGCACTGGGGCCTGATCCCATCTGTTCCCCGATTCCTGGGTGACGACATGTACCGAGGACGCGCATGTGCCGTTTGGGAGTGAGGGCCTGTCCCCAGCTGCGTTCAAGCACCTCTTGTACAGAGTTTGCTCTGGCCTGTTATCACTCAGCCTGTGCCGGTCACTTTGAGACGAGAGCTCCTTCAGTCCCGCTACACCCCCAAGAGGTAGCAGTGAGGAAACTGAGGCAGAGAGGGGAAAGACTGCTCCCAAAGCCATACTTCTCTCCACGGGCCTTATTTGTGCACCACGGGGATATACTACTTTTTCCTTGTAATGGCCTTGCTTTTTTAACTAATTTTTACTACCTTTTTCACTACCTTAAATGGAAACCAGTCTCATTTGTCACAAGAAGGCAATAATGGCAACACAACAGTATATACTATAAAAGCGAAGCAGAGTTGGTAAATTCTTCCCCCATACGTCGCTTGCCAAAGGCTTTTGAGCCTCTGAGGCTGCCGTCTTGGCCAGGGGAGAGCAGCGGGTGTTAAAGGGTGCTTGCGTGCTAGCGTCACAGGAGCTCCTAAGCCCTCTGTTTTGAGGTATTCAGAAGACTGGAATGGAAGCTGAAAAGAGCTGAGACTATTGCTGTGGTCAGTGTTGCCTCTGAGGCCCACCTGAAATCCTAAACCCCAGAGAAGCTCCCACTTGGGGGCGTTTCTCCAGGAGGTGCTGTGCTGACTTGAGAGGGCGTGGCTCGGGCAGGCCGTGGTCTGTGGAGCTGGGGTCCGGGCCGCTGTTGCCTTGCTCTCCCTACTGCCCCGAGCATCGCCCGCCACCTGGGCACAGAGTGGGGAGGACAGGTCCCGAGCAGTGGCCACAGCCGGCCCAGGAGCAGGCGAGGTCGTCGTTCCCCAGTTGAGTCTCACCAAGTGTCGGTGCCTCGTCTGTAAAAGCGGCTTTTACTTATCCGTAATCTGCTCCTTCTAGACCGTGAGGGTTTGGGACCCGAAAAGGGAAGAGCAGACTGTCTGGGGGGACCCTTTGGGCATTCCGCACGTCTCTCAGCGTGTTCAACCTGAAAAATGCTTCTTACTCCCTTTTCTGCTGTAGCTTAGCTCCAGCGCACAGCTTTCCTTTTGTTTGAGAGCCTGACAGTAATTTGTTTTGTCTTTGCCTTTCTGTAGGTGGACCCAAGAGCCATATCAGTGCTAGCAAAATGGCAGAATTCATATAGCATCAAAGTTGTCCTGCAAGAGCTTCGGCGCCTAATGATGTCTAAAGAAAATATGAAACTCCCTCAGCCACCTGAAGGACAGTGTTACAGCAATTAATCAAAAAGAAAAACCACAGGCCCTCCCCTGCCCCCCATTCGATTTAAGCAGTCTTCATTTTCCACAGTAGTAAATTTTCTAGATTCGTCTTGTAGACCTCAAAGTACTGGAAAGAAAGCTCCCATTCAAAGGCAGTTTATCTTAAGATACTGTAAATGATACTAATTTTTTTGTCCATTTGAAATATATAAGTTGTGCTATAACAAATCATCCTGTCAAGTGTAACCACTGTCCACATAGTTGAACTTCTGGGATCAAGAAAGTTATATTTAAATTGATTCCCATCCTAACCGGTGGGGCACATCTAACTCAACTGTGAAAAGACACATCACACAATCACCTTGCTGCTGATTCCATGGCCTGGGGTCTCTGCCTTCTCCCCCCTCCCCTCCCCTCCCCCTCCCTGCAACAGCCCTCCAGCTAGGGGTGGCTTCTTAGAGTAGACGTGAAGGTTTCAGGTCACAGCCTGGGGGGCACTGATGGTGAGCGGGGTGCTCTGTCTGCATCCCTGGTCTCTCTCTCTGAGTCTTAAGTGACGCCCCCCTTCCAAGCCATCAATCCTCCTCCCCCCACCCTCCACTGCCGCCCGTGGCCGAGGCATAGATTGTAGCCCTCTGCTCCCCTCTGAGATCGGCCTTTGGTGAGGACTTCAGGGCTTCCCCGTATCTTCTCCCCCCACCGTAATCGAGGGGTGCTGCCTTTTCCTTCCTTCCTCCTCAAGTCCCTTTCTGCACCGCCACCCAGCACTTCCATGACGCTTCCTTGCTTTGGCCAGAAGCCATCAGGTAAGGTTGGAAAGTCTCTGACCTCCCCTCATTTAGTCTTGGAACCACAGTTTATTTACTCTCCGCCAGCCTGGGAAATGAATATTGGGTTCTCAGCCTTGCCACCCTCTGTTGTCACCATCCGCTGATGCGTTTCTTTAGCTCAGGTTTCAATAAGGTGAAAAGAACAGTCACCGGGGTTACTCAGACCTGCCAGCTCACGACCTCCGTGGTGGTTAAACTTGGAGAAAGGCCACAGAAGACACTTGTGCGCACACACGATCCCTCTGAATGAATTGTTCTCTTTTCCTGTAAAGGCTTTGGCTTTTTAAAATCGAAGAAGTTTTAAACAGGGCTCTCACTGGGTCATCCTTTCAGTCCACTCGGGTCTAGTTTGGAAGCTGACAACTGGAACAAAAAGAACCTTGAATTCGGTGCATACTTTGGTTTTGGTGCTGCTGCTTCTCCTGGTCCTCAGCAGGGATTACGAAAGAACTCGGTGTGCACAGCAGATCCCCGAAATTCCTGGCGAATCGCTGCGTTTTTCCACTTTTCTGTTCAGGACCACTAAATGCTGAGATGTGGATGCATACCGAAATAAAATCAATTCATTGTGTTCCAAGGGTTTTTTTTTTTTTTTTTTTAGTGTCTGTGTAAAACCACCTTTTGCAGCAGCAACTATCAAGTCTGAAAAGCAATTGATGTTTCCATTAATCTTTTTTCTGGGGGAAACCTTAGTTCTAAGGGTTTAACATCCTGTAAGTAAAGTTTAACATAACAGTATTCCATAAGCAGCCTTTTTATTGTCAGACCATTGCCTGATTTTAATATAATAAAAAGAAGTGTGCGTTAATATTTAAGAAGTTTAATGTCTTAGATGCCTTGGTATTCAATTTGACTTATAAAAGCAGGGGTCGGGGAACTTTTTCTGCAGTGGGTCCAAGTTAGTAAACATTTAGGCTTTTTTTTTCCTTTTGGCTTGTGAGAGATCTTCGATTGCACCCAGACCCTCAGCAGTGACAGCAGAGTCCTAACCACTTGACGGCCAGAGAATTCCCAACTAGTTAAGCTTTATTGGCCAAGAGGCAAAATCAAAGAAATTATGTGTGTTTATTGAACGAGAAAACAAAATTTCCACAATTTTTGGATGAAATTGAAAACATCATCATTGAGTACAGTTCTTTGTAATGTTAACAGATACACTGAGAAGAATGGAATGATTTTTTAGGGGAATAACATGTACTTGGGATTCAAACTTAATATTCCCTGTTACCAGATCAATTGCAGATGTTCCTCTGTAGAGATCGTTCCTCTTTTGAGGGGCCAAACAGAACTGGGCAGTGGACCGGATCTGGCCCATGGACCATAGTTTGCCAACCCCTGTCTTAAAAAACAAGCAAAAGAGGGGTGGGATCTTCCTTTAGATTTAAAATGTTGCTGTGTGACACTCAAGCTATTAAGTCTCCGCTAGTAACAGTTATTAGTACTTAGTAGCTGGATTTAGTTGTCTGTTGGCTGGAAAAGAAGAACCCAATTTTCCCATGTGTTTCTAGCATTTGAAACAAGAATTTTGCGTGGATGGACAGTGTGTCTGCCGTCTACTGTGTGAGGGGTGAGGACGTGTCCCTGGCCGTCTTGACTCGGGATTTGCACTCCCTGCCGTGGTCCCGACCACCAGCAGGCACCACCCAGGTGTCTGTGCCAGGAGCCAGGTCGTTCTTGGGACCAGAGCAGACGTCACAGGCTGACTGCTTGGAGGAAGTTGGGTTCACAGCAGGCCACCTTCCAGAAAAGGCTGCCAGACTTTTTGCTGAAGGTCCTCATGGGTCCGTCCTCTGGAGTGAGCTGCTGCCTCAAGCTCCCCTGAAAGGGGGCCGGGCCAGGGACGTCTGTGGGCTCCTCACCCTCAGTCAGCTCACAAGGGGGAGAGGAGGGGAGCTTCTGAAACTGCTTCAGAACGCTGCCGGGACACCCCGAAGCAGATTCAGGGCCAAGTCTATAAGTGCGGTGACCTCCAGGCAGGAAAGCGGAGACTCCGCACCTGGTACCTTGGTGGCTACGGGGAACTGGGCCTAGAACTTCAGGACTCACCTGGGACCTCCTGTGACAACCTCCAGTCTTTGGTCTGTGGTTACGTCCCACAGTCGTGCGATTTGCTCCTCGTCTTGACCGGTGCATTCACAGGTGGTCTCAAGCTTAAGGCCTACACGTAGGGCAGAGAGGAAGTGCTCTTTCGAGGTGCAGAGAGCACTTCTTTAGCGGGCCCCGACCCATGGCCTTGTGGGGAGGGCAGCGCCCTTGAGCTGCTCCTCTGCTGAGATCGCTCTGGGGCCCCTGGGTGGGGGTGGGGGGGGCACCGGCGCCCAGCTGTGTCCGGCTGTGGAGCAGCGGCAAGAGTGGTGTCGGGTCAGCCCCGGCCCTGCCGAGGGTCCGCCCCTCTGGCTGGCGGCCAGCCAGTCCCCGCTGGCCTCTTGCCCTTCCCACCCCCTCACCCGCGTGGCCAAGTGGACACTCGGTCCTCGGCCCTTCCCTGGCCTGCACCTGCTCCACAGAACCCTGCGAAGGACTCAGTCTTGACGTCAAGGATTCGAGCAGAGAATGTTCTGAGGAAGGGCAGCTTGTGAGAGCATCTCTGCTTTCCATTTGAGAGGAGGAAGATGCTAGGGTGGGCTCTGTGGGCCGCACGTGGCTCTGGGCTATGGGGGTGACAACTGGATGTACCCCCAAAGGCCTCCTCCTGGGGGCTCCATGAAGTTACCTGCTGCCGGCACAGTGGCTTCAGGCAGCCTTGCAAGAGGGGAGGACTTAGCACGCAGCGCCAGCCTCGCAGGCACTGGAAGGCGCTGGCCACGTCTGGGGGGCTCTGGTGTGGGTCTGCGGGCTGGGAATGTGGGCTCGGTGAATGCCAGATTTTTTTTTAAGTATAGTTGATTTACAGTATTATATTAATTTTAGATGTAATCTTTCTGATACAGATTTTTATGCGAGATCTCCCAACATTAGTGTGTCAGACACATTTTTTTCATTCCTGCGTAGAACAGGAGCACCATCGCAGCTCACTGGCCGCAGTTGAGGCCTCGGGACGTAAAGCTCCATCAACAGCTGTACCTTCTTCTCCCCAGATTGTCATCTTGGTGGCCTTTGGCCCCTGGGAGGCCTGCCCCCTACCCAGGGGCATGTGATGGGTCCTCAGAGCGTGGGCAGGACCCCTGTGGCCCAGGAGTAACAGGGTGGCCGCAGGGTCCCCAGGAAACAGACCCACATTTCATTGAGTCTGAGATCCTGTCCTTTGTGAGATGCACCATTATTTTATGCACTACCAAGAAAAAAATGCTGCCAATTATAAAGGCGCGATGCCACTGATTTAAGGAATGTCCCAGTTCCCAAAATGTTATGATGTTAAAAAGTGAACATTTTAGGTTTGACGAGGAGTAGCGTGTCTTGTCTGCAAGGCATTGACGGCTCAGTGGTAGAACTCTTGCCTCCCACAAGGGAGACGCAGGTTCAGTGCCCACCCAAAGTACGTACTTGGAACTTCCCAGGTGGTGCTAGTGGTAAAGAACCCACTTGCCAAGGCAGGAGACGCTGGAGACTTGGGTTTGATCCCTGGGTCGGGACGATCGCCTGGAGGAGGGCATGGCAAGCCACGCCAGTGTTCTTGCCTGGAGAATCCCTCGGACAGAGGAGCCTGGCGGGCTAAGTCCACAGGTCGCAGAGTCGGAAACAGCTGAAGCGACTTGGCACAAGAGGCACAGCGTACCGTATCCGAGGTGATAAGCACAGAGGTGGCGGCCACCCCAGCAGTGAAGGACAGAGACCACACCAGCTCCCTTGCTAAAAAATTACCCTGCCCCTTACACTAGTGATGACAAATCTGGGCTGGAGACCCCGTTTTTATTTTCACCAAAGACAGACTATACAGGAACCTAGACAGTGCTTCAAACAGCACGGAAGGTGAGGTTCCCTCTGGCTCCCGACCCAGCCCCTCAAGGCGAGGCCCGGAGCACGGCTCGTCCTTCTGAGGTCAAGCATGCATACGCAAGCCGTGACCCACTCCCCATCTCCCTCCCTGTGTTTGCTTTATTTTTTTCCCGGTTAGCATAACTGGGCATGTGGCCTCCACCCCACTCTTCCCCAGACACGTCTTTCACCAGCAGGGCCTTTCAAGGCCCCTGGACAGCTGCTGAGCGCCCAGTACGCCGCGTGCCACCCCAGGACCAGGGCCTCACTGGAGACCTGAGGTCATCCCCGCCGTTCCGCCCGGCCCAGCAGCCTCAGCGCAGCGGTGAGTGCGCCCCGCCGAGGGGATGCCTAGGACCAGACTTCTCCGGCCAAGGACATGGACAGTTTTAACCTTGTCATTTTCAAACTGCCTCCAAACGAAGAAGTACCAAACTCGCCTTCCCACCAACAGCGCAGGATGGTTCCTTCCATTCCCTTCCCTCTATCTGTGCTCAGACGTCCTTGCCCGCCCATCCTTGGGCGAATCGTGCTATTTCATGGCTTCCGGTGCATTTCCTCATGTGTGACGCTGAGTACCTTTTCTCAAGCTGAGAGGCCCTTTTATCCCTCTCAATTACGTCATCTTTGTTCCTTTTCCCTCCCGATTTGTGAGAGTGCCTCACACACAGGCATCCTCGCCGTCTGAGACGGTCATCTGAAGCATAAACAGATGGCTCTTGTGTGGCTTGGCGGCGGGGGCAGCCGATCGATGGGTGGCCGTCCTCATCAGCCACCGCGGGCCCTTGTGATGCAAGGAGCTCGGATCAGAAACCCTTCCCGGTGGTCCGCGGGGCACGTTTTCCGTCCCTCCTCGAGGCCTGTCCGCCTCAGGGTCGAGTGGGATGGAAGACAGGCAGGTGGCCGGCCCGGTGGCTTCCGGACACCGCACGGGGCAGGGCTGGGTGACGCCGGCCTGCGTTCCGTGCTCTGACCCACCGCGCCCGGGGGCTTCAAGACGCGTAGACCGTGCGCCAGCCCGCCGGCCCCCAGGTTGCCACTTCAGAAACCTCTTGCTTCCCCAAGCCAGTTCTCATGTCCCCACCCCCCTGCCCCAAGTGCCACCTCCCTGGGCTCTCCGCCCATCACCCCCAGGCGAAACGCGGCCACCTCATGCCCGTCTGGTGCCCTGGCCTCGGACTCGCTTCCTCGTCTCCATGGGGCGGGCTCCCACCACAAGCAGCACGGAACGCGCCCCGGAGAGAGCCCGGGCCCCTCCAGATCAGCCACTCCGGGCTGGCTGTCCTCATTAGCCGATGCTGTTCTGTTCCCGGCAAGTATTCACGCCTAACACGCTGACTTACTGGGTTACTGACTCCTCCTTCCCTCTCTGGAAACGCATCATGCAGGTGGGTGCTCACCTGGCTGGCTCATCCCCATCTCTGCCTCCAGCGCCGAAAGCGGTCCCCGGGACACCCTGAGGTTTCCGCGAGCTCAGGAATCCTTCTCCAGAGCGGGGCCTCGCCTTCCTCTCCAGGCCCAGGGCAGTGATGAGGGCCGGGTCCCAGCGGCTCCGCCGAGAACTCGCGGAGTGACGGAGGGGCTGTGGGCTAACTGGGCGGGCGAACAGAGGGACCGGCCCAGTGAGGAGTCTGCCGGCTCCAGGTAAAGCTGGTGAAGACACGGGTGGGTGAGCGGAGGAGAGGCCCGCGTGTCAGCTCTCTGTCCGCAGATCTCAGCACACAACCTGGAGTCTCAGCACAGAAGCAGGCCACCCATGGCTGTGTGGCTCTGGGCAGAGCCCTTGGCCTCTCTATATCCTCCTCGTGGGACTGTGCTGAGCATTACGTAACGTTTTACGTGCCGTGAGATGTTCACGGTCCTCGGCACACGACAAGCCCTTTAAGCCACTGTGAAATCACCCTGTTGCCCCAGAGACAAAACTCTCCAGGTCTGCAGGCCCCAGGGCTCCAGGTTGGGGCTCAGGGCCGCGCCCCCGCTCTGGGCCAGCAGAGGGCGCTCGCGCGCTGCAGACGGCGGCCTGAAGGGCGGGGCAGGAAGGACCACTTCTCAGCGGCCTCGCAGGCATCTGGGCGTGTGCATTTGGCGCACATTCACCCCCAGCCCCACACCTGGAGGACCAGCGCACCTGCGCTACCAGCCCACTGTTACTGAGGACGAACCTAGGGCCCAGAAGGCGTGCCCAAGGTCGCCCAGCCCGGGTGTTCGCGGTGGGGTCCTGCAGCGATGCCAAGGCAGCCTCTGGCTTCAGGGGTCACAAACTCAAAGGCTTCAAGGGGCTGACGTTACAAGCTGGGAAATTGACCTTCTTGCCTCTGGAATGAGAGCTCAGGATGGCCATATCTTTCCGTCTTTTGAGAAAGAAGCCAGACATCAAGATTTAGTAAAATATCTCAGCTTTCATGGTGTCAATGGATTAAAGGCTTTTAACATTTTAATCACCTTACCACCTCTGAGCTACCTTTTAACTCTCCCTTGGAGAAAGGCATTTTGAGACAAAACCATGTCTCCTCCTGTCTTCACCAGCCCACCCTCTCCCCCTCCCCCAGGCCTCAGATTACAGGTCACCGCCTCCCCCTGGGTTAGGAGCCAAACACTATCCCTGAGCTTTCCTCATTGGTTTGTGCATTCATTTGTTCAACAAACATTGATTGAGCTCTTTCTCTATACGGGAGTCACAGCAGAGGACGAAGCAAATTAAACTCCGCCGCCTTTGGAGCTGAGGGTGGAATTGAGACAAAACAGACGGGGTGGATTTACAAAGTCGTTTCAAAGTATTAAGCGCATACCTGAAACACCCCAGGAAGAGAACAAGATGGGAAGGCCACCCTGGGCAGGGAGGGCCTTTCTGCGGAGGTAACTTCTTCAAATGTGTGGAAGAAGTTCCATGCCCAGAACTCGGCAGGGTGGACAGGTCTGAGTGAAGAGACGCACAGAGCAAGGGCCCTGGGGTGGGAAGAGGCATGTCACGTAGTCAGGGAAGCGTTCTTGGTGCCTAGCACATAGCAGACACTCTGCACCGATGGATCAGTGGGCACATGGGTGTGCTGCACCACGCCCCGGGCTGGGCACCGGGGCGGGCAACGCTTGATGAGTGAGTGGATGAGCAGACCCAGGATTCACCCGAATCCAGCTGCTTCTGCCCTGGTTTCAGCGTCTCCCCACACTCCAGCCTCATATTCAGCCTGGCTGGGAATTGTCCAGGGCCATCTCTGGCTGGAGAGACCCTGTGCAGTCCCAGATGTCCTTTCCCAATCTGGCTTGAGCCCCCTTTTCTGCGGCCTAGAAACTGTCCAGAGTCCACGTGGCTGGTCCAGGAGTGGGGGGTGGGGAGGGAAATGAGCTGGTATCTGACTTCCCTGGGTCGAGTTTTGGCAGGAGGTTCTGGGAACATCAGGCCTGTCCCCAGAGAAAGACAGTGATCTGGGGGCTACACTTCTGTAGCCCCCATCCCACCTTTGCCCTGGGCTGGGGTCCAGCCTAGACGAAATGCGGTCTTTCAGCCATCCAGTCATGAGCAGCACACAGAGAATGGACATCTGTCTGTCTGTCTATCTATCCGTCTGTCTTGCTCATCTGACAGCTACGTGAAAGTCTTCGAAGGTCTCCTTTGTGCCAGGCACGGGGAATGCAGAAATGGACAGAAAAGTCTCTGCTGTCATTCCAGCTATGGGAGACAGAGAGTAAAGAAATGATGAATCAACAAGATAAGTTCACAATCAGGGCAATAAGAACAGGACTGTGAGGGAATCCCCTGGTGGGCCGGTGGTTGAGAATCCACCTGCCAATGCAGGGGACACGGGTTGGATCCCTGGTGTGGGAGGAGCCCACATGCCATGGGGCAGTTAAGCCCAGGCGCCAGAGCTTGTGCTCCGCCACGAGAGAAGCCACCCCAGTGAGCAGCCTGTGCCCCGCAACTAGAGAGCAGCCTCTGCTTGCTGCAATTAGAGAAAGCCCGGACACAGCAGCCAAGACCCAACGCAGCCAAAAATAAACAATCTTTTTAGAAAAAAAAGAACAGTACAGTGAGCTGACGTGGTAGAAAGGAGGAAGGGTGGGAACTGCTTTACATGGGTGGTCGAGACGACCTCTAAGGAATGACATCTGAGCTGAGTGCTCATCGGAGAAAGAGTGGGTAGCGGGAACAGCAGGTGCAAAGGTCCTGAGGCAGGCGTGAGCTTGGTGGGACCGAGGAGCAGCAAGGAAGTCGGTGAGGCTGGATCCGAGTATGCGAGGGTACTGGTGGTAGGGGTGAGCAGTGGGATGGAGGCAGCCCCCCAGGCCCTTGAGGACCGCTGTGGCAGGAAGAGTGAGCATGCTCACCTCATGAGGTGACGTGAGGGTTAAGCGGGACAGCGCAAGAAAGTGGCTGAACCACAGTGTGGGCTGTTATTATGCTGTGACTACCAATCACCATCATCGCCCCGGGCCTGGGCCTTGGGACCTTCCCAAGGAGGGCTGTCATCCGTGGCTTGTAGCATAGCGGTCCCCTGTGTTGGCCAGTTGCCCCCACCAGGGCCTGGGGGATGGAATGAACACGGCCGGGCACGAGGTGAGGCTCAGCCAGCTCCAGGGGCAGGAGGGGCCACCTCGAGGGTCACCCCAGCCTAGAGCAGAGGTCTCCCCTCCCGACAGGCCGTACCCTACTGCCACGTCCCGGCCACGCCCCGGCCACGCACAGTCTGGGGGCCTCTGCACCAGCCCCAGTCCGCACCCTGTCCCCTCGGGCTGCCCTGAGCTGACAATTCGACCTTCTGAGCCTCGGGCAGGGCCCACCTACCCAGACCTGCTCTGCCCCTGCCCTCAGCCCCCGCGCTGCCTCCCGGCGCCCAGGCCGTGGGTTCTTGGGAATGCGATTATTTTTCTTCCCAGATAATTCAGTCCAGAAGGCAGGGCCGGCCACTTCCGGCCGCGCTGTTCTCACTGCGGCTTCCTGACCCTCTCACTCCACAAACTTGACACTGTGGTCAGAGGCCTGAAGCCAGACCCGGGAGCCCCCACGTCTCCCCCGCTCACCCTGCCCCTGAAAAGCACCCAGCTCTGGGAATCTCAGGACCCTCGGCTACCCCTTGCCCACAAGCCCCCGCTGAGGACACGCCTCCCCAGCTGTGGATTCCGGGGAACAGGGCACACGAGAGTCACGGGGCGCCTGCGAACCATAGGGCTCCCTGGAGTTCCCACGTAACCCGGGGACATGTCAGCGTCCTCTCTTCAGGTTCATTCATTCAGCAAGTGTGTAATGAGCACCTGCTCAGTGTTGGGCTTCCCTGGCGGCTCAGCTGGTAAAGAACCTGCCTGCGATGCGGGAGACCTGGGTTCCATCCCTGGGTTGGGTCGGTCCCCTGGAGAAGGGAAAGGCTCCCCACTCCAGTGTTCCGGCCTGGAGAATCCCATGGACTGTATGGTCCCTAGGGTGGCCAAGAGCCGGGCACGACTGAGCGATTTGCACTTTTCACACATGCCGAGTGTCAGCTGGCCTTCCCAGGTGGCTCTAGAGGTTAAAAAAAAACAAAAAACCCGCCTGCCAATGCAGGAGCCCTAAGAGATGTGAGGCTGAGCCCTGCGCTGGGAAGAGCCCCTGGAGAAGGGAATGGCAACCCACTCCAGTAGTCTTGTCTGTAAACCCCCATGGACGGAGGAGCCTGGCGGGGTCCATGGGGTCACACAGAGTCAGACACGACCGAGCAACTCAGCTCAGCACTGCACCATGTGCCAGGCACTGCCCTGGGCCCGGGGGCCACAGCAGGGAATAAACTAGGCAGAAACACCTGCCCTCATGAAACTGACCTTCTGCATGCGGTTAAGGTGGAACAATAAACAAGGGAAAATTCAATTATGTAGAATATGGGCTGGTGATAAATTCTATGAAGGACACGAAAGAAGAAGAGGGGGTGCTGGTGATAGGAGTCAGTCAGGGAAGGCCTGAAATTCAAGAAGGTGTCATTTGAATACAGGCCTGAAAAAGGTACGGAAGTAAGTCTTGTAGGCACCTGGGAGAAGAGTCTTTCTGGTGGAGGAAACAGCCGATGCAAAGGCCCTGAGGCTGGAGCTCGCTTTATTGATTGGAGAAACCGCCAGGAGTCCAGTGTGGCTGGAAGAGAGTGGGTGAGGGGGAGGAGGGGGGTTTGAACTCCAGGGGAAAAGGCAAGGAGCGCGCAGGGCCGCGGCGAGAGTCCCCTTCCCCCGAGGCAGGCAGAAGCCGTGTGGAGAAGGAACGGGTGGGCCCAGATGTTCATGAAGTCCCTGAAGGCCTCGGGGACAAGGGTGGAACAGGGCACTGGAGAGGAGATGGAAGCAGACCCCCGTTGGGGAGGTGGTGAGGAGAGGAGGAGACCCCCCACCCAGGTGCTCCGCGGAGAGCAAGCAAGAAGCGGGCAGGCGCGGACAGCGTGTCACTGATCAGGGGGATGTGCGCTTTTTCCCATTGTCCACCTCTCGGATCTTTTTCCTCCCCTTTTAGATTCACTGAGATGAAGGTTCAGACAACGGGGCCCGCGGGGCTTGCTCCAGGGGTGGATGTGGGGTTTGGGAGGGGAGGACCCAGAAGGCCCCCAGGCCTGGTCCGAAGCCAGGAAATGGCCTTTTCCTGCCCCCGGGGAAGGCTCAGGAGCAGCCAGGTTGGTGGGGGGCGTCCAGGGGTGGGTGTGAGCGTTAGGCCGTGGTCCGTCCGAGACCCTCAGACGGAGGGATGGAGGAGGCTGGCAGGTCCAGAGATGAGCAGAGAGCTGCCTCGGGACAGCCAGGGGTGGGGGGCCCTGAAGTGGAGTCTAAGGCCTGCGTCTAAGCTCCCTGGGGCGGGCAGGGGCGGAGGGGTGTCAGCATGGACAGACGGAGACGGGGAAGTCTCTGCAGCCCATCCGCAGCTTTCAAAGCAGGATGAGGTCCCTGTCCTGCATGTGGAGCCCACCTGGGCGAGGACACCCTTTGCCTCTCGGGGGGCACAGCCTCGTGTGAGGCTCAGAGCAGACCCAGGACTAGACCCCGTGTTTCACTCAGCCCTCCGCTGCACGGCCCCGGGGTCTTCTGATGGTAACAGGATAAACCTGAGGCCCAGAGGGCCCGAGGGACTGGCCCCAGATCACGCAGCTCTGAGCCACTCAGTGAGATTCAGCTCTGACCAGCGTGGCCTCGAACCCGTCACACTGCCCTAACTGCCTGCCTCCGGCCCTCCCGACGGAGAGGATTGGCTGCTCAACCTGCTGGCCAGGTCCAGTGACTCGGCATGGACTGAATAACTCACAGGGCCTGAGCGCACACCCCCAAGCTCACGTCCTTCCCACCCATCCTCCCGTGTGGTTGGGGCCCCCATTTGACAGATGGGGACACTGAGGCTCCGGGAGATTAAGTCGCTAGCTTGGGGTGAGACACAAGAGCTGGGACCTGAACCCGGCAGGGTCAGGGTCCAGAGTTTTCCCTCTGTGCCCCCCGGGCAGGAAAAAGAGAGGTGGCCTGGGGATTAAGGATAATAGACACAACTCAGTGGTAAAGAATCCACCTGCCGACACAAGAGATGCAGGTTCAATCCCCGATCCAAGATCCCACAGGCGGAGGGCAACCCGACCCATGTGCCATAACTATGGAGCCGTGCTTTGGAGCCCTGGACCACAGCCGCTGAGCTCCACAGCAAGGGGCAGCCCCGCCACTCACCACGACTGGAGAAAGGCCCACGCAGCAGTGAAGACCCGCATGGCCAAAAATAAACAGATAAATCTTTTTTTTTTTTTTAATTAAAAACAAAAGAGTAACAGTCAAGATTTGACTCGAGTTTTCTGCATGCTGGGCACATTTATGGGAATGCCTCCCCCAGCCCTACGAGGCAAGGACACCTTATCTTACCGTTTTATGGAAGAAGAAGTTGAGGTCTAAGTGATTGTCTGAGGGGGTCCACGAGCTGCTGCAGCTCCCGTGTCCCCACTCCCCCCATCCTTCCAGAAGGCCCCCGACGTGGCGGGAGAGGCTAGCGATGCTGGGTGACCTCAGGCATGTTGCTGGCCCGGGAGCCTCGGTGCCCCCAGCCTGACCACGGGCCATGACTCAGAGCCCTGAGTTCCCCCACCAACCCCACCACAAACCCGGCCCCAGGGGGTGCTCTTACCCCTCCCTCCTCACTTCCAGCCCAAGCCCAGCAGGCTGATGTCCTGGGACATTTATACCCAAGGCCTGTGCTTCCTGCGAAATTACAGCCATGAGACCCTCAGTCCCAGCAGAGCAGGGAGCTGGGGTGAGGCAGGCCCAGGGAGGCAGACTCCAACCCACCAGGCCGGACTGAATCTGCAAGGGCCATGTGTGGGGGTCTCTGCACCTACCACAGCTCTGTTCAGATGAGTCACAAAGCCGTGGCCCTGACCAGATGCCGGGGACAGCCTGAGTTCCCGGAGGCCAGCCCAGTCCTGGTGCAGAAGGAGGGCGTGGGCCGCATCCCGGGGCTCAGAGAGAGGTGTCAGTGACCCGAGATACACGGATGGCTGCCGGGGCTCGAATGGGGGTCTGAGCACCTCAGGATGCTCTGCTCCGTGGCCGGGCCGCAAATCAGTTGCAGCTGCTACAGTCCTGACCCCGGGGGGCGGGGGGCCCTCGAGACGAGTGCAGAGGTCCTGGAATCTGAGGAGCAGCCAAGAATGCCGTGTGTGTGTGTGTGTGTGTGTGTGTGTGTGTGTGTGTGTGTGTGTGAATGTAGGGGGAAAAATCCAGAAGGAAACACACCAGTATTTTAACACACTCCAGCCAGTTCTCAGACCAGGGTGACCCCGTCCCTGGACCCTTGGCAACATCTGGACACATTAGGATTGTCACAGCTGGCGGGGGAGCGGGTGTGACTGGCATCTGACGGGTAGAAGCCATCCTACCATCCTACTGTGGCCAGGACAGCCCTCCCCCACCCCAGACAGTGAGCCAGGCCACAGCGTCCGGGGTAACCAGCTCAAAGAAACTCTGCTCTAGCCTGTGTGGACGTGCTGGGTGGCGGTGTCTCTCTTTCCTTCAGCTTGTCCTGTTTCCCAGAGAGAAATGGTTGAGAGTACGGGCTCTGCAGCCAGGACTGGGGTTTATATCACATCGCACCAGCTGTGTGCCCCCAGGCAAGTGTCCTTACCTCTCTGAGCGGCAGCTGTGGCCGAGGAAGCATACCTCCAAGGGGCGGAAGATTCAGTGAGATCATATCTGTGACCGGGCTGGCTCAACAGATCCTGAAGTCCGGAGACGTGAATGTTTGTGTCACTAGCAAAAACAATAATAACACGCCCCAGGGGCTGGGCCGCGCGTCACGTAAAGCCCCTGGGGTCTCCGTCGCCCCACCGGTTGAGGGAGGGATCGGTTTTCATCCCTTATTTGGCAGATGAAGACATTGAGGTTCAGAGAGGTTAAGCAGCTTGTCCAGTGTCACACAGTAAGTTGTCAGAGCAGGGGTCAGAACTGTCACTTCGGAACCTCACTTCCACCACGGGGTCCCTCACTGCCTCGAACATCAAGCCAAGGGATCTTTTCAGCTGGGTTTTCCCAGCTGTCTTCTCTAAAACGTGGGATGACTAAGCCATCGTTGGAATTCAGATCGCTGCTAAAATGTCAGGTGCCCCTTGGTGCCCAGCCACCACCCTTCTGCCCGGGCCCTAGACCCTGCTTTATGGTAGATCCCAAGAGAAGGGCCAAATCCCTGGGAATTTCATGCCCCCTGTCCTGAGCCAACTTCAAAACCTTCCATGTTGTGAGCTCTGCTTTGATTTCAGGCATTTTATGGGCATGAAATCCAAGCCTTGGTCCTTTTGGAGATATGGAGCTCCTGAGGGGTGGGGTGGCCTTGTGGGGTCCCTGGACAGGCCCATGGGGCAGGGGGCTGGGCTCTGAAAGGATCAGAGGGACAGTCACGTTCCGGGAGAGCCGGACCACAGGCCCCCTCCTCTTAGCGGACACCCAGGGGCAGGCGCCCTGGCCGCCCAGGCGGACCTCATCTCATCCACTGTCCACGGCTGTTTCTGAGAAGCTGACCGTGCTCCCCCAGCTACAGGTGGGGAAACTGAGGCCCAGGGCGGGACAGCCACTCACCCATCCCATCACTCAACACAGAGTCAGGTTCTAGGCTCTTCCCTTGCATCCTGCCATCTCCCCACCCCGGAGGCCACAGCGAGAGGGTCTAAGGGCAGACCAGTGGGGAACTGCCTTTCCTGCGTCCTGGGCTCTGGGCTCTAATGGAAGGTGCCACGAGTCTCGTGGGTGGACACACCGTGGACTGTCCAGGATGTGGGAAGGAGCGCTGGCTGCAGCGTATCTGAAAGGCACCCGAGTCGTGGGGGGTGAGATCCCCAGAACCTCAGTCCCAGGCATCCAAGCGGGGAGTGGACAAGAGTTTCAGGGGCTGGGAGGGGGTGACTCCTGAAGAACCTGATTTCCTTGTCAGCTCAGCTGACCAACTTCAACAGCGCCTCACACCCACCCCCGCACTGACTAGACCCACTTCCAGCACCCCCTGCCCCCAGAATCCAAGCAGGCACCCCAGACTGCAAACCCAGTCACAGAGTCTCGGGGCCATACACGACTGGCCCAGACCACCTGCTGAAGCTGAGCGGCTCCTGGCTCCTTCCTCTGTCCACGTGATCATCCATGCGAGGAACCTGCATGCACTGAGGAATCTGTGTGTTTCTCTGTGGCTGCCCTAACAGACTGCTACAAACCTGGTGGCTTGAAACAGGAGGAATTTATTCTCTGATTTCCCCGGCGGTGCCGTGGATAAGAATCCACCTGCCAGTGCAGAGGACACAGGTTCAATCCCCGACCCAGGAAGATCGCGCGTGCCTCGGAAGCACTAGGCCCGCGTGCCACAGCTACTGAAGTCCGCACTCGGCAACGAAGAGCAGCCCCAGCTCCCTGCAACCGGAGCAAGCCTGCGTGCAGCAGGAAGACCCAGCGCAGCCATAAATAAATACATATTTCAAAAACAAAAAGAGAGACATTCACCCTCCTACAGTTCTGGAGAATTCCGAAATCAAGGTGTCGGCAGGGCCTTGTCCCCTCTGAAGGCTCCAGGAGAGAATCCTCCCCGGCTGTTCCAGTCCCCTCGGGGCTCCTGGTGTTGCCTGGCTGGAAGACGCCGCCCTCCAGTCTCTGCCTCCGTCTCCACGTGGCCTGTGTGCGTCTGTGTCCTTTACTCATAAGGACACCAGCTGTTGACTTTAGGGTTCCCCCCAGTCCAGTGTGATCTCATCTTACGATCCCTGACTAATGCCATCTGCAAACATCCCATGTCCAAATAAGGCCGCATTCTGAGCTTCCGGCGGACAACGACTTGGGGGAGGGACACCATTCAGCTCACTGCAAGCACCTACTGTGCGCTCCAGGCCCTGGGGACAGAGTAGCGGACGAGGCAGGGGGGGCGGGGCGGCGGAGAGACAGAAACGGCCAATTACAGAAGAAAGGCTCTCATAAACTCCACCAGCGAACGTGGACTCGGGACACCCACAACCAGAGGAGGAGCCTTGGAGTAGGCCTGGGCGGTGGCCCTCCTCCCCGATCTGAGTCCCCGCCCACAAGACCCGGGGCCTGAGCTCAGGACTCACCCTCTCCTGGGAGGCTCCTTGATCCCAGAGGCGCCCCCTTGGGGCTCCCAAGGCCCCCTACACTTCCTCCTGACATTCGAAGATGATAGGGTTGTATTTTTTGGACTTGGGAATTCTCCAAGTCTATTTATTTACAAAAAGAATGCTTTCTGTAAACAAGTAATCATCATTGAAAGCATTGATAGAAAAACGCAGTGACTTTCTCTGCATCCACACTCTGGGAATTATCTTTGTTGGCAGGTCGATGCAGTCAGCACAGTCAGTGGTACACGGTAGGTGCTTCATAATGTTTGAATACATGGATGGCCAGTTCACCCTGCCTACCCTGGGGACCGTGAGATGGTTAAGTGACAGCCTGTGGCTCCCAGGAATTCACTGCAGTACAATCTCTACGTCGCCTAGTCTAGAGTGGAGCATACAGTTGGTGCCCCATAAATGCTGGCAGTGGTCTTTGGGGTCCCCTCCATCTTCGCTGCTTTCCCTGGTGAGGGGGTCACTTGGTGCAACCAGGGATGCTGGGTTATGGGAGATTTCAGCCCACGGCTTCAGGGATTTCCTCCTGGGTCTCCACTCCAGTGGCAAATTATCAGCTTCCAGGTCTTCTGTCCACAGCCGCTGCCCAGACATCACAAACTTGGGAGGTTGAGTGGTCGTTGTTCAGTTGCTAAGTCGTGTCTGACTATTTGCGACTCCGTGAACTGCAGCACACCAGGCCTCCCTGTCCTTCACCATCTCCTGGAGTTTACTCAAACTCATGTCCATTGAGTCAATGATGCCATCCAACCATCTCATCCTTTGTCATCCCCTTCTCCTCCTGCCCTCAATCTTTCCCAGCATCAGGGTCTTTTCAATGAGTCAGCTCTTTGCATTAGGTGGCCAGAGTATCAGAGTTTCAGCTTTAGCACCAATCCTTCCAATAAAGATTCAGGGTTGATTTCCTTTAGGATTGACTGGTTTGATCTCTTTGCTGTCCCAGGGACTCTCAAGAGTCTTCTCCAGCATCACAATTCAAAAGCATCAATTCCTCAGTCCTCAGCCTTCTTGATGTGAGGCTGAGTCCACTGGTCAATCCACTAGCCTTCATTGAACAACTACTGTGTGCTGGGTGGGGGCTGGGTTCCACGCTCAGTGGTAAATAAGCCAGCCCTGTCTGTCCCTTGTGGAGTTTGTGTTCTAGGCAGAGCAACAGACACAGACAAATCAGTAAGTTACCAAGACCCAGTGCCAGGGAGAAAGAAGGCAGGAAGGTTCAGGCGATGGCAGATATTAAATAGGCAGATCAGGGTGGCCTCCTGGAGGAGGTGACATCTGGCAGAGTGGGGAGGGGAGGAGGGATTGTTAGATGTCTGGGAAAAGCAGAGGGAAGGCCTGTGGTGTGAGGTCACCTTAGAGTCCGAGGAAGAGGGAGGAGCTGGTGTGGCTGCAGCGGAGGGCTGGAGGGCTGGAGGGCGGGGTGTCCACGGAGCCCCTCGGGCCTCTCGCCTGCCGCCCTGAGAACGTTGGCTGTTCTCCAACTGAGCTGGGAGCAAGCCGTGGAAGGTGAGCGCAGAGAACAGGCATGACTTGGAACTCACACAAGGTCTTCATCCTCAGCTATTAAATGTTGGGGTCGGACTGTTCTTTGCCACGGGGCCGTCCCGGGTGCGAGAGGGCAGCTTGGCCGCACCCTGGCCGCCACCCACTGTCAGCTGTGACAACCAAAACGTCCCAAGACGTGACTGCGTGTACCTCAGGGGTGCTGGGCAGATCGCCCTGTCAGCCTGCGAGCGGAGATGGTCAGGGAGTGAGGACACCCGTGAAGAGGGGCTGCTGCTGGGTGTCGGGGAGCAGCCGTCGGTTCGGGGTCTAGCTGGAAGCAGGAGCAGGGAGCACGCAGCTGTGGGATCTGAGTGGGTGGGCGTGGAGCTGGGTCTGGACTCGTGGGTTCTGGGTGTCACTGGGCTGTGGGCCCAATGGGGTGGGGACTTCCCTGGTGGTCCAGCGGTTAGGACTCTGCCCTTCCACTGCGGGGAACGTGGGTTCCATCCCTGGTCGGAGAACTGAGATCCCAAAAAGTCCTGGAAACTTGCCACAACCTCTGCTTACGAAGCGTTTTGTGTTTACCCTCGTGATCGCATTTGATTCTCAAGACTGGCACCCTTGGGAGCCCCAGTTACTGATGAGGACACAAGGCCCAGAGAGGCTGCCTGACTTGCCTGAGGTCACACAGCCAGTCGGGCGTGGGGATGGAGAGGAAGCCAGCTCAACCCAGGGCCCAAACCCTGGTCTGTATCCAGGCCCCTGGTGACTGGCTGGGTGGGGGTGGGGAAGCAGGTTTTATTTTTCTAACTTTTTTTCCCCCTAAATTTTCTTTATTTTCTGAGGTTTCTGAAAAGAATGTGTTTCTCTTTTGTATTCGAAGAGAAACAAAACCCAGAAAGGGAGGTTTTGGCTTGGTTTTTCACCAGACACTCCTTGTGAAGCTATTCCCTGATTCCCCCACAGAAGAGCTGACTGGCTCCGGGTCCCGGGTTCCTAGTTAGCACCATTGCCGGTGGGCAGACATAAGGAAACAGTCTTCAGGGAGGGCAGATGAGCATGACTCTCAGAAGAGAAAATAGGCCTCCTCTAGGATTCTTCTAAGAGCTCATCATCTAGAAAATACTTGCCTGAAAAAAAACAAAAGAAAAGAAAATACTTGCCAAAGTCCCCGAAGACATGTATGGGGTTGGTGTCTACCTCAGTGTGGTCTGTGGTCGTGACAACAGGCAACAACCTAAAAGTTCATCAAGGGGAGCCTGGAGAATAAGCCAACATGCCTTCCCTGGGTGGAATACTACACAGCCGTGAAAAAGAACAAGGCCACAGGCAGGTTCCCGGAATATCATTGCTAAGTGAAACAGCGCAGTGCTGCGGTGTATGTCGTGCGTCTGTGCTCAGTCGTGTTTGACTCTCTGCAACCCCGTGGACTGTAGCCCACCAGGCTCCTCCGTCTACGGAATTTTCCAGGCAAGAATACTGGAGCGGGTTGCCATGTCTCCCTGACCCAGAGATCTCTTACGTCTCCTGCAGCCGCAGGCAGATTCTTTACCCCTGAGCCACCTGGGAAGCCCTTAATACTATTTGTAAAACAAAAACAAAATAGGAAAGAAGAAAGATGTGGATTTGTTTGTGGATTCCCAGACAATCCCTGGAAAGTACCGGAAGACACTCGTAACAGGGGCAGACTGAGGGTCAGAAGCAGGAAGAAGACTTGGCTTTTTCTTTTCTTTTTTTTTCCCCCTCCAGTTATTATTATTTATGAATACAAAATAGTTCAGGCCAACAAAGAAACTATAAAGAATAGCATCCCTACCACCCAACCCAAGAAAGAAAACATGGAGACGAGTGGGACCCAGCGAGAGAACATTCTTCCTGGCTCATCGGAACTGCCATCCTGAACCTGCAATTTATCCTTCCCACGAGTGTCTTCACTTCCCCACTCCCTTAGCGCCCCTTGACTTGAACTGAGTTTTGTGCTTTGTTTTCTGTGTCGGTTACCTCTCGCCCCAGGGATGCAGAAAATTAAAAGAAGTCTTCTTGCATTGTCACCCCTCCAGACTCCCTCGAAGCTCCCGGAGCTCCGGTTTCCTGGAACACGGGGGCTGTACCCTCCGTCTGGGCCCCCGGAGGCCCCGCGCAGAGCAGAGGAGCTGGCGGGAGGGCAGAGGCAGCCCTGGGCACCGCGGCCCCAGCCCACTCGCCGGGCTTCTGCAGGCCCGGGGCGTGGAGCCAGCAGGCTGGAGCCAGGCGGCCTCCCGGGCCTCCTCACAGCCGCTTTTGATAAAGCCCCTCTGTGCGCGGGGTGGGGGGGCCCCGGCCGGCTGGAGCCAGCTCACATCTGGAGGCCAGCACAGGCCCGGGGCAGCCGGCGCGGCTGACAGCGGCGCCACCCCGAGCCACACGCCCAGCGCCGGGTAAACAGCCCCGCGCCCACCCAGCAGCTCACCTTTCGCCCACAAGGCCGCCTTTCTTCTCGGACCCCGGGCCGAGGCCACCGCAAACATTCCTCCAGCACGAGGCAGAACAGGCCACTGACCTCCAGGCCGGGCCGAAATCTGAATCTAGGCATCAGCTGATGATGGAGAGTGGGGCGGGGCTGTGGGAAAGCACCTACTATGTGCCTGGTGCCCAGCGAACTCATTTCGGGCTCACTGCTGCCCTGGGAGGGGGAACAGGTGGTTGAGAGCATGTGCGTTGGCCCTAAAAGGCCAGGGTGCAAAGTCCAGCTCTAGCTGTGTGCACTTGGGCAAGGTACTCTACCTCTCTGAGCCTCCTCTGTAAAATGGAAATTATAAGAGTGCCTCCCCCAGACTGTTAAAGAAGTTACCCTGGGCGATTCCCGGCAGCCCAGGGATTAGGATTCTCTGCTTCCATTGCAGTTCCCCCTGGGTGGGGAACTAAGATCCCACATGCTGTGTGGCACAGGCCAAAAATTAAATGAAAAAAGAAGCTACCCTAAGTTAATTACTGAGGATTGTGCCTGGCCTGGCTTATACGTGATGGATCTTCTGTCTCCTCTGTCTCTCATCCAACAAAGCTGTACTCGGGGTGTTCTGCGCTGGATACCAGGATTAAGATGGGGGAAAACTGGGGGCCTCGGCCCTCCAGGAGCTGTGTCCCCGCTTAGCGGACAAGGCTCCTGCCCAGCCACCTGAGGGACATCTGGGGCCAGCCTGGGCTCCAGACGGTGGTAGGGGCAGACCATCAGGCCAGGGCTCCACACACACCCCTTTCTTTGGGGAGCATGACCCAGGACCCACCTGGGGCCTGCAGGCCTGGGTCCTCATCTCCTGTGCCAACAGGTGGCAGAAAGTGGCCAGGCTTCCTGACTTTGGGCCTGGTGAAGCCTCCAGAACACCCAGTTCTGCCTTTTCCTGGCGGTAAGCCCCTCACTGTGCCCTGCTGCCCCATGACCCCCATTTCTTCACCTGCAGGGACAAGGGCTGGGGACCCCAGCATAGCTACCTCCTGACTCTCGATTTCCTCACCTGCCAGAGCGGCAAATAGCACAGGTACCAGTAAAATGCCATGGGGCTGGGGAGGGCTACGTGACGGGCACAGAGCCTGGCACAAAGGGAGAGGTCTGATTCGAAGCCGGGGAGGCTTCCTGGAGGAGGCCACCATGCTTCCTGGCGGGAGTGTGGTGGGGGGAGAAGCAGGAACTGAAGGAGGCTCAGGGCGAGAGACAGACAGAACAGAGCGTCTGCAACATACACAGCCCATACTGCCCCCGAGGTCCACAAGAGCCAGGTCCCTGTTCCAGCAATTGCCAAGGTCAGTTCTCTGGCCATCCCCATTTCACAGATGAAAAAACCGAGGCTCAGAAAGCAGAAACAATTGATTCCCTCAGGGACTAAAAGTCAGAGTCAGAATTTGAGCCCAGGGGGCCAGAATGCCTCCCTCCTTCCCTCTCTTCTTCCCTGTTTCCTCACTTGGGTCTTCACTGCAGCCCCACTGTGCGCTGGACTCAGAGCCGAGCAGACCCAGGAGCCCCATCCCCACGTTGCTGTCCACCACCAAGCTGGGACCGTCCCTGGCCCCCTCAGGGCCTCGGTTTCTCCCCTCTGAGGAATGGGTTGAACTCCCACTCCTGGCCGGCTTGCTGCCTCTAGGCAGCCGGGCGGGCGGGCGGGGGTCCTCCACCTGCTGCGGCCCCCCAGTCCCCCGTGAACCTGCTCGCCAGGCTGGAGCCAGCCGCCATCTGGAGCGACGGGCTGTTTATGGAGCCGGGCGGCGGGGGCCCTGGCCCTGACCTGGCCAATCTGGAAGCGATTAGCAGCCCCGGGGCTGGGAGCGTTTGGAGTTCTCATCAGCGGGTCGGGACCACCCCCTCCAGCCCCCACACCCTGCACCACCCGGAGCCAAGGCCGCTCTGGGGGTCTCTGAGGAGCCCCGTTTCTTGCAGGGCACTCCAGTTCGGACCTGCTCCAAGGCCTAGAGCTCTGAAAACCAGGCGAGACTGGGCCACACACACAGGCCAGGACGCAGGGGTGGGTGGAGAGGGTGGGGGTGGGGAGCGCCAGGGCCTTCCTGGAGGGAACCTCAAGCAGAATTGCTTTCTGGCATGTTTGATTTTGAATATACATACAAGCACACAGAGGAAACACACACGGAACTCAGCACAGAGGGTGTAAAAGCATAGAGTGAAAAGTCAGAGTGGCTCTCCGCTCCCCGCAAGTCCACACTCCCTGCACCGAATCCAGGGCTTTCAGTGACTCAGATTTCCTTCTGAGAGGCTGCGAGCATCTACACACACAATTTAGTTGTTCTTGCCTTTTTCTACAACTGGCAGCCCACTTTACATTTGGTCCTGCCTCTTCTCCTTTGGATTAGTCCGTATTTCTACCACTAGGAGGTAAAGAATCTGTCTGCAATGCGGGAGACCCGGCTTCGATCCCTGGGTTGGGAAGATCCCCTGGAGGACATGGCTACCCACTCCAGTATTCTGGCCTGGAGAATTCCATGAACAGAGGAGCCTGGAGGGCTATAGTCCATGGTGTCACAAAGAGTTGGACATGACTAAGTGACTTTCACTTTGCCAAGGTATAATAACCATAATGTTCACAATAATAATAATGGCAGCAAAGTTTCCAGAGGATTTACTGTGTGCTGGGCATGGTTCCAGATGCTTTACATGGATCAATGAATGCATCAAAAGAGTGAAGTGATCCTATTAGAAGTCCTAATCCCCATTTTGTAGATGGGGAAACTGAGGCACAGAGTATCTAGGCACCTGCCCAGTGCCACACAGCTATGCCTGGCAGAGGTGGGATTCAGACCCAGGCAGGCGGGCTCCCAGGTCTGCGCTCCAAAATTCTTCACCATCCGGCCCCTCCCTCTGCTTTCTGGGTAGATGTGGTGGTTTGACGGGTGACGGGTGATGTACCACTGGGCTATCTCCGTCTTGGGCTGGTGCTGAATGTGCTGTGAACACCCTCGTGGGACGTCACACCATGTGGAGCCGCAGGGCGGTCCCATCTCGGAAGTGCCTGGCCAGACATGGGGTGAGCAGTGCAAGGGCTGACAGCCACTGCCCAAGTGTTGTCTTGGTGGTGATGCTGGAGGTGATGGTGATGATGCTGGAGGATGATGTTGGAGGTGATGCTGGAGGTGATGCTGGAGGATGGTATTGGAGGTGCTGCTGTTGCCTGATCCAGTTCCCCAGAAGGAGGGAGGAAGTCTCAGCTGCCACATCCTGGGCCTGTTTCCAGGGAAGATCAGGACACCCTGTTTCCGGGGTTACTTGACCTCCCTCCCTCCTGTTTTCTGATGGGTGGACAGGACTCTAAGCTCCCCTCCGGTCTGCCTGCCTCCAGCCACCATGCTCCCCCAGTCCCGGCTGCACGCTGCGGCCAGAGTGATGGTAAAACCTAAGTCAGGTCCGGCCTTTTCAGCACCCCCCGCCCTCTCTCTCCTCCCCCCATCCAGGCCAAGCCAGAGGTGGGTCCCCGAATTGCCATGCCCACTCCCCCACCTCCTGCAGGGGCCAGTCCTGACCGCTGGGACACCCCCCACTCTTCACCTGGCTTCCTTTCTCCACATCCCTCTGGTCTAAATGCACAGCCTTCCCCAAGTGCCCAGACTGAGGCAGGCAGGGCCTCCCCTGACCAACCCCCCCAACAACCTGGGCCCTGAGTATCAGCTTGACTCACACTGTCTCTGATGGCTATCTCTACTAACAGAATATCGACAGAGATTTTTGCCTGTTTTCTTCGTTTCCATATCCCTGCAGACTGGAGCATTAGTAGGTGCGCAAAATATTTGAGGGACTTCCCTGGTGGTCCGGTAGTTAAGACTCAGTGTTTCCAATGCAGGGGAGTTCCTGGTCAGGGAGAAGACTCGGTGTTTCCAATGCAGGGGAGTTCCTGGTCGGGGAGTTAAGACCCCACATCCTGTGGAGTGAGGCCAAAACGTTAAAAAAAAAAAAATTACTGACAGGGTGAAGGTGTGAACGAACGCGTGAGTCGGTGGGGAGCCAGGGTCTGGGGGCAGATCGCCTGTGCTGAGGTGGGTGGGGTCCGGGCTGCGGCCCCCGGGGAGCGGGAGAGGAGCACAGCGGGGAGGGGAGGGAAGACAAACGCTCCCAAAGCGCCTACTGCCTCAGGGCCTGCAAGACCCACTGTACAGATGAGGGAACAGCCCCCTTCACTCACTCCGTGCTTCAGTCTCCAGGCCCGGGCTGGGGGCAGGGCGACTCTGGGTTTTCAGAGCTGGCGGGAAAGGCAAACCCAACAGGAAGGGGGACGGAGTGAACCGGAACACCTGAGCGCCGCCACGCCACAGTCAGCCGCGGACGTGGCCGCTGGTACCACCCTGAGCGAGCCTGGCACCAGCGGCGGCGCCCTGTCCCCTCCTCTGGAGGCTCAGGGGCAGTAAGGACCAGCCGGCGCCTTCTTGGCGCCTACTGTGGTCCAGGCCCTCGTGGGAGCCTGACACTGGCAGATAGCTCAGTTATGCCCACCAGGCCTCCGAGGCAGGGAGCCCTCTCCCCCCGCCTTACATAGGTGAAGGGGCCTGCCCAGGGACGCGGGCCAGCCAGGCAACGCTGTGACGCCGCACACAGGCTCCCGAAGGCCGGGCTCAGGATGAAGGCCCCTTCGGAGGGAGGGCGCAGGGGACGCCCTGGGGGTCTCCCCGGGCCTCGGTGTGTTTCATTTCTCTCTTGGAGGTGGGGATACAGATGCTCATGCCCCATGCCTGAACTCCTGGTGCAAGCTGAAAACAAACCACCGCAGCATGCAGCCACGCGGCCCCACTGCCGAGAGTGACTCAGCGTGGATACGGGGCTGACCTTTGACCCAGTTCTGGCTGACCTGGGCCTGAAACCAGCCTGGGTAAGGGGGCTGCCCCCCAGCTTCTGGGCCCCCTGGCTCTCAGTGACGCAGCTGTGGTGGCGTTTGGCAACCCGGGCTGCCCGCAGTTACGACAGCCCAGCATCTGGCTGCCGGGGGGAGAGCAGGGCGGGCGGGGAGCCCCGGGCCTGCCCCTGCCTGCTCGGCTGACCCCTCCTCCTGGCAGCCCCTCTCTGGCTCCATCTTTCCTGCCCTTCACCAGCTGAGGTCACAATTGCTCAGAGACCAGAGAGTCTGCGCCCTGAGGGCAGGAACCTGTGCTGTCCGCACCCGCAGACAGCTGGTGCTCCATAAGTACTTGCTGAACGAGCAGATGAAAAGCTGGATAAACGAACTGCAACCCCTCCCTCCCTCCCTTCTTTCCTTCCTTCCTGCCTTCTCTCCACATATAGTTACTGAGCACCTACTACGTGCCGGGCAACCGGGACCCACTGGCGAAGGGAACAGGCCAAGATGCCCATCCTCGCGGAGCTGACGTTCTAGAGAGGATGCCGGTCATCCACGCGGTCATCCTGCAAACAGCAGCTGGGGAAGCAGCCACACACCTGCTGCAGGTGGCCGGACCCCCGGGGCTGGGAGAGGCCCCTGGGGAGGCGACCTGTGGCGGCTCCCTGGGGAAACACCGCTACTATTGCTCGTCCGCCGGGAGAGCCGGGGAGCGAGAGGCACGCACGGTAAACAAGAGGAAGCCCTGGGGTGCGGACCGGCCCTCCCAGCCCGGAAGGGTCCCTGAGGAAGTGACGCCCTGAGCACGGAGCCGGATCCCCGCGACCGCGAGGAAGCCGATTCTCTCCCCAGCAGGGGCAGCAGCCTGGCAAAGGCAGGAAGCCTGCCCCACCCTGGGAAGCTGGTGGCTCTGCACGGGATGGCCCACTCTGGCCTGGCTTTCTCCTTTGGCAGAAAGGGAACAGTCCCCCCCAGCAACAAACAGGGGAGTCGGAACGCTCTCTGGGAGCCTTTCAGAGGGCTGGGCGAGGCACTTGATATAAAGTTTTCTTTCCTTTTTTTTGCAGTATAGCTGCTTTACTATGTGTGTTAATTTCTGCTGTCCAACAAAGTGAGCCAGCCACACGTGTGCCTACATCCCCTCGTCCTTGGATTTCCTTCCCATTTCGGTCACTGAGGTGCCAGGTCAGCGTGAGCTGTATTCTCCCTGCCTCTCCCACTAGGCTGTGAGCACAGTGGGTGCTCAGGGCACTCCTGTGGGTTCAGTGAGCCAGTGAGTCTCGGCTTCCTCATCTGTGTGATGGGATGATGCTTTTGTGGACACAGGGAAGGAACGAACCGCTCTCTATAGCTTGCGTTGCCTCCTCTCCGCAGATCCTGGGGGTGGGTCAGGCCTCCGGGGACCCCCTCAAGTCCTGGAAGATGACCTTCTCTGCGGGCTGTGGGAGACAGAGATGAGAGGGTAGACCGCACAGCCCTCCAACTCTGGACGTGGAGGCAGGATCCTGAGTGCTTAGGAGGAAATGACAGGCCGCCTCATTTACAATGGAAGGAAACTGAGGTACAACAACAAAATAATAAAACCTAATGCGTGCGCGCTGAGCGCTTACAGTAAGCCAGGCACTGTGCTGAGCCCTTTGACCCAAGTTCTTTCATTTAATCCTTCCAACAACGGTCACCGTGGGAAGCTGAGCCTGGGACCCCTATTTTACAAGTGGGGAAAGGAAGACTCGGGAAGGTAAGTCAAGGCCATACCCTCTGTGAATGGAGGACCTGAGGTGGGCACACAGATCTGGCTCCAGAACCCAGAACCAAAAACCTGGGATGTCTTGGGGGAGGTGAAGGGACGAGATGAGGGAAGCCTGGCAGGGACGGAAGATAAGCCCTTGTCTGGGGGCCACGGGCAGCGGAATAAATGATTGCAAGAGTGAGGCACCCCGGATCAGTTCCACGTCCATTCTACCCTGGATGGCCCAGGGCAGTTTGCAGAAGCCCCAGTTTCAGCCCACCCCAGCAACCTAGAATCTTCTCTGCTTCATTCATTCACTCATTCATGCAATCATTCAATCAACCGAAGACAAAGTTCTGGATGACACAAACATACCCCTGTAAACAATAAATGTAAATGGCTTGAATGGGTCTATTAAAGCACAAAGACTCTAGTATGAGATCAAAAATCAAAATCTCTTCATTTATTCGTGGACCTAATATTTATTAGATGCCTAAAATATTCAAGGTCCGGTTTTAGATTCTAATGACAGAACCTAAAAATAAGATGTCTGCTGGTGGAAAAACACCGGGAAAAGGTGATCCAGGGAGAGAGACCCAAAGGTGCAAAAAACTGTGAGGCTGCGATGAGCTGGAGGAGGGAGGAACAGAAGTGGGGGCCCTTGTGGCCGGAGCGCAGCACTGGTGAGCACGGGGAGTGAAGCAGGAGAGGCCTGCCAGGTCGGGAACAGACAGCAGCGGCAGCAAGCAGGGCCCAGACGCAGAGGACCTGGGTCCTTCTCACAGAGAGCTCCCCCCTCTCCCGGCAAGCCCAGCTGGCTTCTCGACTCTTCCCATCTGGGAGCCCTCCCTGCCCCCCAGACGGGGCCAAGATGACCGGGCACAGCCCCCTCTCCAGGAGGCGACATTGTGGATTGGAGGCCTGTTGGGTACCAGGCTCTACCGTTTGGTGGTTTCCACACTTAATCAGTTCATTAAGTCCCACCACCAGGTTCGCATCCTCCCATTTTGCGGAAGAGAAAACTGAGCCTCAGAGAGGCTGGGTGGCCTGCCCGAAGCCACACTGCCAGGCAACGGCAGGCCCGAGGCTTGGACTCAGAGCATCTGACACCACAGGCGCCTCCGGCGAAAGGAAGTGGAGCAGCCTCAGCTGGCTGTGTCCTCACGTGGGTCTCCTGACCTCCTCGACCTCAGCCCTCCATCTGGGAAACCACGGGCCAGGTCAGTGTCAGGACTTTGATGACTCCCTCCCTCCCGGCAGGGGAATTCCCAAAGTGTTGAGTTAGCATTTCTGATTCCATCCCCACAATGACTCCATTTAACAGAGGAGGAAACTGAGGCTCAGAAGGGGCAAGTGATCCTCCGGGGTCACAGCCTTGGGACTCCCGAGGGCCTGGGACTTTCGCTGAATCTGTTCACTGGGACTCCCAAGGATGCAAAGACTCGGGGGTTGAGTGAGGAGGGGCGAGGAACAGGACACACAGACAGTGAGGGAGAGAAAGCCTGGAACACAGGAGCCCAGCTCCCAGCCTCTGCCCCTTACTGCATCCTGGGGAAGACAGGGGCCAGGCCCCTCGGTCCGGATTATTTCCTGAGAGCGGGGAGGGCCACGGGAAGTCTCCCCACTCAGGTCCTGCCCAAACAGGAAATGCCAGGCAGTTCCCCCACCCCCATCCCAGGGCCGTGGGAAAGCTTAGCCTGGGATTCCAGCACCTCCAGCAGCTCTGGCCCAGCCTCAGTGGGGAATCTAGCCTGTAACAGGGCCTGTGTGACCTTGGGCAAGGTCGTCCCCCTCTTGGGGCCTCAGGCTCCCGCTCTGTAGTCACAGAGTTCTGCCACCTCCGGGCCATGTGACCCCAGGATGGTGGCTGTGGCCCGCTGAAGTCGAGCTCCTCCTCCTGTAAGACAGGGGAAAGGGCACAGAGTGTTCCCCACCCACTGAGCCATCGTCACCCCAGGCGAGCGTATGACGGGGAGGCCTTCGGAAAGATCCCTGCAGCCCTCTGCGAAAGATGCCCTAGCTTCCTTAGGCTCAGCAACCGCAGCAGGAACCTCTCTGCACCTCACTTCCCAATTGGTACCCAATTTGTACAAGGGGCAGAGCCCTGAATCACAGGAATTGAATGTCAGGAGAACGGATCATGGGGGTGGAGGGTGGCGGTCATTGATTTCAGACCATGGGAGAAGGTAGAAGGAAGCAGATTCAAGAAAGATAGGGATGCTGGCTGGCGGGGTTAGAAGGGTGGCTGGAGCGTGTGGCCTGATTACTCACTCCTCTTTCCCACTGAGAAAAGACAGCCAGGGACTTCTCTGGTGGTCCAGTGGTGAAGAATCCACCTGCCGATGCAGAGGACACAGGTTTAATCCCTGCTCCGCGAAGATTCCACATGCCTGTGCCTGCGAACCAAAACTACCGAGCCCCTGCACCCTCGAACCCGGGGGCCGCAACCAGAGAAACCACAGAAATGAGAAGCCCAAGCGCTGCAAGTAGAGAGTAACCCCCGCTCGCCGTAGAGAAAGCCCACACATCAGTGAAGACCCAGGGTGGCCAAAAATAATAAATACATTTAAAAAAATTTTTTTTAAGGCTGTCAGAATAGTGGCGGATGGGCCCGGTGGTCAGGGCTGCACCCACCCCTTGGGGGCTTGCAGAGCTCTAACAGGGGGCCGCGGGGGAAGGGAGACGGGCCTGGCACAGGGGTGACGGTGGCTCTGTTACGTCCTCCTGGTAACAGGTGCTCCCAGCTGCCCGGCCTTGGAAGACGAGTCCTCGCTCCTTCCCAGCCCAGAGCCTCCTCGTCAGCAGCTGTGACTCCGTGGAGTCAGCCGAGGCCGGCAGCTCAGAGAGGCAGAGCAACTTGCCCTGGGTCACACAGCAGAGTTGCTACCACGCCTCCAGTCCTCCCTGGAGAAAACGGGAGTCCCAGCGAAGAACACAAAGGGAGCCCACGGGCCCTAAAGAGACTTAGGGAAACTAAGGCGCCAGAGAGGCTTTGAGGCGGTGAATGTTATGGGTTTCTGTATTTGGGCGTCTCCACCTCCCAGTGCCAGGCATGTCCCGGGACAGAAGAACCTGGGAAATGGGCTGAAACTTCCATTCCATCTTACAACCAGTGCCAAATCACCACATTTCCCAGAAGCGGGTTTCTTTGTGGTAAAGTATAATAGAAGGCGTGGTACAGGTGAAGGATCCCGGATATGGAGCCAGTGCCCAGAGCAGGGCTTGGTAAACTGGGGTTATTGTCTCTATTGTTATTAGAGAACTGCTACTTAATCCCTCTGAGCCTCGGTTTCCTCATCTGTAAAATGGGTTTAACCATCCCTACTAACAGAGTCCCATTGAGGATTCCAAGAGTTATCCCACATAAAGCACTTACCATGTGCCTGGCTTTCGTCTTCTACTATTTCAGTATCCCAGTGCCTGGCACATAGTAGGAGCTCAATATATCTTAGCTGGGTCATTATTATTATTATCAACCCGACTCCAGCTGTCTGAGATCTTGGGCAACTCACCCACTTCCTGCCTTGCTCAATTTCACTTTCCTCCTTCATAAAATCGAAATAACAATAGCGCCTGCCTCCCAGAGCTGAACAAGGATCCATTCACGCATTCCACAAACACTTATGAACCGTTTGTTTTTAGGAACAGGGGATATAACTGGGAGCAAAACAGAAAAAAAAAAAAAAAACAAAACCCTGCCCTCATGGAGCTGACATGCTCTCGGGGCAGACAGACAACATAAATCGGTATTTTATACAGTGTGTTAGAAGCTGATAAGAGCAGTCTGAACACAGGCTTCAGTAGTTTTATGTGGTGAGATTGGATGGGAATGAAGGGGAGGGTGGGGGAGGCCAGGCTGGGCCTGTGGGTTGCATGGGGTGGGGGTGCTCTCTGGGCGGAGTGGGGGCCCCAGAGGGTTCTGAGCAGAGGAAGGATGTGGTCTGACCCAGGTTCTCTGGCAGAGGGTGGACTGTAGGGGGATGCAGGAGGGATTCAGGGGGATGAAAGGGAATGCAAGGGGATGATGTGGGATGCAGGGAGCCCCGGATGAGGTCACTGTGATAATCCCGGCAGGCGGGGACCGGGCTGGACCAAGAGGGGAGCTGGGGAGACATGGCAGAATCCTGGGTCTGTTTTCATCCTCCAGGGGATTTTCATCTCTCTTTGTCTGCTGAGGAAAGAGAGCCTCAGAGAGCTGGTGAGACGCCTGGGATTCCAGAGCCAGGCCAGGCCCCAGGAGGCCCCGCCCGAGGCCTGGGAAGTGCTGCTTCTCTCGGGGTGGCTGGGGGGGGCGGGGTGCGGGCGGGGGTGGCCTAGACAAGCTGGGACTCCTCGCTTCTGGGGCCTCCCCTTGCCCAGACCCGTGCAGGAGGAGCGGTGGAGGGGCTCAGACCCTCACTCTCTGCCCCACAAACCTCAGTTCGACCTGCTGCCTGGGACACGGCTGCTCCACTGGGGTGCCTGAGGATTGTTACCATCATCTTTAGATGAGCAAGAAACTATCATTATAAATTACATCACTAAACTTCAGGCTCTGGGATGTTGAAGCAGCTAATATCATTGTGTGTGTGCATGCTCAGCTGCTCAGTCGTGTCTGACTCTGCGACTCCGTGGACTGTAGCCCGCCAGGCTCCTCTGTCCGTGGAATTGTCTAGCCAAGAGTCCTGGAGTGGGAGGCCATGCCCTTCTCCAGGGGATCTTCCCAACCCAGGGACTGAACCCGTGTCTCTTGAGCCACCTGCATTGCAGGCAGATTCTTTACCACTGTGCCACCCAGGAAGCCCAGATATGACCATTAACCCCATTTGAAAGCTGAGGTCTGAGTTGTCAGGATGGGGGCCGGGGGGTCACTGCCTGAGGTCACACAGTGGCAGGACTGGGGCTCGGACCCCCAGATCCTCGGTTCCAGGGGCTGAGCTCTTGTCAAAGACGCAGAACGAAACAAGCTGCTCAGAGGTTCCACTTAGCCCCGTGGATGAGGAAAGTGGGGGCAAGGAGGCCGGGACAAGCCCGGGGACCCATCCTCCGCCACACAGAGACCCTCGAGCAGGCCAGAGGCTGCTTCCCACCAGCTGGGCGGCTCTGGGCCCTACCGGAAGTCGCCGGAGCTAGGACAGGCCCGCGGCTTTGATCAGCTTTACGAGCCGTGGCTGTTTATGGAGGCCCAGGCCCCCACCTCCTGCCGCCTGGGACTGGGTCTTGTCACCAGCACTCTGGATATTGGCAGTCCCCCGAGAGGCTGCCCGCCGGGGGTCCTGGCCCCACTTCCTCCAGCTTGGCCCCTGCCCTGCCCCTTGGCCTCGACCCCTGGGAACAGGGCGGGAGGGTCCCGGAGGGTCCCCTCGGGCCAGATCCCCTCACACAGGGGCCTCCTGGTAGCTCCTCTGCAAAGGCCAAGCGAGCTCTGAGCTCTGGCCGCATCTCAGGCCCTTTGCCCCTGCCGTGGGGCCGGCCGCCCGGAGCCCACCAGCCCTCCTGGAGCTGCTCCTCCTCCAGGCCGCCCCTGCGCCCCGGTCACCTCCTCAGAGAGGCCTCCCTGGTCCCCGTCTAAAGCAGCCCCCACCTCGTCACCCTCTAACACAGCCTTCCTTTCATTCTTCATTGCCTGCATCACTGTCTGGAGGTGTTTTGGGCCCCAGCGTGGGGCTTGCGGGGAATCTGAGTTCCCTGACCAGGGATCGAACCCGCGCCCCCTGCAGTGGACGCAGGGAGCCTCAGCCACTGGACCGCCTGGGAAGCCCCTGAAATTTTCTGGCTCATTCTTTTCGCCTGTGGGTCTTCTGTCTTCTCCTCCCGGACAGGGCCCTCACGGGTCCCACCCACTCCCGTGTCCCCAGCATGGCTCTGGCACACAGTAGGTGCCCAGGAACGTTTTCTTCAGGGAAAGAATGATAAAGTCCATTAGGGGGCGGGCAGCCTGAGGCCCCAGAGCATTCCTCAGGGCCCCCCGCCCCTCACATGTGCCTGGAGGACTTTCGGGCACAGATGCTGCATACAGGGGGAGTTTCAGCCCTGCTTTACGGATGAGGAAACAGGCTCAGAGGACTGACTCGACTTCCCTGGCGTCCCCAGCCTGAAGGAGCAGGCCTGGGGTGCTCCGCAGGACCCCCTCCCCCAGCCCCTTCTTATGCAACCCTCAGGCCCCACCTCCCTCCTCCCATCCCCCCACCTCCCTCCTTCCCCTCCCCCCACCGCACCCCCAGCCTGGCTCACGTCTGTGATGGCTCCCGACAAAAGCATCAGAGGACAGGTGTCCGACCAGCCAGGCCGGTTCTGGGCAGACGTGGGGGCACTGCCCGCCCCCACTCCCAGCGATGCCGAGAGTGGACACCTGCTTCCACACCTGCTCCCGCTCCATCACCCTCACTCAGGCCCTTCAAGTCCCCTCAACGCCCATGACCATGGATGGTTTTGGAGGCCCCGGGGTGCCTGCTCCCCACCCCCCCAGCTCCCCATCTGTGCTCTATGACCTGGGGCAGGTGGACCCGTGCCCTGCCCGAGGAGAGAGCAGCAAATTCCCATTTTCCATCCTTCCAAGCACCCACACGCTCTGGCGGGCTGCCTCTCCGCTGACTCCAGCCAGCTGGGGAACCTCGGGGTGCTGGGGCGGGGAGCATGTGGTCACCTGCTGAGGGCAGCCCGGTTCCAATTTTCACACTTTACGAGGATTCCCAGCCACCCAGGAGGCAGTTTCTGATCATCCTTTATTCCAGCTGGGACAATGGCCGTCCGGGCTCAGAGAGGGCAGGGCGTTTGCCCAAGGTCACACAGCAAGCAAGGCTAGGACCCTGGTGTGTGTGCCTTTCCTGTTCTTCTACCTCGTCCCTCCTTGGGCCATCGAATATCACTACAGCCTTGGCTGAAAACCTATCAGGCATTTAGCAAGGTCCAAATTCATTGAAAAACACTTGTTCAGCAGATACAGATTTGTCAGGGCCTGGGCTGGGTCTGGAGATGGAGCAGAATGAGACAGACGCCAGTTCCCGGGGGATGATCTTCCAGTGAGAAGACAGAATTAACAAGCTAGGGAAGAAACCAACCCAATGATTCAGACATGATAAGGGTGACAGATGAAAGGGACTTCAGAGTGAGGTCAGTTGCAGGGCGCTCTGAGGAGGGGAGGTTTGGACTGAAACCTGGAAGAAGAGAGCATCCAAGTGGGGAGGAAACAGCGGGGAGGATGTCTGAGGGATGCGGGGGCCTGGGAGACGAGGAGGGAAGAAGGGGTGCTCACTACACAAAGCAAGATGGGCCTCAGTTTTCTCACCTGAACATTAGGCTGAGCTGCTCCTGTGGTCACAAAAGACCAGGGGCCTTTAAAGAGTGTGGAGCCTGCCCTCCTCTGTCTGCGGGGTCTTCAGACCCCCTCCTGCTCTGCGGGGAGCCTTCTCGTGCTTTTCCGTCTTATGAAGGGTTAGGCAGAGGGCAGGGCCTGAAACAGCAGGATCTGGGCTCTGGAATCTTGGGTGAGCAGATGGCCCTCTGGGAAGCTCAGTATTCCCATCTGTAAAATGGGCACAGCCCTGCTGCCCCACCTCCTGGGGCCAGTGGCCAGGTTTCAGAGGATGGACCCTGCACTCGGCAGCTGCTCCACTTAACAGGGCTCCGATCTCCTTCCTTGGGGGTGGGGCTGGGCACTGCTCAACCCAGTGGAAGCTCAGACCTGCTAGGCGGCCGGACATATGAGCTCAGGCCCTATCCTGCTCAGAGCTGGAAGGTTCTCAGCCCTGGGTCAGGCCCAGGGAGCCAGCCGCTCCACCTGCCTGCTGGGGTGAGTTGCCAAGTCTGGGGCTACCAGCGTGGCCACCCCTGAGGTCCAGGGTTGGGGGGGGGTGCAGGGCAGTCTCTACCCACCCAAACAGGGCCCTGGGAGAACCCGGATTCCCAGCATCTAAACTGCCCCGTCCTGCAGATGAGGAGACTGGGGCTCAGAGAGAAGTGACTTGTCTGAGGACTCAGAGAGACAGGGCTCTTGTCATGTAGCCCACAAATATTTATCAAGCACCTGCTATGTGCCAGGCCAAAATAAATGAGCAGGGATTAAACAGACAAGCTCCTCTTTCGTGGCCTTCAGTCCCATGAGAGAGACAGACACTGAGTCCTTCAACAGTGGTGCCCACCAGGCTTTGCAGAAAAGCCTGGGTTTGAACCCAGAGCTGTCACTTATTAGCTGTGTGACCTTGAGCAAAGGACTTAACGTCTCTGTGCCTGATTCCTCATATAGATAATGGGAGATAATAGTAAAATGCACCTCATAGCGTTGTTCAGACTCCCCTGATGGCTCAGACAAGAAAGAATCCACCTGAAATGCAGGAGACCCGAGTCTGACCCCTCAGTCGGGAAGACCCCCTGGAGAAGGAAATGGCACCCCACTCCAGTATTCTTGCCTGGAGATTTTCATAGACAGAGGAGTCTGGCAGGCTACAGTCCATGGGGTTGCAGAAAGTCAGACACAACTGAGCAACGGACATAGCATAGCTTAGGGCTATTCACAGTTCTTACATAGGGAAGATGCTATCTAAAGCTATTGTTTTCTGTTCTTTCATTTTACAAAAATTTATTGAGTGCCTACTGTGTACCAGGCTCTGGTCTGGGAGCTGGGAACACAGATGTGACCAAGATGACAGTCACTGATCTCAAGGGGTCTAGTTTGAGTCCAGGTGTCTGACTCCCAGGCCAGCAGCTTCCAGCCCCACCACCTCCTCCAGGAAGCCTTCCATAATGCCCCTGGCCTGCTGAGAGCTGCCATATTCTGGGATTCGGCAGACCAACTCCGACACCAGCCCCTCCACCCACGGGTGCCCAGAGCCACTCACCAGCAGCTGGCGCTTGCCTCAGGACGGAGGGCAGGGCCTGAGCGCTGGCAGGATGTTTTATCCATTAAGGTCCTGACAGATGCCAGGAGACGGGTGGGGTGGAGGTGGGGGTGAGAAATGACTTTTGCAGGCAGGACAGTGCCTCCCCTGTCCTGGTCTGGCTCTCCCAGGCGGTCCCAGGCCTCCACCCCATGTGTCCTCCCCTGGGCCCGGCCCCAGAGAACTGAACACACAGGGGCCTGGAACTTCTCTCGGACACACAGCAAGCTGCCCTCTGGCCTCAGCTGACAGACAGAGACGAAACACTGGGGGCCCTGGGATCAAGTCAGACCCACAGAGGGACAGAAGAGTCGTTTCGATTCCCATAGGCTTTGAAACAACGGCAATTCCTTGCCCCAGATTGCCGTCAAGACCCAGACTTCCCAATTCCCAGGGCAAGGGGCCTACCTTCCTGCAGGACAGTGAATCTGCCCACCAGCAAGCCCCCGTCAGGCCCATCGCCCGCCCTCTGCTCATTTCAGCACCTGCCTGTGCACTCACGTGTCTCCATGCACGTGTGTGTCGGTCGCTGCACACACACTTGTCCCTACATACGTGTGTCTGTCTGTCCTCGTGTGTCTACCCCGGAGCACTCACTTCCTCCTGTACACGCGTGTGCCATCTGAGCACACGTGAGCGCATGCTGTCTCATCCGGGGCTCTGGCTGAGCTACGTGCTTGTAATTGCCCCCACCGGGCACGCGCTAACCCTGGTCTGCCTTGCTCACGCTCCCCATGAGCCCCCCGGTTGCTCCAGCACCCCCACTGCCTGTGAAAGCCTGCTGTCCCCTGGCTCCACACCTTCCAGGCGGGCCTCTGACCCCATGCGGACACCGAGAAGCCTGGAGAGGGTGGGTGAGCTGAGCCCCAGCCCTCACTCTGGGGCCGAGGCCGCCTCCTGTGGCTCTGCGGCTATTTGGGGGACATGGAGGAGTGGGCTCGGGGCGGGGTACTCAGCCTCCTGCCCTGGGGATGAGACTCATCCCTCCCAGCCCCGCCTGTCTGCTCTGATGCAGGAACACGGCTGATGCTCTGGGGTGCGTCGGCAGGCAGGGTCCTGCCCATGGCCCCGCACCCACAGGAACCCAGACACTTTCACGGACCACATCACAATCACAGGAACACTCATCACATCCAACCCCATCAGACACACAGCAGACATACGACACTCAATACACACCTGACCCGGAACAGACATGACACATGTGACACATGACACATATGACATGTGTCACATATGACATGCGAACCTGCGCGTAAGCAATCACACCGAATCCCAGACACACCACACACACACATGCACACTGCAGAGGCACCAACAATGACAGAAGCACAAACAGCCCCAAAGGAGGCACACAACACAGATGCACAGATAGAAACATACACCACACCTGGACACACCCCAGGTGCTCACGTCGCAGACACGCACTCACACAGGCACCTGCTGTTCAAGGGCCCCCCAGCGGATCCAGGCTTCCACCAGCACCATGAGGAGCTCTGTCACTCCCGTCCTCCCTGCCTGGCATCAGCGTCTTCCAGGAAGCCTCCCTGGATGGCCCCCAGCCTGCCCATGTGACATCACCCCACAGCCATCCCTGCTCTCTCCTCCTCTCACAGTGGGTACCCAGGCTGTGCTTGCAGCATCTTATTAATTAAACAGTTTCTTTCACACCTAACAACAGGATGAACTGGACAATAAGGCCCCTCTTCCTACACCTGATGACCAGTGGGATGCCTTGGGAGGGCAGGGCTAGAACCTAGTACCCAAGGACAAAAAAGCCTGGTTCTGCCCATCCTGCTCCTTATGCCCCTGTGCCTTGACTTCCCCAGCTGTGAAATGGGGACAATCAGAGTTGCTATAAGAATGACTGAGCTGATTCCTGTAAAGGCTCAGAAAACAGATGGGCCCCAGGGGCTCACTGCTATGCTTAGAGTGAGTGTTACTTCCCTCTTCACAGGCAGCCTGTGCTTGCAGCTTTTTCTGGGATCTTTCACTGGGGCTTCTGAGCACCTCGGGGTAGGGACAATGTTTGTCTCCCGCCTCACTATTCCAGCTCAGTAAATGCTGGTGGAATGAATGGACACATGAGGGAAGGAATGAAGGAAAGAGTGAAGGAAGGGATGAACCAGTCCCAGGCCCTGTTACAGCTGGCCCAGCTTGGGAGGCAGCAGGAAGACCATTTGGCAGGATCAGGCCCCAAACAGCAAAGGCTTGGCCCAGAATACCGGCAGATGCATCTCTGACGGTGGGGGTTTGCTGCTATAAATCTGTTGGAGAAGGCAAAAATATTCTTGGAAATCCTTAAATTGCTTGAAATGCACGGAAGACTTGTTCTTCCACCCCGTCTCTCCTAACGTTCCCTTGGTTATCTGCTGTAGCCACACTGGCCTCCTGGCTGTTTCCGGAAGACATCGGCCACGTTCCTGCCTCGGGGCCTTTGCACTTGCTGTTCCCTCCACCTGGCATCCTCTTCCTGACCCTCAGGTAGCTAGGGGGCCCCTCTCCCTCACCCCCTTCAGGTCTCTGCTCAAATGGCACCCTCTCCGTGAGGCCAGTCCAGCCCGCACTCCAGCCCACCACTGAAGGCAGCCCCTCCCTGCTCAGCTCTGTTTTACAATGATGTCATTGGTCTCCCACTTCTCTCCACACCTCTCACCATAACCTGAGGCTGTTCTTTTGTTTGTTCCCAGGCTCAGTGATCAGGAACCCGCCCGCCAATGCAGGACATGTGGGTTCGATCCCGGGGTCAGGAAGATCCCCCGGAGAAGGAAATGGCAACCCACTCCAGTATTCTTGCCTAAAATCAGTATAGTATTATACAGGCTTCCCTGGTAGCTCAGTGGTAAAGAATCTACCTGCCAACGCAGGATTTCAGGTTTGATCCCTGGGTCAGGAAGATCCCCCAGAGAAGGAAACGGCAACCCACTCCAGTATTCTTGCCTAAAATCAGTATAGTATTATACAGGCTTCCCTGGTAGCTCAGTGGTAAAGAACTTACCTGCCAATGCAGGATTTCAGGTTTGATCCCTGGGTCGGGAAGATCCCCCAGAGAAGGAAACGGCAACCCACTCCAGTATTCTTGCCTAAAATCAGTATAGTATTATACAGGCTTCCCTGGTAGCTCAGTGGTAAAGAACTTACCTGCCAATGCAGGATTTCAGGTTTGATCCCTGGGTCGGGAAGATCCCCCAGAGAAGGAAACGGCAACCCACTTCAGTATTCTTGCTTGGGAAATCCCATGGACAAGAGGGGCCTGGCGGGCTACAGTCCATGGGGTCGCAAAGAGCCGGACACAGCTTAGCGAACAAATAACAAGTCTCTTTATGAACTCCTTCAGGCAGGATCTTGCTTTATTCAGAGTTGTAACTCAAGCACCCAGAACACTGTCTGGCGCATAGTAGGTGCCCAATATACATCTGTTGCCTGACTAAGCAAACAAGAGAGAACACAGGGGAATGGAAGGCCCTGGAACAGAGGGCCACACACAGAACACAAACAGTGTGTTGAAAGGGACAGGATGCACCTCGACAGCCCAACGCGCCACAGCAGAGGCAGGCTAACCCTCACGGCCTCAGCGGTGCCGGACAGGACCAACACCCCTCCTCAAGCCATCATCCAGACCCTGCTGCACTGGGTCTGGGGGTCTTAGCTCACCGCCTCCCCCCAGCTATCCTGCCCGGGGGGTTTTTCCGCCCACGTGGTCCCTGTTCCTGCCCAGCTGGACAGGTCAGGTGTGGTTTCTGGTCTGGGCACCAGGGCACTGGCTCCCGTCTGGGGTGATTCCTGCTGACTCACTGGCCGTGGCTCTGGACAGGATCCCGTGGGCCTGATCATGTTGGGGGTGGGGGGAGCCAGGGGCCAGAGGGATGAGACACGAAGTCTCTGCGTGTGTGTCTGGGTCGGGGTGGGGGGGCACGGCTGGACTGGCTACAGGCCGCTTCCCTCCCGCGCTGGTGGTTTCTGCATCACCTCTCTCCCCCGCAAGGCTCTGAAAGGCCCCCTCCACTGAGCCACCTCCCAGACCCGACCAAGGCCCTGGTTAGCCTCCTGATTATAAAAGAGAAGGTGAGGAGAATTAGGGTCGCCCCCGCCCCCCTGCCTAGGGAAAGGCTGACTGGTGGGAAGCTGCCCGCTGCCCAACACAGATTCAAGCCTGACCCTGAAAGCCCGGATTCCCTTGTGGGACCCTTGTGGGTCCTGGTCCAACGTTTGGGCCTCATGTCAGGGCAGGGGGGACGTAGGGGGACCCTGCCTGCCTGTCTGATCCCAACCCAAGCATTTTCCGGGCACCCCTCTCTCCCTAGGCTTCTCCCTAATGTGTCTCGGAGACAGGCCAGCTCTCCCCCTAAATCTACCTGGAGTCTGACCATATCACCCCACTTCTGCTGCCCTCTCTGCTCAGGACCCTCCTGGGGCTCCCCCCTCACTCGGAGCAAAAGCCAAATCCTTGCCATGGCCTGCTTACCTGCCCACCCCATCCCCTCACTGACCTCTTCCCCTCACACCTGTTCTGTCCCAGCCATACTGGCCTCCTTGCTGCTCCTTGGTTCTGCCAGCTACGCCCTGCCTCAGGGCCTTTGCACCTACTGTTCCCATGGCCTAACTTCCTTCAAATCTCTGTGGCATCACTTTCTGAAAGAAACCTTCCTTCCCCACCCACCAACACGGAGGCCACTCCCTCTGGCATCCTGGCTCCACCACCTGTGCCTGATTCTTCCTTCCTGACCCTTATCACAGCTTTTTTTTTTTTTTTTTTTTGGCTGCACCATGCAACATACAAGATCCTAGTTCCCTGACCAGAGATCGAGCCAGTCCCTTGGAGTGTTTGAGGCAGAGGAAAGAACAAGTGCAAAGTCCCTGAGGCTGGAATCTACAAAGTCAAGAGACAGAAAGAAGGGCTTCCCTGGGGGCTCAGGGGTAAAGAAGCCACCTGCCAATGCAGGAGACACAGGTTCAATCCCTGGTCCAGGAAGGTCCCACGTGCCGCGGAGCAAAGCCTACACAGCTACTGAGCCTGCTCCAGCGCCTGGGAGCCGCAACTGCGGCAGCTGCTGAAGCCCGCACGCCCTTGAGGCTGTGTTCCACAACGAAAGTCACGGCAAGGAGAAGCCCGTGCGCTGCACCAAGAGAAAAGCTTGAGCGGCAAGGAGGACCCAGCACAGCCAAAAATAACATTCATTAGTGAATTAAAAAAAAGAAACAGTAAGAAGTTCATGAAGCCACGTATAATATGTGCGCATATGGGGGGCGGGGATTAGGAAATTTGGGGATAGAGTTTGCTGCCCGTAAACCAGGGAGGTACGAGAATCTCGCCCTGACACCCCAGGACCCCCTTGTATCTGACTTGCTCCTGACAGAGGGTTTTTCCTCGGTCCCGCCCCGAGAAACGTCCAAACTGGGATCTCAGCTCTTGGTTCCCCCTCCTTCCCCTCCCCCGGCCCGCGGTGCTGGCAGAGCCGGGAAACGGTGACTCAGGAGTCTGGCGGGATGGGGCCTCCCTCCCCCAACGTCCGTCCGGGCAGGCGGCCGGGCAGGAGCCAGCCTTGGCCGACACCGGGGGGCCCTCCCGCCTGACGCCCGGCCAGCCGTGCTCTGGCCGGGGGAGTCCTCTCCGCCGCCGGGCAGACACTCCACGTGGACTCCTTCTGGCGGCGGCGGCGGCAGCCCCAACCATGTAACCCTCCCGGCAGCTTGTGGCGGGGGTGGGGTAGGGGGGCGGTTATCCCCACTTTCCAGGGGGAAAACTGAGGTGCAGAGAAGCTGTGACGCCCGCCAGAGTCACAAAGCGGAACTGGCACCCTGGGGACCCAGTGCTGGCAGCCGCAGTGCCCAGCTGGCGAGTCTAGGGCAGGAGGCTGGGTGGAGTGTAGACAGACCGCACATTCCCCGGGCACCTCCCAGGCAGGACGGACCTGGGCTGCAGACCTGACCTTGGATCCCAACATCTCCCTAGCATCAGAACCGGGGTCTCCCATCTCTCGCTAACCCCCCAGTCCACAAACACTCACCAAGAAACCACCAGGCCCAGCATCCAGGAAGGAAAATAAGGCAGCAAAAGGGACACTGGGTGCTTCCTGGGGTGCCTTTACCCCCCTCCCCATTTCCTCATCAACAACCTCCCACCCATCAGCCAGTGACCTCAGCCGGACACGGTCACTTAGTTGTGCAGAACACGAAACTTTTTCCCAGCCTTCCCCGAGGAAGGCAGTGGTGGGTCAGAGGGTAGGCTCCATCCGGTTCCTGACTGTCTGCACTCAAGCCCCAGCGTAGCCTCTTAGCTGTTCACCCTGGGGCTGGTGTCTCCACCTCTCTGGGCTTCAGCTTCCCCATCTACACAGAAAGGCGTATAATAGAACTGCCTCTTGGGGTCATTTTTCCTGTGGACTGAGGCAAGGGCTTAGCACACGTTCCCGTGGTTCTCCGAGTTTGCCAGCCCGAGTCTCTGCTGAGTTCAATCAAGAGGCTCAGGGACCCCCAGCCCCGAGCCCGCATTGAAAGCTCATCTGTGAAATTTCTCAGTCACCCCTTCCATCCCATTAGAGTTACATGTCCAGGTTAGATTTTTTATTCACTGGCATCCACATAATAAACCGAGTTATTATTATTTCTGGCTTAAAATGCGGCGTGGTTCTGGGGACGTAATGGACCCAGGCTATGTTCTCTTCTGATGAGGTGGCGTCCAAGCATTTTTGGAAAAGCGCATGCTGTTTTCCCATCCGAAACATCCAGCGTCACTGCGGACGTGGGACTTGAAGGTGGACGCGGCTTCCAGTCCTGGGCCCGGCACTTCCAGCCCTGGGGCGTGTTGCCCCCCGAGCCTCTCTGGAGAGGAGATTCTGGGAGTCCCCGACTCCCTTCTGCACCCCCCAGCCTCACTCAAACCAAGAGCATGAGATCTCAGGGCTGGAGAAATCTCTTCCCCGTGTGTCTGAAAAGGCATGAGCATCACAACATTCTTAATGGTAACAGCAGGGGTAGGCTTCTCCCATCCTTGTAGCTACCATCTGAGGGAATTTCTGCCCTAAACACCCCTGAATGGAGAAACAGAGGCCCAGAGAGGTGAGTCAGCTTGCCCTAAGACACACAGCCAGGAAGAACTGAGGGGGACTGGCATTCAAGCAAGTCCGACAGAGAAATGCCGCCCTTAACCGCTTTCCTCAGCTTCCTCTGTAGATGGACCAGAGACAGCCCTGGCCTCCCTCTCCTTCTGTCTCCCAGTTTCATCAGTTCTCATCAGTGTGAAGTTAGCTCATGATTTCCACTTTCTGAGCCTCAGTTTCCTCCTCTGCGGAATGGGGGCAAGGCACAGCCTCCCTCATTAGCTGGTTGTGAGGATTTCCCAAGGTCATGGACGCTTTAAAAACTGCTGAGCTGACGGTTCCTCAATAAATTAAACATGGAATTACCGCATGACCCAGCAATTCCACTCTTAGGTATATACTCAAAAGAATTGAAAACAGATGTTCAAATGAAAACTTGTACACAAATGCTCACAGTAACACTATTCACAACAGACAAAAAGTAGAAACAAATGTCCATCAGCTGATGAATGAGTAAACAAAACGTGGTACATCCATTTGTTGTTTGGTCGCTAAGTCGTGTCCAACTAAGACATGATTTAGTAACCCGCCAGGGTCCTCTGTCCGTTGGATTCTCCAGGCAAGAATCCCGGCGTGTGTAGTCATTTCCTTCTCCAGGGCATCTTCCCAACCCAGGGATTGAACCCGGGTCTCCTGCTTCGGCAGGTGGATTCTTCACCACTGAGCCACCAGGGAAGCCCGGTATATCCGCACAATAGACTATTATTCAGCAGTAAGAAGTAATGAAGTATTGATGCATGCTACAACATGAATGAATGTGTGAAAGGGGCCAGACACAAAAGGCTACACGTCCTATGAGACATTCGTGTGAAATACACAGAGAAGGCGAGTCCACAGAGACGGAAAGTAGGTTAGTGGTTTCCAAAGACTAGAGGGAGGGGGGAATGGGGAATGACTGTTTCATGGGTCCAGAGTTTCCTCTTGGAGGGATGGAAATGTTCTGGAACTAGATGGTGGTAATGATTGCACAACGTCGTGAATGCTCTAAATGCCACTGAACTGCGCACATTCAAAAGGTTAAAATGGTAAATTTATGTGTCTGTTGCCACTCACACAACATGCTGAGCCCAGTGCCTGGCGTACAGTAAGCACCCAGCGAAAGTTAGCCAGGATTATTATCTTATGTCAAGAGAATCTCGTCGTGCTCAGGGCTTGGGTTCCAGACTTGGCTTGTGAAGCTTAAATCAAGTCAAAACTACAGTCCACAAACCCCAGGGCCTGTGTTTCCTGCCATCCATCAGCGGCACCCACGCTCGGGTCCTGTGGCCAGATTTTCCATGCCACGTGATAGCCAGTAGGTAACGCTACCCAGCTGACATTGCAATTACGCTCAGAGAAAGACAGTGCGTCCCTATGCACCCGATACATAGAGACTCTGATGCCACAGAGCAGTGAGTGCTATGAGAAAGAATGAAATGAGGGCTAGCTTGGCCAAGGTCATCAGAGAAGGCTCCTTGGAGGAGGTGACTCAAGAAGACCTCTAACTGTGACCTGCTCGGTCCCACATGATTCATCCCCAACTCTCTCAGCCCCACCAGGCTCCCTCTGGTTCACTGCGTTCCAGCAACACGTTCTCTCACGGTCACCTGGCATGGTCTGTTCCCAGGACCTCTGCACTTGCTGATGGCTTTGCCAGGAGCCCTTTCCCCATTACTGTCTGGGACCTGCCGCTTCTCATTATCCCTGTCTCTTCTCAACTGTCACCTCCTCAGGGAGGTCCTCCTGGACTGCTCTGTCTCAAGGGGTCCCCAGCAGTCACCTTCTGTTGCTTCCTCCCGCTTTATCTTCTTCCTAGTACTCTTCCCACTTGAAACTATGTTTTTATGTGTCTACTATCTGTCTCCCCTGTTAAACCACCAGCTCCATGACAGCAAGGCTTTGGGTGTGTCTTATTTTCTGGTGTATCCCCTCATGGCCCATGCCTAGAACCGTGCCTGGCACAGAGTAGGTGTTCAAGAAATATCTACAGAAGTAAAGTATAAATAAATCAATGAGTGAATGTGTGAGTGAATGAATGCCTCTTTGCAGAGTAGATGGGGTTCAGCCCAAAAAGGAGCTAAGACTTCCCAAGGGCATGCGTTGGGGACAGGGTTGACTCCAGGGGTCCCCTCTCGGTTCAGGCCTCAGCTGGGGTGTCCATGAGTCCCTGCTTGTTGACTAGGGGCTATGGTCAATATAGCTCCAGTGGCCGCAGCCTGATCTGTCTCCCTCCTTCTTGACACCCATTCTGCCCACACAGTTTGGGGGTGCGGCCCATCCAGCTCCCCAGCCACGTCCTGGCCTTGACAGCCTCCAGCCCTGGGTGGCCCACAGGGATCCTCCCCAACAGGTGACATCTGGGGCAGGGAGAAAGTGCAGTTACCAATTTGGTCTTGTGTTCCTGAAACTGCTCTCCAGGAAGTGAGTAGGGGGTGAGCGGGTCAGTGGGGCTCTACTGAAGGCACCCCCAGCCCCAGTACTTGAGGCTGGGCCCTCATTCAGGATATCCAGCTGGACAGGCAGGTGGACACAGTTCTCTGAGCCTCCACTTCCTCGTGGGTGAACACAGGTGATAGCTCTCGCCTCACAGGGCTGTCTGAGAAAGAAACGGGGCATGTGAGTAAAATGCCTCACACAGGGCCTGCCATGGGGCTGCACGGGGTACATTTACCCTGATAGATAGCACACGGGATATACTTACCCTGATAGATGGCACGCGGGATAAACCTACCCTGATAGATAGTGCATGGGATATACTTACCCTGATAGATAGCACGCGGGATATACCTACCCTGATAGATACCACGTGGGATATACTTACCCTGATAGATAGTATGTGGGATATACTTACACCAACAGATACTGTGCAGGATATACTTACCCAGATAGATACTGCATGGGATATACCCACACTAAAAAAATGACTTGTTGCTTATCTGGAATTCAAATTTACCAGGGCGTCCCGGGTCTTTTGTAGCTGTCATGGATCTTGTTTTTGTTTGTGCTATATCTGGCCACCTTAGCCTGGCACGAAATGTATTCACCAATATTCAGTGAACGAATGAACGGAGCTAAAGTATATCAGCTGAAAGAATGAACAGCTGAAGCAGTGATTGAAACACACAGTCATTATTACTATGGTTGCCGTTGTTTTCTCACTAATGGCTCAGAAGTTCCTGCCTCTGAGAACATTCTAGGTCCTGTCCCAGGCCCAGGCCAGGGGGGGAAGTCGGGGCTTGCAGAGCAAAGTGACTCAGCCAAGGTCCTCAGGGCTATTGCTCCTGAGGCAGACCATCTGCACCCCATACAGCTCCCATCCTCCAAGGATGATAAAACGCACCCCAGCCTGAATCTCAGGATAACCCCACCAGGCTGGGACAGCTGCCCTCCCCCGCCACCGACGAGGAAACCGAGGCTCAGAGAGGCAAAGGGACTCATCCATGCTCCACCCCGGGACCCTTCTCTCCACACCGGGGGCAGAGCCTGGAGCCCAAGAGCCACAGCTGGCAAAGCTCCAGGCTCGGCTGGAGCTGGTGAGTCCCACGGCCCCGCGCCCGCCCTCCCTGCCGCCGCGGGCCGAGGAATTACTCAGCCCCAGCTTAACTCCATGAAGGAAATTCCTTCCCCTGGCAGGCTTCCCACAGATCCCCAGCTCCACGGCCGGGAACTGCCTCCCCGAAGGCCCGCTCACCTCCTGGCAGCACCAGCAGATGTGGAAACCCAGGCTTGGCTCTGAGCGGGCAGACCGTGGGCGGCGGGCGGGGCTTGCTCCAGACACAGCTCTGCCAACGCAGCCAGCGAGCTGGGCATTTCATTCAAGCATTCAGCAAACGGAGGGGCCAGGCGCCGGGCCCCGTTTTGGGGGTTGGCTGTGGGGGAAAAGCAGGGTCAGATGATGAGTGTTTAAAAAGCCCAACAGCACAGCAAGCGCTCAGGTATCTATCTGTGCTCCTCTTCTGAGCACCTACTGTGTGCTTGGCACTAGCTAGAGCCCCCTGTGGCCTGTGAGGGAGACAGGGTCACACCAGGGAATGAGAGCAATGAAGAGGCTAGATGGACTTCCCTGGTGGTCCAGCAGTCATGACTCTGCGTTCCAGGGCAGGGGGTCCACGTTCGACGGCTGGTCAGGGAATCGAGGTCGCGTGTGCGGCGTGGGGTGGACAAAGAAAAAAAGAGGGAGAGAGGCTAGGAAGCTGCTCAGACCGGCTCAGGATGTGGGGATCGGTGTTCCAGGGTTATCTCACGGGACCCTGGTGATAACCCTAAGTGGAGGACTGTTAACTATCCCTGTTACTCAAAGCAAGGCTCACAACAAGGGCTAGCGCCGGCTTTAACATCACCCATGTTGAGGGAGAGTGAGCCATCACAGAGCACCTTTCAGTGGGTCAGCTCCCTTCACTGGGTGTCATTTATTCACTCAACAAATATTTAGTGAGACTTACCACGTGCCAGGCAATGGGGACACAACAGTGAACAACACCACTTCAAGGTGGAACTTGAATCCAAAGCATCAAAGGACTAGGAGGGCCCCTCCTTCAGGGCCGCAGCCTCAGTCCGCTCCGGTTCAGAGGGGGGCAGCTCCCTAGCCCCCGCCCCTCTCCTGTAACTTTCAACCTTGACCTTCAAGGGCCTCCAAGGGCATCCTCAGGCAGTGTCCTATGAATTACCTGCATGTTCATCTCCACCCGCCCTGCCCGCCGTGTGCAAACACACCATGAAGTCCTGGGGTCCGCATTTGAATACGGGCTGCTGACGGCTGCTGAACCAGGGCCCTAATGCAGCCAACCAGGCCTGGAGCAGGACTGACGGAGGTCACCCAGGCAGAGGTGAGCAGTGGGCTGGAGTAAACAGTGTTTCATCTCAGACAGGAAGGAGGGGTGGGGGGAAGGAAGGAAAGAGGGGAAAGGAGAGGAAAAGGAAAAAAGAAAAGGGAAAGAAGGAAGGAAGGAAAGGAAGAACGAAAGAGAAGAAGGAAAGGAAAAAGAGAGAAAGGGAAAGAATCCTCATCTGGCCAAGCTTGCCCAAACTGAATGTAGGGCCAGACCACAGCTCTCATTTCACCCCTGATTTTTCTGCCAGAGGCAGGAAACATTCTCCCTCGGGATGATCAGAAATAGCTGAGTTCAAAAAACGAGGCTGGGTGAGAGAATTCCAGGCCAGGAGGAGGGACTGACACCAGGCTCCATGGAGTCTAGGGGTTCAGGGCACGGCCGCGGGCGCCGGTCGGCCTGGGTTCAAATCCCTGTCCTGCGCCTGCCTGGCTGTGTGACCCTGGCTTTGGCCTCAACTTCTCACCCACAAAGCGGGAACCACAATAGTGCCAGGCACGGCGGCACCTAGGTATTCCGTTTTCATCCTCAGCACTTGTTTTTTCCTCCATTTTTCCTGGCTTACTGTCATTCAAACTCTCTACTCGTAGAAGCAAGACGAACTCCAGGCTCCAAGCTTCCACTCAACCAGCCCCCCCAATAGAAAGCACTGCATTATTTTTGCTTCCAGCTAAAATCCCAGGCCTGCCTCTCATTTGCTGGGAGGATGCCGTGCTCTGATTGGTCACTGCTGGGTCACATGCCTTACAGGAAAGCATTGGCCCCGCCCCAAATCCCTGGACCCAGGATCAGGGAAGCCGAGTGGGTGCTGGTTTAGAACCAGCTATAAGCGTCCCCTAAGGGGCCCATAATGGATAACCATTCCAGAAAAGGCGGACTTTCTATGGCTGGCTCATGTTGATGTATGGCAGAAACCAACACAATATTATAATTATCCTCCAATTAAAAATAAAAAAATTTTTAAATGAATAACATAAAAAAAAGGAGTGCTTAACACATGTTGATCCTAAGTTTCCTGACAATCTCCTTTGAAGAATATCCCTTTGGGGAGGGGAACAGATGGGTCAAGGCTACCCAGAGCCAGCCTCAGCTCCCGAGCCCCACCCCCCGTGCCCCACCCCTGCCTCTCTCCCATCTCAGCCTCTAGGAGAGGAAAGGTAACAGGGATGACTTCCAGGGCACCTGCCTTGAGAACGGTCCTGTCCATTTCCTCATCTCTGAGCCTGAGGGGAGGGATCATCCCTTGAAGCCCAGAGAGGTTCAGGCACTTGCCCAAGGTCACACAGAAGGGAGGGGGGAGCCGGAGTCTGGACCTGGCGCTGCCTGAGGCCACGCAGGGCCCGGAGGCGAGGCTGGGTCCTGCCACTGGGCAGCCCAGGACAGAACAGGGCTTGGGGGAGACGGGCCCCCATGAAAGGTGGCCTGGTTTGAACCCAGCTCCGCCCCTTAACTCATGTGACCGCCCCCCCCCCAAGGTGAGGTGAGTGCCTTGGTTCTCTGGGTCTCGCTTGCAAAATGGCCCAAAGCCCAGGAGATCCACAACCCCCACCCCAACCCCGACGTTCTCAAGCTGCATGCTCACAACCGGCACTGTACTGAAAAGCTGTCCCCAAGCCTGGCTGCTGCGGTGAGCACCTTACCCAGATGAACCTTTGGGATTGCCTGGAAAAAGAGGTGCTGCGTCTGCTGCTGTTGTTGTTGTTACATTCCCTCCACTTTACAAAAGACAAAGTGAGGTACAGCGGGGCGTGACTGTCCCAAGGCCACACGGCCAGAAAAAGACAGAGCAGGGATTCCGACCCAAGCCAATCGGTTCTAGAGCCGCCTCCTCACCGTCTTCCAGTGTCCTGCTTGCCATCAAGTCTAGCTGCCATTACATTGGTATCTGCTTAACTTGCAGAAGTCGGGGTCCTGCCCTGACCCGAGAAACAGGGCAGGCAGCAAACTTCCCATCCTCAATGGCCACCCTGCTGGGAAAACTTTCCCCCTGGGAAAACGGAGGCACCCGAGGTTGCACGGCGCTGGGCTCAGCCACGGCTTCTCACGGCAGCCTGCCCCAGAGCCAGCATCTCTTGGGTCACTCCCCAGCTCACACACAGTCTCCCTCTCTCTCACACACACATGCACGCGCACGCACACACACACACACACCCTCCCCCGCCTCCCTCGGCTCCACGCTGGCTGCAGGACATTTGTTACTGTGTCAGTTCCAGCTCCCGCCCTGATGGGGGGCCGGCAGGCAGGGGGCTTCCTGGCGGCTCTGGGAGGGAAGAATGCGCCCCTGCCCCCCACCCCATATGGCCTGCATCCCGGCCCATCTGCTTTCCATTGCCTGGCGCGGCCACTGCGGGGCCGCCGGCACCCGCCCGCAGGGGTGCGAAGTTTATGTGGCCAGGCCTGGAGCCGGCGGTGACAGGGCCACACACGCTCACACAGACACACACCGGACACCCCCCGCCAGCCCTGATGTGTGCTCACACACACAATCCATCCCTCCATCCGCCTCCCAAGGCACGCACCCATGTTCTCATACACCAACCAAAAGCAAAGATCCCCGAACAGAACACTCCAGAGACCTCCAACTCCCACAGGGTCCCCCAGAAAAGCAACATGCACGCAATTCACTCCCAGAATTGACCCCCCAACGTACCCACCAACAAATCCACACACAGACTCACACATGCCATCCCTCTATACTCCCCACCCGCTGACACGCACACACCAGCACCCCCCCAAAGGTGTCTTCCACATACACACACACCTGCCCTAACCCCTATGACACCAACACAAATCAGTGACTTACACACAGACGCGGGTCCCACAGAGGCCCCAAGGCACAGAATGGCCACTCCCCTGTTTCACAGCCCGCTTCCCCCTCCTCTCCAGCATCTCCCTAACCTTGGAGGGGTTAGGAGGGCCCAGACCCTTGTGCTGGGCATCTGACATTTACTGCCCCGCCCCATCGTCCCTCCTAGAAGCTGCTGAATTTGGACCCAGACTCCAGGGACTCTGTATCCAATGCCTTCTCTAGAACACCTGAGTCTGTCCCCACCAGACTCACCTGGGCTCCCGGGTACCTGGACCATCTCCAGCAGACCTCATCACTCACCACTACGTGCAGGGGCCCACGGTGGAACTCAGGGACCCAAGAAATAGGACGGGGAAAGAAGGGCACATCGTTTTTTTTATAATCGTTTACTTATTTGGCTGCGCTGGGTCTGTGTTTCTCCGCTGCGGGGCTCGGGCTTCGCACCGCGGTGGCTCCTCTCCTTGCAGAGCACCAGCCGTGGGTGCGTGGGCTTCAGGAGCAGTGGCGCACGGGCGTAGCTGCTCTGTGGCCTGTGGGATCTTCCCGGACCAGGGATAGAACCCGTGTCCCCTGCATGGGCAGGCAGATTCTTTACCTCTGGACCACCAGGGAAGTCCAGAAAGGTACATCTTTATTAGCCAACTGAAATGTGGCATTTCCTGCCCGTACAGGTGGACTTGGGAAACGAACCTCAGCAGGACTGTGGCTTTGTCGCTCAAAACCACACAAAACACAAAACAAAACAAAAAAAAAAAAACGACAAAAAGAAGAAACCACAAACAGTTCCACATCCCTCTCCAGTATTGTAGAAATAGTCTTTATCCTCTTTTCAACTTCAAAATTACCCTAGTTATTAGGCCCCGTCTTATCATTAAACTCGTTAGCAAAGAAGTACGGCTGTCACCATATCAAACATTTGACTAGTTCAATATAACTGGCTTCCTTTTCATCCCGTACACTTTAATTTATAAATTGGAATCTAAATTTAGAAACAGAAACCAGGTCCACGGCATGAAAGCAGGCAAGAGCCCCTGAACCAGGTCCAGGGACTATATTATTTCACATTTTTATTATCATTGTACCTTGTTATGGTAAGGACTACAGTGAGCATGGGCAGCTTGCCCAGGCTCCCCCAAGCTCCAAACGGCTGAGCTGGGATTTGAACCCGGACAGTCAGGCTCACCTGGAGCTCTATGTTATCCTGTCTGTTGGAAACACAGGGTCCATGCCCCACTGCCAGGAAGAGGATCCCAGGGTCTTGGAGGCCCCACCAGATATACAAGCCAGCCTGGGGACCCTGGGAAACATCCGGCTGGCCCAGGGCGGATCCAGCCAGCCGCCCCAGCCAGAAGGGAGCCTAGCTGCCTTTACAACGTGTGAGATTTCTCACCAGTGGCAATGACAGCAGAATGGGCTCCCAGCTCCCAGCCCACCCCACTGCCACGGGGGCTGCTGCTGCAAGTTGAAAACGAGCTTCCCTCTGCAGGGCCCCAGCGACGGGAACAGCCGGTGGGCCCTGGAGCCCTCTGTTCACCTGACCCTCTGCCTGCCTGCAGCTCAGGAAACCTGTCCCCTACAAGCCAGAAAGAGTCACCGGAAACAAAGGGAAGGCTTTCTTGGTCCTCCACTGCCTGGCTCTGTCCATCCGTTCATTCAGTCCTCATTTATGGAGCGCCTACCTACTGTGGAGGAGAAGGGGAAGGCAGCGGATGAGATGGTTGTATGGTATCACCGACTTGATGGACATGAGTCTGAGCAAGCTCCGGGAGTTGGCAATGGACAGGGAGGCCTGGCATGCTGCAGTCCATGGAGTCGCAAAGAGTCGGACACAACTGAGCAACTGAACTGAACTGATTGTCCTTATTTATTGAGCACCTACTATGTGCCAGTCTGAGAGCAGAGGCTACAACTGTGAACAAAATCCCCATTCTCTTCCTGCTCATGGGGAGGTGGAAGGCTTAAGAGAAGAAACACGTGAGCCAAAAGGTGTAAAATACAATGGCAAGGCACAAATCAGGGCCAGAGGGCAGGGAGAAAGTGCTGGAAGTGGGTGTGTTTAGACAGCAGCCTGGGAAGGCCTGGCTAAGGAGGTGACCTTTGAGCAGAGGCTGGAGGAAGCGGGCTGAGAGCCGTGGAGTTGTCCAGGTGGAGGGAGGAGCAGGTGACAGGCTGCCGCCACCTGGCTGCTCTGAGCTCTGCTTTCCGCCTCCTTTGAGTCCCAGTCTGAAACTGGGCCTTCAGGAGCTTGCCCTCTTTGCAGTTACCCCCATTCCGGGGTCACCTGCTTCCCTTCCTCCCTCCCCCCCCCTCCTCCTTTCACCCTAAGGGCCCAGGGTATTAATTACATAAGCACCTGTGTGACTATTCCTCTCCCTCTTTCCAGGGAATCCCTTGTCTCCCCCAGGGGAGTGGAAGCCCAGGAGTCCGCAGGCTGGGGGTGGAGGTGGCAGCGGTCCTGCTCCCTGCTCTTCCCCAGCCTCTGGTCCAGGGCCTGCCCCGTGCCCATTTGACAAACGGGAAGACTGAGGCTTACAGCAACGCCTCGGCTGACTCTTCCGGGAGGCAGCTCTGCGGCTGGGCCCTCGGCTGTGTCAGACTCCAGGTCCTCAGCCCGTATCCTTAAGCTGACGGCCTCTTCTTCAGGGACGGCCCTGACTACAAGCCTGGCTCCGGTCTCACCGCAGGCGGCTGGAGAACAGCCCCCAGATCCGAAATGTGCAGCCCCTCCTGAATACCTCAGCCGCAACTTGTGGCCGATGAAATCATAAAGTTAATAGTACCCATAAATTACTAGCTCTGTCCAGGGCTTCCCATGGGCTGGACACCCTTGCATCTATCAACCCATTTAATCCTCTCCTCCCCCACCCCCACCCCATCCCCCGCCCAGCACGCGCAAGACAGGCAGGGCCCACTTTACAGACGGGGAAGTCGAGGCACAGAGCAGCAAGGCGCCGGGACGGGAGGGCCAGCGGGGCAGAAAGCGCAGAGCCCCAGCTCCCTCCACCTGCAGGCCGCCACGGCCACGGGCGGCGCGGTCCCGGGGGGCCCGGGGAATGCACGGGGGCGGAGGGCGCCCGCAGAGCCCGGCTCACGTTTCCGGCCAGGCCCGCAGCCCCCACCGCCCCCTCGCCGCCGCCGCTGCTGGCGGCCCCCTCATTAAGGCGCCTTGCCTTCCACCTCCGAATTTTCCACGCAGGGTTAGCCTGGCGACGCGCTGTCTGCGGGCCCCATAAAGGCCGCCGTGTGCTGCATTCGTCTCGCTGGGGGCCGGCGGGGGAGGGGGCCGCGGCCTGGAGGGGCGCCCGGCGGCCCGCGGGCGGGGCTGCGCCACGGAGGCCTGGCCGGCTCCTTGCAGAAAGGGCCCCCTTCCCGGGACGAAGCCTCGAGAATTCCACATTCATAAACATCCATTAAAAAGAAAACCAAACAACAACCAAAAAAACCCAGCCGGAATTGATGGAGCCCTGCTCACAGGGCCGAGAGAGCTTCAGAACCCGCCCATCCCCTGACACCCTCCTAGCAAACTCGAGGTGGAAAGGCTTCTCTGAGCCTCGTTTCCAAGAGGGGAAACCAAGCCCCGGGAGCTGAAAGAAACTGACCTGGGTCACACAGAAGGGTGTGGGGTCGTTTTAATGAACCTGTGCACTGCTCAGGGCTTCTCCGTGGAGCACCTACTATGTTTCAGTATTGTTCTAGAGACTGGGATAAGGCAGTGAACAAAACACAAAACGCCCCACCCTCCTGGGGCCGAAATTCCAGTAGGGGAGCCAGACATTGGCAAATAAACACCTAAAATAAAGTGTCAGATGGGGAGTGCTGTGGGGAGAAGTCAAGCAGGAAGTGGGGCTGGGAGTGAAGGTGGTGGGGAGGGGCTCTGTGAGGGGGGTGGGGAATGCATGAAATGGCTCATAATAGGATGGTCAGGAGAGGTCTCTTTGAAGGTTGGAGTCATGCGGACTTCCATTAGCTAATAGAAGGGTATTCCAGGCAGGAGAAACAGCATGTGCAAAGGCCCTGAGGCAGGAGCATGCTTAGCCAGCTTTTTTTTTTTTTTTTTGATCATTTACTAGAGGTGTCTCTCATGCATTATTTTTTTCCCATTCCTTCCAACCCCTCTGGCCAGTCCAGGAATTTACATAATTCTCCTTTTCTAGCTGAGGAAATTGAGGCTCAGAGAGGTTAAGAGGCCCCCCTCATGTCCCCCAGCAGGTTGGTGGCCAAGGTGGGATTTGAGCTAGGGTCCCTTACACCCGTAATGATGTGGTCCATTGATGTGACATGGGGCCAGCCAGGTCTTAATACCCATCTTCTAGGGCTGGGACTGGTCAGGGCAGAGGAGGGACGGAGGGAGGAAGATTTCAGAACAGTGTCTACCCGGCCCCTGTTAGTGGTGGGAATCCCCCAGTGGCTCCTCTCCGTGTGAAGATGCACGCAGTCACTAATACCTAGGTGGTCTCAGAGGAGGGCAGCGTCTGGACGAGCTTGTCTGAGCCGCCAGAGCCTGGTGCGCACAGGGTCAGAAGACAGGGCAGAACACGTGGCCCGTGAATCTCTGTCTGCCCGCGTGGTTTATATCCACGTTTGTTTCCAGGGCGCGCGCACACACACCACCACCAGCAGCCTGCATTTCTGTTGTCAGGCGGGTCGGGTGTCCTGGGAGGTTGGAGTTTCTCAGTCATGTCTGCATCTGAGGAGAGTGGGGTCCTCGCATGAGGAGGTCCCCCAGTCCTGACCCCTCAAACTGTGTCCGTCTCACCTAGTTTCTCCTCTCCAAGCATCTCGGAACCAAGAGGCAGCTGTTCTGCCTGCGACGACACCAGCCTCCTCTGCGTCGTTATCCCCTCCACTGCACGAGTTCACGTTTCCCTCCCATGCCGGCCGGGACGCCATCTGAGTCGCCTTGCTTTCCCCGGGATTCCCCCGGGCATTCTTCAGCCTCTTTGCGCAACAGTGTACCAGGTTTGGTTTTTACTCCCATCACTTAGGAATTCAGCCCCAGCCCTCCGAGAGCTGCCCCTCTCCCCCAGCTCCTCTCCAGCCTCTCCTAGGTTTCTGCATGAGTCAGTCCATCACTCAGGAGACCCTTGTGGGCTCAGACCCATTTATCTGCTCCCCCACTTATCAGGCAGTGCCTCCCCGCCCCCCGACATCCCTCAGCTCCCACGCTCATCTTTCCTGCCCGGTACACCTGGGGTCCCATCGCTGCACTCCATGATCGGCGTTTTCCTTCCAGCTGTGGTCACGGTTTGGGCCAGCGTGAGCCGGTGTCGGGCCTGTTTGTCCGTGTCCCCGCCACCGTCGCACACCCACCTGCAGAAGCGGTCTCTTCCATCCCGCCCTTACACACACCTGTGCTCAGAGGAGACGCAGCTGGTGGCCACCTTCACCGCCCTGGCCTTTCTCACCCTCCTCCGTGCGGCAAGACCCTCCTGCCTGCCGATGTCCTGGCTTCCGGGATCCAGGCCAGCGAGTCCGGCCAGCTTGGCCGCGTCCCCATCTGCCTGGTGTGCCCGAGTCGCTGCTGCAGCGACCCCCGTGCTTGCGCTTGTGTATGAGCAACTGGCATTAACAGAAAACTGGCATTAACAGAAAACTGGCATCTCTTCCTGCAGAGCGCTGGCTTCAGAAGTTGCGGGTCCCAGGCTCCAGAACTCAGGCTCAGTGGTCGCGGTCCATGGGCTTAGCTGCCCTGCGGCACATGGGATCTTCCCAGATCAGGAATGGAAGCCGGGTCTTCTGCAGTGCCAAGTGGATTCTTTACCCCTGAGCCTCCAGGGACGCCCTTATCAGTCCGTTTTATTATCACAGTGACTAGTAGTCCATTTTAAACTTCGAGCAAATTGGGAAGATCCAATTCTCTCTGCCGTCAGCTGCCCAGGGACTCCTTCCCAAGGGCACCACGCTGCAGAGATAGCCTCTCTCAGCAGATGCATGGGAAGGACAGTGGCTTTCTGGGTCCGCGGCCATGAATTCCCAGACACATTTTTCAGTAATATGTTCTCAAGATGGAGCTTTTACCCAGGAGTCATGATTTGGGCAAATTTAAAACGTCCTTCCTTTGCAGCTACTGAAGCAGTTGCATGAATAGCCAATAACTCCAGCACGTTTCTCGTAGGGCGTTGTAGCCTGAAGGCAGGAAATAGCATGGAAAGTATGTACCTAAAGCCCTCACAGGATGTCCACGGTTTTGAAGTTTGATTGGCGGGGACAAAGGGCCTTGTGGGTTCCTCATTTTCCCTAAATCTTCCCTCATTTTCTAAATATGCCCCGATACGATTTTTTTCCTAAAAGACTCCTGAAAGAGGAAATGAAATAACTGAAATACATTACATTCTCAAAGGTTAAATTCTTATTATGAATTTTATGATTTGTTATGAGAGCTAGCAAACCGCATAATGGTACAAGTATTAGAATTAATGTGACTGCTCTGTTACTGTCGTTTAATTATTTATAATCATTAGCTGAAGGAAAAAAAATGACGCTTCATCCAATTGTATTTGGATTTTGTATTAACCGTCAGTTTTATATGCTTCGTTTTGGTTTCTTTGAACTTTCTTGTTTTTAATACAGTTGGCCACATTCACAATAATTATTAAAATAGAACCATGTTTTACTCCTTTATAGTAAATATATGTGTGTATTTCAAGTGAGTGAAAGACTTTCAATCAACAGAGCCCACAGGAAGATATGCACTCAACTGCCCTGCAGGCTTTTGAGAATGTTTGATGATAACTTTGAGAAGCAACCAGTAAAGTGAAGCACAAACCTTGTTCATACCCCTGACGAGGTGTCACGGTGACAGCATGTTCACATACTGGCAGGTCAGGCAAGAGTGACTGAAAATACCTGAGAGAAAAGTGTTTAGTTCTTTAGGACAAACGGGGCCATTGTCAGCTTTTGCTTGTGTGTGAATGCATGACAGGAGTTTCTTAAAATAATTCTCATCTTTACTACACCACAGGGACACAGCTATGGTTTTCTCTATTCTGTATTCTGGTTTTAAATTTTATTTTATTTATTTACCTGCTGTGCAGTGTAGCATGTGGGATTTTAGTTCCCAACCAGGGATTCAACCCGCGCCCCCTGCAATGGAAGCTCAGAATCTTAACCACTGGGCCACCAGGGAAGTCCCCTATTTTACTTATTTTAAACAATGCTCTGTCTCACCTTTGATCATCAACCTCCACCCCATCCCCATTCTCACTAATATTTTTTCTAAGATTTTTTTTAATATGGAACATTTTTAAAGTCTATTGAATTTATTACAATACTGCTTCTGTTTTGGTTTTTTGGCCGCAAGGCGTGTAGGATCTTGGCTCCCCTGACCAGGGATCAAACCCGCACCCCCGGCATTGGGGGTCTTAGCCACAGGACTGCCAGGGAAGTCCCCACTCTCACTAATAGTTTGAGTCCCCGCGTGTCACCCCTTTTGGCCCCCAGTCGGCCACAACAGAGACATGACTCCCCCAGAACCTACTCCATGGCCGAGCTCTGATGTCGGTCCTCAGGAGTCAGGTGAGGCCATGAGGGACCCTGGCCTCAGCTCCTTCTCGGTCAGATGTGGTGAGTATCTCTGACCGCTCAGAGCTGCTGTGAGGATGAAGAAAGAGGACCCACGAGACGGGGCAAGGTGATGCTGGGACAGAGTCACCCCATTGTCACGTTTGTTCAGATCCAGACTGGCTCCCTCAGCTCCAGTAGCCACAACAAATCGAAAACCTGATATTCTATCGAACTTGTCTGACTTTGCTTAAAATAATAGTAATACCTAATTTTTTCCCAGCCTTTACTCCATACCGAGCACCTTACCTGCTTTAGAGTTTTCAACCCTCATATGAACCACGTTACAGATGGAGAGACTGGGACACAGACAGAAGTCCCATGCCCAAGGTCACAAGGCCCCGTGCCCAAGCCAGGGAGTGGCAGAGCTGGTTTGCATCCTAACACTTGCACATTAAGCCACAGGGATGAAATGATAGCAGTAGAACTGCCAGCCAGTGCTTCCAGCACATATTACAACTCTTTCTTCAGTCTATCTACCAAATGTATCTGATAGAGAACTTGTATCCAGAATATATAAAGAGCTGTCAAGATTCAATAAGAAAGGAAACCAATTTTAAAACAGACAAAAGATTTGACTGTTGTATATCTTCACTAATTAAGATCTAGGGATTGTGAATAAGTGTGTGGAAAGAGGTTCAGTGCATTCTAAAACCACGATGAGAAACCAGTAAACCGCAGCATGGCTAAAATCTAAAAGGCTGGCCTTGTCAAGTGTTGGTGAGGACGTGGAGGAGCTGGAACCCTTGTACACTGCTCCTCAGAAGGCAAATTGGTGCAGCTGCTTTGGAAAATGGTTTGACAGTTTCTGAAAAAGTTAAGCCAATGCTCATCATTCAGTCCAGCAATTACACTTTTAGTTCACCCAAGAGAAATTAACACAGATGCCCACGCAAAGACTTGTCCATGTCTGTATCAGTTCAGTTTGCAATCCAGCCCTCAGGTCTCTTCCATAGAGGCCACCAAACACAGGTGCTAACACATGTGTATTAATGCTCAGAATGTTCTAGAAGGGCCTCTCTACCTAGAGGAATTCTTTCTCACCTCATGGGGCCCCAATTTTTTTTTTTTTTTTTGGCCAACTTTTACATTTTAATTTTTCTGATAAAGCTTTTTATAATTTTATTTATTTATTATTTTTGGCTGTGCTGGGTCTTTGTGGCCGTGGGAGCTTCTCACTGTGGTGGCTTCTCTTGGTGCAGAGCACGGGCTCCAGGGCCCTCGGGCTTCAGCAGGTGCAGTTCCCGGGCTCTGCAGCACAGGCTTAGTTGTGGCTCACGGGCTTAGTTGCCGTGTGGGGTCTTCCTGGACCATGAATTGAACCTGTGTCTCCAGCATTGGCAAATGGTTTCTTTACCACTGAGCCACCAGGGAAGCCCCTGAAAAAGCTTTCTGAGGACAAAAAAAGATTAAATAAGGACCTATACAGTCAGACAGGTCTGGGTTCAAATCCTTGCTCGGCCATTATCACCCGAGGGGCAACGTTGGCAAATGCCTCCTCCCTCTGGGACTCAAGTCTCCTCATCAGCAAAGTAGGGATGTGATAGGAAGAGCCTTGTCTCCCAAGGGCTGTTGTGATAACCTTCACGGAAGGGCTTTAGAAGCAGTTGCTCCACCTCAGTGAAGATCCCCCAGAGCCTCTGCCCTTCCTCAGGCCTGGGTGAGGCGGGGGAGAGGGAGAGACCTCACCCTCCCTTCCTCCAAACTCCTCTGTGGCTCCCTAGTACCACAGTCTCCACCAAGGTCATCACAGCCTTCTTTAATTAATTCGCCGCCTCTTTACTGAAAGCCTGCTCTGTGCTGGGCCCGGAACCGGGTGCTAGCCCGCCCTCTCGGAGCTGGTGGCTGGTGGGGGAAACTCACTGAGGCGAGGGGAGGGTCCCCGGGGAGGCAGTTGCGGGGCTGGGTGGGAAGGTCCATAGCGCGCAGGGGGCTGTCCACTCGGTTGCTCGTGGGAACCATCGAGGTCAGGCCTCGGGCGGGAGGAACACGGGGGTGGGGCAGGTCGGGGGGCGCTCCGGCAGCGATGGCTGGGGGAGGCACCAACAAGAAGAGAGCTCTAAAGAATTCCTCCATCTTCTCTCCACCGGCCCTCTCTTCCAGCCAGTCGTGCCAGAATCCTTCTTCCGCCTTGTCCCCTCTTTCGGTCGCTCTCCGACCCCGCCTGGTCCAGCCCACGCGTAAACGCACCTCCCCCCGTTTTTCCTCAGCTGACTCTCCAGGCGGAAGCGGCTGCCTGCAGGTGCCTCCTCTTCTGTCTCCCGCTTCCTTTCAGGCCCCTCGATCTAGTTCCCACACACAGCCAAGGGGAAGTCTCTCCTCCGCATAAAATCCCCTGGCAGCTTCCCATGGCTTAGGATAAGATCCAAACACCTGGCCCACAATGCCCTGCGGGGTCGGTCCCCGCCCGCCTCTCACGCCTTCTCGCATCTCTCTCCCCGCTCCAACCACACTGAACCACATCATGAACACACCAAGCACGTTCTGACCCCAGGGCCTTTGCACTGGCAGTTCCTCCCGCTGCAACTTCCTCTTCCCACTCAAGTTCTGTTTGCCAGACTCACTCTTCTTTGCCATCTTGAGACACCTCCCCAGATACCCCTACCCCTAAGCTGGCACCCTCTTGCTGTCTCATGGCACGCTGCAGCCTTGCACTCCCCTCCCTTAGATGTCAGCTCCCTGAGAACAGAAGGCAGCCTCTCTGCCCCTGCAGCGGGAGAGCCTGGGCCGAGGCCTGGTACGCAGTAGGTGCTCTGTGCAGGCAGGACCGAGTTCCAGACCGTCTGCGGACCTGTCCTCTGCTGAGAAAAGAGACCCGGATGGCAGAGTCAGAGCTGAGGCCCACTGGGGACACCTCGGCCTCTGCGTCCCAAGGTGGCGGGCCCGACCAGCAGAAATCACCCTGGCCTTGGGGCAGGGCTGACCTCGGTTCAAATCCTGCTGCCTAAGCAGAATTACCACAAGAACCCAAACCCCTTTGCTTCCCACGAGATTAGCTTATCAAAAGGTGTACTTTATATTTGGCAGCTTATTACATATCAGTTGCATATACATATGCGTATTTATGCGCTGAAGTGGCAAAAATAACAAATGCATGTGTGCTCAATCATTTCGGTCATCTCTGACTCTTTGCAGCCCTATGGACTGTAGCCTGCAAAGCTCCTCTGTCCCTCTGTCCATGGGATTCTCCAGGCAAGAATACTAGAGTGGGTTGCCATGTCCTCCTCCAGGGGATCTTCCCCACCCAGGCATTGAAACTGCATCTCCCGCGACTCCTGCATTGCAGGCGGATTCTTTACACTTAGCCCCTGAGGAAGCCAAAATACCAAACAGAAACCAGTGATAACGAAACGCTGGCGAGGATGTGGTGCCGCTTGAACTCTCCCGTGGATTGCTGTGGTCCACACAAGACCTGCTGGGGAGTGTTCACAGCAGCCCTCTTCATTAGAGCCCCAAAGTGGAGACAACCCATATCCAGCAGATGAATGGTAAACAATATGTGGTATATCCATCAGTGGAATCTTCAGTTCAGTTCAGTCGCTCAGTCGTGTCCAACTCTTTGCGACCCCATGGACTGCAGCACGCCAGGCTTCCCTGTCCGTCACCAACTCCCGGAGCTTGCTCAAACTCATGTCTCTCAAGTAGGGTATTACTGGGCCATGAAAAGAATGAAATGCTGACACGCTACAGCATGGATCAACCTCAAAAACAGTCTGCTAAGTGAAAAAAGCCAGTCATGAAAGAACACATGCTGATTTGTATGATCCATCTGTATGTGTCGAGAATAGGCCATAGAGACAGAAAACAGATTAGGGGTCTCCAGAGGCCGGGGGAGGGAGAAATGGGGAGTGGCTGTTTCTTTTTCCGGTGATGAAATGTTCTGGGATTAGAGGGTGGGTTTGGTTGCACAACTTGGTGCATGTACTAAAAACCACCGAATTGTACCCCTTGGTGGATGAATTGCATGGTGAGTTGCAGCTCTATAAAGCCGTGGCAAAAAGAAAATCCTGGTGCCACCAGAGATCTCACAGCTGTATGTCTTTGGGAAAGTCCCCTGCACTCTTCCTGAGCCCAGGTTCGGCCTCTCTCATCAAAGGATTGAGCAACTCACGGCCGGTAAACAGACATGCAGGGTAACCATCCACGCTTTCGGGGAACAACGGCCCCACTGGGGCTGGAGGACGGGCTGCCCACAGACACACAGGATAAGTTCAGCCCACGGGCAGTGCCCGGGACGGGTGACAGCACTTAGCATCACCCTGCAGCCCTCAAGTAAGTGACAAGGTGAACGGGATCACCAAGCGTGACTTCCTTCACCCCGGGGACATCGCCAGCTATTGAATGCCGTTCTGTGTGTGGGTGTGTGTGTTCCTGTTCAGAAAGAAAAGCACATACTCGTTATAGAAAATTTTGAGATCTATGAAGAAAGGAATTGAAACCCCAGCAAACCTGCCATCCTCAGAGAACCACCATTGACCCCCAGACCACATCCGTCCTTCCCCTGTTGACCCCCAGAGCACATCCGTCCTTCTCTATGAAGGCAAAGACGGAAAAAGATGAAGGAACATTTTTGTGCATTGGCTCCTTTTCAAGTCAACTTGTGAACATCTAGTTTATCTGTGAAAATTTTGATTGATTGATTGATTGTAAATCAGGGGTCTTCCCTGGTGGTCCAGTGGCTAAGACTCCGTGTTTTCAATTCAGGAAGCCTGGTTCGATCAACGGTCAGGGAACTAGACCCCACATGCCGCAACTAAGACCCAGCACAACCAAATAAATAATTATTGAAAAAAGAGAGAGAGATGCTCACCAGGGAAACAACGATAACATGGCAGTGGAAAAGGTTAAAAATTATATAAAATAAAATGCCCTCCTCTTCTCCAGCACCTCAACCTACCCGCAGAGATGATCACTCTGGGCCATGGGTACACGTCTTATTCTTCTTTTTCTTTTCTTTCTCTCCTTCCTATCAACAGTTACTCAGTGAGAACTAACCACCCATGCATTTCTTCATCTCATCATTCAAGAAATATTTGAAGTGCTTGTCAGGTGTCAGACATTTGTCTTTCTCAGTCCACATGCTACCTACACAAGGTGTTAGTCCTTCAGTCACATCCGACTCTGCGACCCCATGGGATTCTCCAGGCAAGAACTCTGGAGTGGGTAAGCCGGTTCTCGTCTCCAGGGGAGCTTCCCGACCCAGGGATAGAACCCAGGTCTCCTGCATTTCAGGCAGATTCTATACCTTCTGAGCGGCTCGGGAAGCCCTACCTGCATAATACATAGTTTAATGATTGCATGGACATTTATAAAATCACTGCAAAGTTCTAAGGATACCACATGGACACCTTGTGCTGGCCACTGGGGTTCTTCACGGTGTACCGCTCTTTTGAAACGTGCAGGTGGAGTGTGTTTCTGTCCTTTTTATTTTATGATTGGGCCAGGAGTTGAACACGTTTTGCTGATGTGCAAAGGGGGAGTTCAGAAGGGCAGGGACTCATCTAGGATCACAGAGCGAGGCATCGTTGGCACTCAGACCCACAGGGCAAGGACTGAGCTTCTTAGGAAACCCCCTGCCCAGCCCCAGGTCATTTCCCCAAGGTAAAAATGGGTTTCCTTGGGGGATTCCCGCCCCAAGCATCCCCCTTAGGTGATACATGGCGCTCCTTTCTCCCTGCTGTTACCTTTCAGCACCGCTAAAATGTTTATTTCAGGCCATGTGCCTGTGTGTGCTCGGCCGTTGTGGTAACTCTTTGCAACCCCACGTACGTTAGCCCACCAGGTTCGTCTGTCCATGGGATTTTCCAGTCAAGAATACAAGAGTGGGTTGCCATTTCCTCTTTGGGGGGATCTTCCTGACCCAGGGATTGAACCCAGTCTCCTGCGTCTCCTGCATTGGCAGGCAGGTTCTATACCACTGAGTCACCTGGGAAGCCCATTTCAGGCCATAGCACCAGCTGAATAGAGTCAGATTTGACAGCACCTGTTGCCCTCACCGCTTCCCTTGTGGCTCACCTGAGGCCCTTGCAGACTATCCCACAGCGGGGTAGGGGACACAAAACTTCACAGAGGGTCTTCAGCTCCGCTGGACACTGCCTCCTGGCCACTCCAGGCTCCAGGCGACACAGGATGCCAGACCCTGGGAGTCAGGCCTCGGACTTCGGTGAGGGCCAGGAGATACAGAAGAGCCAGCTTTATTAGGATGATCCTCTATGTGACCTTTGGAAAATACTCTTTTGGAGCCTCAGTTGCTCTATCTGTAAAATGGGCATAATAATAGCCAGTGTTTACAGAGGCCTTTCTCTGTGCCAGGCCCCAGGCCAAGCAATTTATAAGTATTCATTCATTTAATCTGTTCAACAACCCCCAGAAGGAGGGGCTGTTCTTCAGATGAGGAAATGGACACAGAGAGGTTGAGCAATATGCTCTAGGTCACACAACAGGCAGGCCATGGAGGAGACATGTGAACCCAGGGAGTCTGGCTCTAGAACCTTATACCTGTATGGCCTAGGGTTGTGCAGATGAAACCAGGTAACCTGTGCAAAACAGATAGTGAACCATCATGAGATGTTTACTGGGCTTATTATTATCGTTGTTGTTGTTGTTATTTGCCTGACTGATTGCTCTTCGCCTCACTGAGTCTTTATTTCCCTCAGTTGCTGAAAAATCTAGACAAGGCTTTGTTCTTGTCCCCTACCCATTCCTAAATGTTTCTCCAATGCACCCTTTCCTTGGTCTCATCTACTACCCCCTCCAGGGGGTCTGTGCTGCTAGCTTTAACTTCCCATGGGATCTTCCCAAAGAATATATCCACTCATGTTTCTCCCCTACTCAGACCCTCCCATGCCCTCCTGACTGCCCTCAGGAGAAGTCCAAAATTCCCTCCTACCTGGCCCTGGCCCTAATCCCCGCAGACCCCACCCTCCTGGCGTCTAGTCCCTCTCACATGTCTGAGACCAAGGAAGGGCAGAGTTTTTGTCTAAAGACTTCTATTTCCCAAGAACCACAGAGACAAAAATCCAGCTCCCCAAATCTCTTCTCTAGGGTCCCCCTCCTCCAGGCCAGTTTCCCAACTCCCCCTCAGAGTTCGTTGGTTGAATAATAAAAAGAATAAAAAGTTCCCAGATTCATTCCAGGCCCTGAGAAAAACTCGCCACACCCTTGGCTGTAATCACCTGTCGGGAGTTAAATTGTATCCCCTCTCCACCAAAAAAAAAAGAGAGAGATGTTTAAGTCCCACCCCCCAGACGTATAAATATGACCTTATTTGGAAATAAGACTCTCCTCGTGGCTCAGATGGCAAAGACTGTCTGCAATGCAGGAGACCCAGGTTCGGTCCCTGGAAAAGGGAGTGGCAACCCACTCCAGTACTCTCGCCTGGGAAATCCCACAGACAGACGAGCCTGGCCGGCTGCAGCCCATGGGGCCACAGGATTGAACACCGCTGAGTGACTAACACTTTCACTTTCACTTCTTTATTCAGTTCAGTTCAGTCGCTCAGTCGTGTCCTACTCTTTGTGACCCCATGAATCGCAGCACGCCAGGCCTCCCTGTCCATCACCAACTCCCGGAGTTTACTCAAACTCATGTCCATCGAGTCGGTGATGCAATCCAGTCATCTCATCCTCTGTCGTCCCCTTCTCCTCCTGCCCCCAATCCCTCCCAGCATCAGGGTCTTTTCCAATGAGTCAACTCTTCGCATGAGGTGGCCAAAGTATTGGAGTTTCAGCTTCAGCATCAGTCCTTCCAATGAACACCCAGGACTTATCTCCTTTAGGATGGACTGGTTGGATCTCCTTGCAGTCCAAGGGACTCTCAAGAGTCTTCTCCAACACCACAGGTCAAAAGCATCAATTCTTCAGCGCTCAGCTTTCTTCACCGTCCAACTCTCACATCCATACATGACTACTGGAAAAACCATAGCCTTGACTAGATGGACCTTTGTTGGCAAAGTAATGTCTCTGCTTTTTAATATGCTGTCTAGGTTGGTCATAACTTTCCTTCCAAGGAGTAAGCGTCTTTTAATTTCATGGCTGCAATCACCATCTGCAGTGATTTTGGAGCCCAAAAAAATAAAGTCTTCACTGTTTCCATTGTTTCCCCATCTATTTCCCATGAAGTGATGGGACCAGATGCCATGATCTTAGTTTTCTGAATGTTGAGCTTTAAGCCAACTTTTTCTCTCTCCTCTTTCACTTTCATCAAGAGGCTCTTTAGTTCCTCTTCACTTTCTGCCATAAGGGTGGTGTCATCTGCATATCTGAGGTCATTGATATTTCTCCCGGCAATCTTGATTCCAGCTTGTGCTCCCTCCAGCCCAGCATTTCTCAGGATGTACTCTGCATATAAGTTAAATAAGCAGGGTGACAATATACAGCCTTGACATACTCCTTTTCCTATTTGGAACCAGTCTGTTGTTCCATGTCCAGTTCTAACTGTTGCTTCCTGACCTGCATACAGGTTTCTCAAGAGGCAGGTCAGGTGGTCTGGTATTCCCATCTCTTTCAGTATTTTCCACAGTTTATTGTGATCCACACAGTCAAAGGCTTTGGCATAATCAATAAGCAGAAATAGATGTTTTTCTGGAACTCTCTTGCTTTTTCGATGATCCAGCAGATGTTGGCACTTTGATCTCTGGTTCCTCTGCCTTTTCTAAAACGAGCTTGAACATCTGGAAGTTCATGGTTCACGTATTGCTGAAGCCTGGCTTGGAGAATTTTGAACATTACTAGCGTGTGAGATGAGTGCAATTGTGCGGTAGTTTGAGCATTCTCTGGCATTGCCTTTCTTTGGGATTGGAATGAAAACTGACCTTTTCCAGTCCCGTGGCCACTGCTGAGTTTTCCAAATTTGCTGGCATATTGAGTGCAGTGATTTCACCGCATCATCTTTCAGGATTTGAAATAGCTCACCTAAAAAAAAAAAAAGAAAGAAATAGCTCAACTGGAATTCCATCACCTCCACGAGCTTTGTTGGTAGTGATGCTTCCTAAGGCCCACTTGACTTCACATTCCAGGATGTCTGGCTCTAGGTGAGTGATCACACCATTGTGATTATCTGGGTCGTGAAGATCTTTTTTGTACAGTTCTTCTGTGTATTCTTGCCACCTCTTCTTAATATCTTCTGCTTCTGTTAGGTCCCTACCATATCTGTCCTTTATCGAACCCATCTTTGCCTGAAATGTTCCCTTGGTATCTCTAATTTTCTTGAAGAGATCTCTAGTTTTAAGTGGATGTAATGAAACTAAGATGATGTCGTATGGGGTTAGGGTAGGCTTTACCTCCGGTGACTGATGTCCTCAGAAGAAGGAGCGCGGCACACAGTCAAAGGAATAAAGGCACAGAAGTCCACGTGAAGAAGGAGGCGGAGATCATAGCCTTGCAGGGAGCCGAGGAGCCTCCTCCAGAAGCTGGAAGAGGCAAGGAAGGATGTACTCCCTCTAGAGCCTTTGGGCTTCCCAGGTGGCTCAGTGATAAAGAACCCACCTGTCAATGCAGAAGACCCAGGTTCCATCCCTGGGTCAGGAAGATCCCCTGGAGGAGAAAGTGGCAACCCACTCCAGTATTCTTGCCTGGGAAATGTCATGGACAGAGGAGCCTGCTGGGCTGCAGTCCACGGGGTCGCAAAGAGTCAGACTTGACTTAGTGACTAAATAGCAAGCGCCTTTGGAGGTATCATGGCCCAGGTGATGCGTGACTTTGCCCTTCTGTCTTCCAGAACTGTGGCAGAATAAACTTCTGGGTTCCCCCTGGGCGCCAGCCATCCCACACAGTATGTGGGCTCTTAATTTCCCAGCCAGGAAGTGCAGAGTCTTAACCGCTGGACCACCAAGGAAGTCCCAAATTTCTGTTCTTTTGAAGCCACCCGATTTGTGGTGATTTTTTATGGCAACCAGGCAGGCAGTCACTCAGGTGTGTCTGACTCTTTGCGACCCCATGGGCCCTGCAGTCCACCAGGCTCCTCTGTCCATGGGCTTTCCCAGGCAAGAATATTGGAGTGGGTTGCCATTTCCTCCTCCAGGGGATCTTCCCCACCCAGGGATCAAACCCACCTCTCCTGTGTCTCCTGCACTGGCAGGGGGATTCTTTACCACTGGGCCGCCTGGGAACAGTACGCCAGCCACAGGAAGCTAATGTATCTCCCGGCTGTGGGCACCCAGAGTGGGCCTCAGGCCCAGGGTACTGAAGGAGGTTGGGCCAAATAACCTCTTGCCAAGTGGGTGGTCCTGCCCTCAGGAGCTTCTAGTCTGGAAATTTTCCTGGTCCTCAGGGACCACACAGCACACGCCACCTCACAGGGCCCCGTGGAGACGGAACTCTTTTCCTGGTCCTAACCCGCCCACCCCCTCCATCTACACACACCTTTGAATATCTACCTGGCTGGAGAAGGATGTTGAGGTTTCTATTAATAGAAGACCAGTTAAAGCACAGAATGGGACCCTCTATTCGAGACAGTCTAGACAGGCAAGTGTAGTAAGCAGAGACCCACATGATGTTCCGCTTCCATTTGAAAAGTTTTAATTACACCCACCCAAAGGAAGAAGGAACAAAATGACCATGATAATAAAAGAACTCAGCGTTTGGGATTTCCCTGGTGGTCTAATGAGTAAGACTCCGAGCTCTCAACACAGGGGGCGTGGGTTCAATCCTCGGTCGGGGAACTGGAGCTAACACACAGCACCTGAAGATCCTGCAGGCCACAACTGAGATTCCACATGCCACAACGAAGGTGGACGACCCTGTGTGCCACGTCTAAGACCCAGCGCAGCAAAACAAACAAACACATACAAATCGATGTTTAAAAAAAAAAAAACTGTTTTAAAAAGAAAAAGAATCAGGGTGTCAATCCAAGCTCTGCCATTTGCTTGCTGTGTGACCCTGGACAAGTTACTTAACCTCTCTGAGTCTTGGTTTCCTTTTTCGCAAGTCCGTTGTGAAGGTTTAAGGATTCATTCTATGCGAGGTACTCGGCACAGGGTCATAGAAGTGCCCCATAAGGATGGTGGTAATGATGTATTTCCTGGGGACACACACATGTTCATCATTCACTCAGCACGGTTCCACTGGGCGTGCTCCTCCCGTAAGAGAGACATAAACACCAGAGGACTGGACAATGAACAAAGCAGACACCGTTTCCACTTGCATGGAGCAAATATTCTGGTGGGGAAGACAGTCAAAGGAGAAACTGTGACTAGAGAAATATATGGATTGTCGGATGGCGACAAGTGCTATGGAGAAAAATAAGAAAACAGGGCGGGGGTGGGGGCTGGAATGTAAGGAGGGGCGGGGGGTGGGGGAGACCAGCTATGTGGCTTCTCTGGGGGCTGAGTCCTCCTGGCAGAGGAACAGCAAGTGCAAAGGCCCTGGGGTGGCAGAGGGTCCCTCATGGCTAGAAGGAGGGGGTGGGGGGGAGGGGAGGGGTCTATAGATGGTGCAGTCCCCACTTGTGGGCCAAGGCGAGGGCTTTGGCTTTTCCTGGGAGTGAGATTGGAGCCATATGTACATGTGAATATATGTGTTTATTTGTTTAACCTAGAAAGATGTCAACTAGGCACTTCACAGAGTCACGATGGAGACAGTAAGGGCATCAGGGTAGGGTGTGTGAATCACACATCCCTTGAGCCTCATATCTACTCTTTTCACTTTTTTTAATGAAAGAATAAGTCCCCATAATATTTGTGCAATTGACCATTTGAAAGCAAAACAGCAAGGACCCAGATCTCTGTTCACCAGAGCACGGCCCCATCCCAGCTCGAGGGACATCCATGAGTAAGCCACTGGACCACTAATGGGGCCCAGATGTGCCCAGAGGTGGCCCTGGCCCCAGACCTGCCTGCCTGGACACTCACACGGAGTTCAGCTTTACAGCCAGTTTATTTCCTGGACTCGTTTTAAAGAAAAACCCAGGGGAGGATCTCGGGGCCTGGCCAGCCCCTGCTGTTCCCCACCCAAGCTCTCCCAACCCACAGCTCTGAGCTCCTGCCCAGAGGAGGGCAGTTCTTCCCTACAGTAGAAAGCCAACCAGTAAAAATAGAAGGAATGATGGAACTAGAAAAGTCACCATTTGGCAACCACCATAGTAATAATTGATTTAGGCAGAAATCACCAGTGAGGGCTAAACCTCGTGGGAGGAAGCTTGAGGAGTAACAGGATATTCACATGGTCCTGGAATGTCTCCCCGCAAGATACAGATTAAATACAAAAAGGGAGAAAGAGGAACTTTATCCACCTTAACCAAGCGGTCAAAGGGGACATCACCAGGAATGGGACAGGCTGACGTCATGTGCTGCGTGATAACTTGCCCTGGGAAGGGCACAGCCCGACCGCTGTGGTTCTGCCTACAGCACACAGCCGATTTTAACCACAGGGAAGCGTCAGGAAAGTCCAAACTGGGGGACATTCCATGAAAGACCTGACCCGAACTCTTCAAAAATGTCAGTCACAAAAGACCAAGGAAGGAGTTGTTCCAGAATAAAAGAGACCAAAGAGACGGGACAAGGAAACTTGAGGGGTGATCTGGCTCGCTCCCCACCCCCACCCACTAAAGTGCTATGGTGAACATCACTGGGACTTGGGGAAGCTTGATTGTGACTGTGGATTGAATAATAGCGTTGCACCAATGCTAAGTTGCCCAATTTTGATCATTAAACTGTGGTCATAGGAAAGAATGTTCCTGTCCTTAAGAAATATCCACTTAAATAGTTAGTGGTAAAAGGGCATCATATCTACTGCTTCCTCTCAAATGGTTAAAAAAAAAGAAGTGGGAATGTGTACGTGTGTATACAGAGAGAGAAAAGACAAACTTGATGTTATTTTGAAGAATCTGATGGAAAGATTTCAGTTCATTGTACTTTCCTTGCAACTTTTCTGTCAGGTTGAAATTATTTGAAAATAAAAAGTTTTAAAGAAATGTAAGACACCTGTCTCCCTTCTCTCTACTAATAGTCTCTATCTGCCCCATTTCACCCCTACACCCACCTAGAGACCTAGGCTTTGATGGCTTTATTGTAAATCCTCCCAGAGTTTCTGTAGGCAAATACAAACAAGAATGAAGACCATGCTCAATTCCACCCTTCTTCCCACAAAAAGGAGCATGGTCTGCATGTAATTTTTTCCCCTTAGCTAAATGTGGTTGAGTGGGGGCGGGTCCGCATCACGACAGAAGAACCGTCGCCCATTTGATCCCTAGTCCCGCCACCCGGTCCAACATCTCCTTTAAAAAACCCCCAGGAACTCACTCTCACCAGCGTTCAGGTGTGCCTGGCACAGGCCTAGACGCCCAGCCGTCACACATTCTTCGACCCAACCTTGCCCGAGGCCTCCACCCCTCTGGGCCGGCTCAGCGTCATCCCTCTTGCCTTGGGCCTTTCCCTGGCTCCCAGCTCTTGTTTCTTTCCTCTTCTGACTTGGCTAAGCCCATTCTCCACCAGGATGGGGGGAATCAGTGTCAAAGAAAAGCAGCCCTCAAGGCTCCTCCACTTAAAATGCCTCCATGCCTGCCCTGGGGCTCAACCAGGGTCTGATTCCTCCTCGCCACTGACTTGAGCACTGCAGGACACGGACCCTCATCAACCCTCTCGGCAGGAGGCCAAGCTCACTCCAGCCTCGGAGCCTCTGCACTTGCTGCTGGCTCCCGAGGCTGGAGGTCTCGCTTCCTCCAGGCCTCCCCTGGAACCGGCTCTGGGCTCGGCTCTCCCAGCCTTATCAGAGGGCGCCCCACCCCATGCGCTCCGGAGCACATGCTGTCTTTAATTCCATCTTGGCACGTCACTGTAGGAAAGCAGCTTGTTTATTTAGTCACTTGTTTGTTTTCTGTCTCCCCTACTAAAACATGAGTTCCTTGAGCCCAGGACTGTCTGTCATCTGTTCAGGGCTGTAACCCCGGGGCCTCGAACATGCGGGGCTCACTCAAACCAACTGAATGGACATCCCTTTTCTGTCTCGGGGGAGCAAGGCCCTATCATCACCCTATTTCAGAGGCAGAAACTAGAATGTCCATGGGTCTGAGAGGGCTAGAGCTTTGCTCCAGGGCCTACGAGCCAAGGGGGCGTGAGTCTGGCTCTTGACTCCCGGGATAAGGGGAGTCCGGTGCACCCCCGTTGAATGCCGGCTGGGGGTTCCCATGAGGCCCACCCCTCGGGGAGTGTGTGAGAACGGTTCTTCATCCCCCACGTGTCAGCACCTACTGTGGGTAGCTGGACGCCCCCCAGAGACCTGGGGCACAGTAGGCCCTCAGCACATTGATGCCCACCCCTCACCCACCCCCAACTCCTTGACTTCCCTTCAGGGAGGCCGGCTACAATTTGGCGATTGTTAGAGAACTTTTTTTTTTTCTCTTTTGGGAGGAAAGCTGCAAGTCATTAAGGGCTGCTCCCGGCCTGCGGGTCACCATTTCCTGTTTAGAAGAAAGAATCATCTCTCCTTTGGAACACGAAGCTCCCCCACCCCCGGCCTGGCTCTGGGGCTCCGGGGCGCCTGCGACGCCGGCCCCGCTCAGCTCCCCGCAGGAAACGGGCACCTTCAGCACCTTTTGTGCTTGAAAAGGACACTCATTTTCTCCTGGCCCCAGGAGGGCCCCAGAGGTGAGGTCACCATGCGAGCCAGAGGGGAGTGAATTATCTCAGTCCCGGGACGCAGTGCTGACCGCCTTCCCGTCCTGTCCTCGAGCAGGAAGTAGAATGACCCCTACCCTTTGGCCTGGCTTCTCACCCTCCCGGCTCCAGCCAGCCAATTTCCTCGCATCAAAGGCCATTTGGTACCCAGCAGCCAGACAGAGGTGTGGGCCTGCCAGGGAGGCCAGAGCGGGGCCCGGAGCCCTTGGAAACAGGAAGGACATCCTCTGTCCCTCCTCGCTCACCGCATTCCACTCTCATCTGGAGCAGCGGCCGCGCCCTCTCCAGAAGACCTGCCGGGCTGGGGAAGGCCCCACAGCAGGCCTGCTTGATAAGACCTGGGAGCCAGCTTCCTTCCCTGGGAGGCTGGTCGGCTGGAGAACAGAACAGGGCCACAGAGGATAAGAAACCTGCACGCACAGCCCTACCACCCACCAGCCCGCAGGTGTTTCCCGACCTCCGCATCGGACAGGACATCCACGCTCCGAGGAAAACCCACCTGCACAAACAAGGTCCCCCGGCAAACCCAGATGGCCAAAGCCAAGACCGCGGGCCGTCGGGAGCCCGCGAGCACCCTGCATCCCTGCCCGTCCTTCCTCCCTGAAGGCCCTTGAAAATACCCCCGCGGCGGTAAAACCAGGTAGAATTTTTATATATAAATTATATATAATTTATAAAACCAGATAGGTAAAGCCAGGTAGACTTTTTATATATAAATTAACCACTTTATTGAATATCAATAAACCGTACATATAACTATACAAAACGTTTCCTTAGTACAAAATGTCGCTTGCGATATAAATACCAGTGTACCTTTAAAAAATTGTAAACATCTTCCTCCCAGGCCCACCTGTCAGGCCCCGAAAATAGTTCTGGGAGACACAGTGGTGGGGCCAGAGCGCCCCACTCGGGCCCCCAACAAGGGAAGGCAATTATTCACAGTCCCTTTGGACACGTCGTTAAATTGCCCGAGAAACAGGTGCCACCATGACACACAGGAGGCTGAAATAGCTGCCCGGGTTCGCGGGCATCCTGGGGTCCAGAGGCGCTCCTGGCGTCAGGGGGCACCCCCGCGGGGCACCTGGGGGTGGCCACTTGCATAGTGAGGCGCACCTCCTGGAGGGGCGGGCTGGGGATCCCTGGAGGGCAGGCCGGGGCCCCCTGAGGGGCGAGCTCCGAGCAGCTGCGCAGAAAGGCCAGCTCCATGGACGCTGGAAGCAGCGGCTGCCAGGAGGGGTCCCTGCAGCAAGCCCCCCCCCCCCCCCCCGACAGGAAGCGCTCCCGCCCCTCCAAGCCTGGCAGGGCATCCAGAGGACCAGGAAATGGTCCCCAGGGTCCAGCCGGATGGCGGAGCTCAGGAGCGGATTCTGTGGCAGTGATGAGGAGGCAGGGTCCTCCCTTCTGGATCGGGGGGAGGCCGCTCCGGGCTGCAAGGAGGGCCCGGAGAGGCGGAAGGAGCCTGAGAGTCAGCGCGGCCCCCCTGAGCAGCCGGACTCTTGGTGCTTGTGGAGCAGGGACATTCGGGAGAAGGTTCTGGAACATGTCTTGCACTGGTACTTCTTGACATCCGAGTGGGTCTGGAGGTGAGCCCGGAGGTTGGAGCGGTCGGCGAAGGCGCGGCTGCAGTGGGGGCAGGAGAAGGGCTTCTCGCCTGGGGAGAGACGACAGGAGGGGTTGGTGGAGGCGTGGTCACTTGGGAGGACAGCTGACGTCTGCTGACATCCCCAGCCACCCCCAGCCTCTGCCACCCAGCTCACCCCAACCTTGAAGGGCTCCCATGACCCAGAGAAGCCAGAGGCCTGGATTCAGCTGGGAGCGCTGCCACTTCCCACTGTGTGGCCCTGAGCAAGTCAGCGGGCTCTGAGCCTCCGTTTGCTCATCTGTAAAATGGAGCCGTTCAGCCCCCACGCACAGGGGTTGGTAATTGAGAGAAGGCGAATCAAGTACTTTTCCTGCCCTGCCGGCAGGAGGAAGTGCTCAACAACGTGGCAGCAACAGCCGCGTGTTTGCTGAACGCTTTGTGCCAGGGAAGGTGGAAGCACTTCCCGCTATCTCATTGAACCCCACCTTCATCCTGAGTTGAGGGATGGAGAAACTGAGGCACAGGGAATATGCAGGGTCTCAGAAAGAACCAAGCAGCCCGACTCCAGCACCCTTGGTTTTAACTACTACAGAGACTGCCTCTTAATTAAGGAGGCTGAAATGGGTGTTTCTTATTATCACCCCTGTATTGCCTTCCTGAGGGGACAAAGCTTAGCTTAAGAGTCAGCCTAAAAACCCCCCTCCCCAGGTCACCCCTTTTCACTGCTTCCCCATCACTGGGATCACACTCAAGAAAAGTGTCAAGTCTGTCTGTCTCTCCATCAGAGAGAGCCCCACCCCGAATCCATTCCAAGCTTCCAACCCAATGCCCAGAACCCCCAAGGGGCTACAGAAATCTTTTAACCTTATGACTTTTTAAAAAAGAATCCCCCCTGAGGCCCTCATGCCACCTGCCCGGCCAGGCTGTATTGGGAAGAGTCTTGCACTCAGGGCTGGGAACACGGCAGGAGTGCAATAACTGCCTGGACAACAATGTCTTTTTTTTAAATAAATTTAAAAAAAGGTCTCAGAAGAGCCTGACTCCTCAATCACCACCAGACAACACCATTCAGCTTTTCATAATTCCTGTCCCAATCAAGAGACTATAACTCACATTCCAGAAACCTTACTGCAAATGCTGTTTCACTTTTCCTTGGGGCTGCGTTTCCCAAATAAAGCCAGAAGAGTAACTCATTAAATAAATACTAATCAAGCCTCTAACTCCACGCCAGGCACTGTTCTATAATACTGAATACTCTTTTCCCAGAAACGACATTCTCCTCCCCTCCCACTCCCCAGTGTCCCGAGGCCAAGGCCCCCTAGTTAAACCCCGGTGCTAGAAGTAAGAGCTGGGAATAAATGAATGCCGGCAGCCCCCCTGGGTGCCTGGGGGCACTGCGCGGTGCAGGGACACCAGGGACCGGGCCACCGGCAGAGCGGGGCCGGGGCCAGAGGGCTGGGGAACCTGCTCTGCCATGACAGGAGCGCCTCTGCACACCAGGCCCCAAGGGTCTGATGACTGCGTTCTACAAGTTCTTCCTCATTCACACCCTGCTCTGAGAGCTCCGGGCCTGGGCTCTGCAGACCTGTAAGAGCGGATGCAGTGCCTGGGTTCCCCGCTTCCCCTCGCCCCCCCTCGGGCGAGGCGCAGGAGCCCTGACTGCGGCCTATAAAGCTGGGACTTGGGCAAGTGGCGGCCTTCTCTGTGCCTCCGTTTGCTCTCCGCTGAGATGGGGGTCAGGACGGCCCAGCTCTCAGGGCGGCTGCTGGACTGACTGCCGCGACACAGGTGACGAGAGGGGCCCGGAGCACGTGCCTCTTTATGTTACGTGTGATTAGACACAAACCTGGACAAAGGGGCCGGCTGGATGGGATGGGATGGGATGGGATGGGATGGGTGGGTGGGTAGAGGTCTGTGTGCAGAAGCGGGAGGCCCCGCAGGCCTCCACCCCGCCACCCCGACCCGGCCACGTCTTTCTGGTGCTCCTGGCGTGTGAAATCGGCACCAGGCCGGCGGGGACAAAGGCCGCCGAGGGGGGCAGTGTACATGCGATACTCCCTGGATTAAAGGGGCCTGACACGCTGCGGGCCGGCAGCTGCGGCCCGGAACAGGTGCTGGGCACCGCTGCCCCGGGCACCTGCTCCAGCCCCCAGCCCCCGCCCCCCAGGCGCACCATTAAGGCGCACAATGGGAGGCGAGGAGGATGGTGCTGGTGCATTTCAACAGGCTTTGTGTGTCTGGGCCGTGCCTTTACATGAAAATAATGTCCGAAAGGGAGGGGAGAGAAGCTGGGAGGCTAAGGGGAGCATCGGAGGGCTTCCGCTGCCCCCAAATAGAGACCCCGTCGCTGGGCAGCCACTGAGGACACAGGTCAGGCAGTTGGGCCTTTACATGTTAAAATCAGGGCTTTTGTGCACCAAGGAAGACACTGCAGCCATGGGCTGCAAGCTCTGGAGGTTGCCTGCCTCCGCCCCCACCCCCCAGGAGGAATGACATCAATAATGCCTGCAAAATGCCAGGCTTCGCACACCACCTCACTGACCCTCACGGCTCAGAGGTCAACCCCTGGGCCAGGAAATGCCAGAACAGTCTCCAACCTGGCCAGGCTGACCCCCAAAACCAACAGTCATGACCCTTGAACCCTGTCTCTGAAGAGCAGCAGCCCCAAGCAGAGAGGCCTCCTCCATTCACACTCTGAAAAGGTGGAATGGTTACTTTTCTGCACTTCCGGAAAGCTAAAGGCTAGGATGGGTTCCATCTCACAAGTTTCTACACATTTAGCATTACAGTTTTTGAAATGCCAAGACATAATTGTGTTTTCTGCCAGCAAAGGAGTTCCTGGGTCTGCATGATGGGATTAAGTTTATCTGTTCAGCGGTGAGTGGGGGTGGGGAGAGCAGGTCTGAGAACCACCATGATCCTATAACAAGTTATTATCAAGTGAGAAGCAGCCACTGAATCCAGACTGCCCCCTCTACAATACTACCGTAACCCACTCTGTATGATTAAGTCAGAATCAGAGATGCTCAGAGTTAAATCCCATACATACATACACACACACACGGCGTGTACCAACGACCATCTTTGCGCCTGCTGGGCACGTCTCAAGCATTTTCCCAGGTGCTTTCTGTCCCAGGTGTCTCATTTAACCGGCACAAAAACCTCACAAAGTGTTCTTATGCTCATTTCACAGATGAGGATACAGAGGCTAAGGGAGGTGAAACACCAGCCCAAAGTCTGGGGAGGATCCCAAGGCAGGATTCAGAGCGGAGGCAGGTGGGCAGGCTGACAACATCCTGTCTGGCTGGGGTGGGGGTGGGGGTGGGCTGGGGGAGGGTGGAGCAGGGCGGGCCCCTTCACACCTGGCCCCAACAGCAAGGTGTTACTTATACCTTTCCCCTATCCAGCTCCAACCCATTTGGCTGAGAGGAACTGAGCCTGCTGAGGGACATGTAAAAGTTATCTACTCAGCCCAAGTGTTTAGCTGATGAATGATGGCATGTTTCTGCCAAACTTCAGAGTCAGGCCCCCCAAACTCTCGAGCTAAGAGTCAGGAGACGGCGGGGGCCTCGGTTCCCACAATCCGAAAGTAACAGCAAAGCCCATCTTACCAGCACTGGCAGGGAAGGCAGTGAGAATGGGGGCCGGGGGAGGGACTCACCGGTGTGGGTCCGGACGTGGCCCTGCAGCAGCCAGGGCCTGGAGAAGGCCTTCCCGCAGGTGCTACAGACGCAGGGCAGCGTGTGGCTCCGGATGTGCATCTTGAGGGCACCCAGGCTGAGGTACTCCTTGTTGCAGTATTTGCAGTTGAAGGCCTTGCGAGACTGGGGGTCCTTGGCCACAGAGAGCCCGGTCAGCTGCTTGGGCAACTGGCCCAAGCCTGGGAAGGCAGCATAGCCCTCGGCCTCCAGGGAGGAGGCTGAAGTGGACGAGAAGGACGAAGGAGCCGGAGAGGGTGGGCTGGGAGGCTGGGAACCTTTCCCGCTGTCCTCGTCGGACAGGGAGGTCAGCTCGCCAGCCTTGGGGATCTCCTGGGGCAGGAGAGAAGCCCAGCCAATGGGCTGGGCTTGGGGCGCCAAGAGAGAGTCCCAGATGAGCGTCGGCAGGGAGGCGGTGGGATTGAGGACCTCGGGCGGTGGGATGGCTGCCAGCAGGTGGGCTTGGTCGTAGGGCTGCTGGAAAGTGAGCTCTGAGCGGGGACAGAGAAGAGGGCAAGGTCAGGCGTGAGCTCAGTCAGCCAGCAGACATCAGCCTGATGTGGGCCAGGGGCTGAACGGGGCTGGTACTCAGTGCTTATCAGATGAATACCAGATTCACGACTAGGACCAGCAGTCTGAGCCCCTCTTCACCCTGGTCACCTGGTTCTCCCACTTCAACCGCCAGCTCTTCCCGGAAGAATCCCCCTTCCCTAGCTCTGACTCAAAGGGGTCATTTCCAGGTAGGTCTCTATCCTCCTGAGTTACCCAAGTACCCAGCTTGAGACCAGATGCCCAGCATCCTGGCCCCTCATCTCCCCAGCTGCCAAGGCACCACACCCCTGGGACCCCTGTCCTAGGCCCCCTTCCATACACATCTCTTCTCCCACACCCTCCCCCAAATCCTCTGGACTCTTTCGGAGCCCTCGGCCCGGCGTCTGTCCAGGTGGAAGCCTCCTCGTCTCACTTTTGGGAGGGGCGCCCCTCTTCTCGGCGGCTGGTAAGTTTCAGTTTCCTCAGCCCAAGACCACCGCCCTCCAAAAACCCTCTCCACATCTCCCGGATCCACCTGACCCGAGCTTATTCGCACCCAGGCTGTATTTTTTGACTCGACTCTGGCCCCTCGACTTCGTCCCCAAGCCCCCTGCTCCTCCAAGGGTTCTCCTCATGCAGCCTTCGCCTGCCTCCCCCAAACTCCCCTGGGGTCCGGGCACACGGTCCCCTCACCTGGAGAAGAGTCATGCAGCTCACTGTAATTGGGTCTCCGGCGGGAGCCGGCAGACTTCCTGACGAGGAAAGAGCGCGGCATGGTGGCCGAAGCAGCGGGCGGCAGGGGCGGGGTGGGGGGGCGGTTCTCGCCGGATCGCGCCGGGATCGCAAAGCCCTCCACCCGCGACGCCGTGCAGCTGCGCTGTGAGTGGAGACGGGCCGCCGACTCCCTTAAGTACGCCAGTCGCGGGTGGGCGTGGCCCGCATCGGTCACGCCCCTTTGTCACCCCCGCGCCAATCGAGACGCGCCTTCGCCAGAGGCCCCGCCCCGAGCAGGTGCGCTGGGGGCTGGCGGGGCTCGCGCCGCGTGGCGCTGGGAGCCGGGCGGGGCCGCGCGGACGCCGGGCCTCGGGCGCGTGCATGGGCGCCCGGCGGCAGGCTGCCGGGGGCGGGGCGCTGGGAACCCCTGGACGAGGCGGGACCCCCCTTCGGGACTCGGGCGCCCGGGCCGGCTCGGCGCGGCACGCTCTCCCGCCTCTGGCGCCCTCTGGCGCCGCGCGCCGCGGGTCTGGGCACCTGACTTTCGGAGACCGCCACCGCCTCGGAGTCGGAACGGGGAGGGGGGTGCCTTGGCCCGAAGGGTGCCTCGCAGAGAGCGTGGGATTGAACAGGCGCAGCACACAGTTCGGGGGTGGGGAGAAGCAATGGACCCCTCCACGTGGCTGCTGACAGTGTGCAATGCCACGGCCTTTTTTTTTTTTTTTTTTTTGCAAAGCTAACGGGCATCAGCTAGAAAAATGCACATACTGACTGTGCTCACTCACGAACCAGGCACCCCTCCCGGCGCTGGGGAGGATACAACCCTCAACAAAACACTCGGGGTCTCTGCTGAAGGGTCGCTCCCCCCCTGCCCCTCGTCAAGTGGAGGAGACAGGCGAAGTCAGACAATTCCAATGCAGAGGGAAGTGTGTTTCGAAGCGGGGGTGGGACCACAGGGCACTGTGACAGTCAAGAGGCAGGTCATTTGACCGGGGGTCGGGGCAGCCTCCCACAGGAAGTGAAGAGAATGCCGAGGGGAGAGGCCTGAGGTTAGAGGCAGTAACCATCTCAGAGCCATTGAGAGCTTCTCTCAGGATGGGGGTGGGGTGGGCAGGGCGGCGGGGTCAGGGACTGGAGGAGTCTGGACTTTGCCCCAGGGGCACTAGAGAGCCAACCAGGGACCTGTTTGGAGTTTGGTTGAGAAAGATTACTCTGGGCAGGTGGGAGAAAGAAGTGGACAAGGGCGGAGCTCAGGTAGTTGCCTCACTCCTCTGGGGTCATCGATACTGTGTCTAAAGAACCTGAGGCTAGGCTCCAAGGGGGGGACACTGACTGATTCAGCTGTGGGGTGGGCCCAGGGGAGGGACAGACACCTCACCCCCAGCTCTCCTCTGGGCCCACCAGCTGTGAGGGCCATGCCTGTCCTGGACTGGGGATGGGGTGCAGGCCTAAACCCGCAGGTCTCTCCAACGTGTTCCCACCTGTGAAAACCTGTTAAGTCCCTCCACTCACCACCTAGCATGAAAGCAGGGACAATTGTCTGGATCGTTAGGTGCTGTGAACAAAACGATCATCCTTACCCAGTTCTAGCTGGGGAGGGGCGGGGAGGCAGGGGAGACAGGCCACACACAGTCACTGCGAAGAACAGGGCCTCCTTACGTCTGTTTACTTCCCTTCGTGATTTTCCACCTACATCCAGAGGGAGGAGTAACGCCATGTCCCTCTGCTCCAAACCTCCTGTGTCCCTATCTTACACAGAGCAGAAGCCGAATTCTTCACCGCCGCCCTCCACCTGCTGACCTGACCTCTGCTGCTCTTATCTTGAGCCGCTCTGCCCCTCCCCCTGCACAACGATCCACCGCCTTCTTTCTGCTGCTCCACATCCCAGCCCTTGGCACCTGCCGTTCATCTTCCCTGCCCGGGAAATCTCTCTTCCACCCGATCTTCACCAGAGTCTCTTTTTGTCTTTGTTTCATCAGGAACTTCGTAACTGTTCAGCCTCATTAGTAAGGAGAGAAATGCAAATTAAAACCACAATGAGATACTATTTCACGCCCATCAGAAAGATAAAAAGTTAAAATTTGGTCATAGCCAGTGTTGAGGACGTGAGGGCAGGAGGACTTTGGCTCCATGCGGGCGAGAGTGTCATAGGTATGAGCCACTTCGGAAAAGTTTCGCATCAGTGAACAACAGGTGACTCTCCTAGCATTCTACGCCCAGGCCTGCTGCCTCCCAGGGGTTCTCAGCCCTGGCGGCAGATCCCCCCAGGGAACACCAAAGCCTGGCTCCACCCTTGCAGCCGTTCTGATTCAATCACTCTGGGTGGGACCCTCTGATAGTAGCGTTTTTGAAAACTCCTCAGGTGATTCTAGTGAGCAGCCAAGGTTGAGAACTGCTGCCCAGCCCTAATCCCAGAAGAAATGAGAATATTTCTTGCACCCTCATTCATAATAGAAAAAAAACAAAAAACCAAACTGGAAACAACCCAAATGTTTATCAACAGTAAAAAGGATTATAATGGGATACTATACAGTGATAAACTAAAACTCCATATAACAACAGGGATAAATCTCAAAAACATGTGTTAAGCAAAAAGAACCAACTCAAATACAGTTAGTTGGATTTACACAGTTCAAAAGCAGGTAAATGAAACCCTTTATTGTCTAGGAATGTACATGGAGGTGGTAAAACTATAAAGAAAAACAAGGAAATGTTTACTGCAAAATTCTGGAGGGTGGTTAGCTGGAGGAGGTGCTTCTAGAGAGGTTTTGATAATTTCTGGGGGTTTTTTTGAGGGGGTTAAAACTTTTTTTTTTTTTATTGGAGTATAGTTGCTTCACCATGTAACAGCAAAGTAAATCAGTCAGAAGCATACAGATATCCTCTCTTCCTTGGATTTCCTTCCCACTGAGGTCACCACAGAGCATTGAATAGAGTTCCCTGGTTCTCATTATTAGTTATCTATTTTATACATAGTAGTATACAAATGTCAACCCCAATCTCCCAATCCATCCCAGATAATGTTCTGTTTTAAGCACAGAAGATGTTATCATTAGTCTTGAAACTGTACAATAGGCGATTTAGATACTTGCTAAGAATGATATGTTTAACACATATTTTAAGTCACCTGAAGGGAAGCATCTCTGATAATCCTAGCCAAAGTATCCTGCCTTTCAGCATATCTTTTTTATTCCATTGCCTGCATGCTCAGTCATGTCCAACTCTCAGAGACCCCATGGATGTAGTCCCCCAGGCTTCTCTGTCCATGAGATTTCCCAGGTAGAGTGGTTTGCCGTTTCCTCCTCCAGGGGATCTCCCCCACCCAGGGATGGAACCTGTGTCCCGCACTGGCAGGTGAGGTATAAGGTGCCAGCGGGGCCTTTCTGCATCTGGGCAGTCCCTTCCCTTCCTGGCGCTTTATCCTGCCGGTTCGCCCACACGCCCCTCCCTCCCAGAGACGGCGACGTGGGAGGGGGCTTTGGGCGAGGCGAGGCCCAGGGGCTGCAGGTCAGCTCCCGGGGGTGCGGTCCCGGCCGACACTGGATGCTGCGGTGTCTGGGCCTTCCGGAAATGGACCAGCTCTGCCCACCGCCCCCGCTCCGCCCTGCGCCCGGGGCCGCGGCCCTGCGGCGCCCTCTGCTGGCTGTCCGGTGGGGCTGGACGCGCACGCCGTGGATGGGGATGAAAACTGGTCCGGCTGCCATGAAGAGCAGTCTGGGAACACTGCATAATATCAGGACGAGGTGGCCGAGTGGTTAAGGCGATGGACTGCTAATCCATTGTGCTCTGCACGCGTGGGTTCGAATCCCATCCTCGTCGGCTTGTGGTTTCCACACCTTGCCCCAGCTTGGGCTTCCCAAGTGGTAGCTGTGGCTTTTAAGAAAAAAAAAAAGCGTCTCCTGCATTTAAGGTTCCATCAGGAAGATCCCCTGGAGGAGGGCGTGGCAACGCACACTAGTATTCTTGCCTGGAGAATCCATTTCCCTCCGCAAAGGCAATTAGTTCCCCTGGAGGAGGGCATGGCAACCCACCCTAGTATTCTTGCCTGGAGAAGGCAATTATTTTTACCAGCGTCTTGTATGTCCTCCCAGAGATAGTCTGTATAGAGACAAGGATATATAGATATATATATATGTGTGTGTGTGTGTGTGTGTATATATATATAATATATGTATATATATATTTGTGGATGTTAATACCTACACCCCTTTTTATGTAACACAAACGGGAGCCTATACTTTACCTACTTGCTTTTACCTCTCAAGTAACTGCATCTGCATGTCTTCAAAGTTGTTCCATATCTTTATACTTAGCTCCCGTAACCCCTTGCAGGGCTGTAGACTCTTTCATTGTGTGGGTTATACCACAATCACACAGTTTATCTAACAAGGGGACTTGTGATAGGCATTTCGATTAGAATATAATTTTTTGCTACTACAAACAAGGGGGCAATTTCAGTGAATGTCTTGTATACACATCTTTGACCTGAAGTGCAAAGATATCTTATAAAAAAATATTGAGGGGATTCCTTGGCAGTGGTTAGGACTCTGGGCTCTCATTGCCCTGAGGGTCTGGGTTCAATTCCTGGTCAGGAGACTGAGATCCTGCAAATCATTTGACGTGGCAAAAAAAGTTGTTGATACATTTGTCCAAATGTCCTCTAACAAGCTTAAACTAAATTATACTTCCACCAGCAGGGAGTTGGGGGCCCTTTTTAAAACCTGGTGGAGGCAGGGTGTTGTCAAATGTTTTTTTAATCTTTTTGCATCTGATAAGGGAAAGTGAGATCGCCTAGTTACAATTTGCATTTACATGACTGGGGTGGAGCATTTTTCGAAGCCTGTGTCCTTTTCCTTTTCTCTGGGTCCTGAACTGCATCTCTGTCATTTAGTCACTGATTTGATGAACTTCCTAATCAATAATAACTCTTTGTATATTAGGCCAGCTGACCCTGTTGATTAGATCATTAACCGCTGAGTGGATCAATCAGAGAGTTAATCTCGGCCGGGAAGAAGACATTGTCCAAGAAGAATTCAATGAGTGAATCAAGGCTCAATCTCCACCCTTACCCTTGATTTAAAAAAACAAAACCTCTTGAGTATCTCCCACCTGCCTGGACACAAACAGTGACTCAGCCCTGAGCCTGACTCAGAAGTCACCATCTCAGAATACAAAAGGGTTTCAAGGGAAGTTTCTGGGTCCAAGTCTATTGGGCGTGGCCCAGAGCTGGGGGCTCCAAGATGGATAAGCCTTTTTTGTTCCCATTTGCTGAGCACCTGCTGTGTGCCAAGTTCTGTGCGGGAGCTTCACCCACTTGGTGTCCCGTTAGCATCCCCAAGTGGTATTTGACACTCTTGGGGAACAGTTAATACATCACAGTGCAGACAGATTAGCCATCTGTCAGAAAGGAGAAAACTCTAGATGTAATGGAGTGGAATCACATCAAGACATGAAGTGATAAAAAGCCAGGTGCAGAACAGCATGTACAATGTGATGCCATTTGCATAAAAGAGGGAGAAATATGTGAGAATTTCTTAGAAATACGGAAACAACCATTGGCAGGAGAGCTGGAAACTGGTCTCCGGGGATTGTCTCTGCGGAGGGGATCTGAGTGGCAACCAGGCAGGGGGGGAGAAGAAGGTCTATTACATGCCCTTTCCTGTGTCTTGAAAAATTTTTAAAACATTTGCAAGTATTAACCTCATTAATTTTTAATAGGGTAGCAAAAGTTGTCCATCACAGATGATCTGTTAAATACATCAGTCCAATCAACGGAATACTTTGCAGCTGGCAAAACCTCAAAACCTGTCTAAGAGTACAGAGGGCCTCCCAGGCTCCCATCTCTCTCATAGGAAAAGTCAAAATACTCACGATACCATGAGGCTCTGTGGAACTGGGCCCCTTGTGGCCCCTCTGAGCTCACTTCCGGGATGAGGCTGCAGCCGCAGCAGACCACCCCGGCCTGAGAGACCTGCTCCAGCCTCATGCTCCCTTTCTGTGGAGTAGCTCCCCCGGGGACGGCCACCCAGCTCACCTCACCTCAGGGACGTCTCCTCTGGCACCGTGTCATCCCCTTTGCCCTTCCCCAGTCTCTCATACTCCTTACTCACCCACCCACCCCAGTACTCAACACATATCTGAGACCCTGTGTATTTTGTTTATTTTGCTGATTGTCCGTCAGACCAGAGGGTGGCAAACAACAGCCCCCAGGCCAAATTCAACCTGTGGTTTATTTTTGTATGGCCCTTGAGCTACTAATAGCTTTAAAAAAAAGAAACCACTGGATGGCCAGGGAAGTCCATGAACAGCTGTTAGAAACCTTTTATCGATTTGAGGAAAGGGAGCTCCATCCAGGCAGGAAGGATCTGTCTGGTTCACTGCTGTGACCTGAGCCTGGTTTGCAGTAGGCGCTCAATAAATTTTAGCTGAATGAATGAATGAACTGATAACCTTTTAAGTGAAAACAAAAAGTTCAAGTGACCAGAATATCTCACAGGCTGCCTGCTGTGCAGAAGTTAATAAATAATACCTACACATAGGCCCACCCAGACTGTACAGTTAGACCCGAGAATCTGATTACGCCTGAGGAGGAAAGTAGACAGGGGTGGGAAGGAGACTCTTTTTCTCCAAACTGTTTTGGTTTTTTTTTTAATTATTTTATCATTCTTATTTTATTTATCTTTATTTTTTTGGCCATGCCATAAGACATGTGGACTCTTAGTTCCCTGATCAGGGACTGAACCTGCAACTCCCTGTGTTGGAAGCATGGAGCAATCCCTCCAAACCATTTCTGAAGGGTATGAATGTTTTATTTCAGACAAGAGCAGGCGGATTCGGGGTGGTATGCCTGTAGACTCAATGTCTATTTCAGATGTATGTCACCATTTCAAATAAAATACTTTTTCATGAAAAAAATTCAACCACAAAACCCAGGCAAATTTTAACTGCCTGCCGCTGAGACCTGGTTTCTTCATCTATTGAATGAGGATAGTAAGTAGGGTGGCCAGCCAGCCCCACTTGCCCAGGACTGCGGAAGTTCTGGGATGTTCCTGGACACCCAGTAAGAGGTGATCTCCCTGGTTAGAAGGCAGTCGTCCAAAGCCTTGAGGGTGGCAGGCAGATGTGTGGGATTGGGTGGGGCCCTGAAGCTAGACGTCTCTACACCTGCCAGGCCAGCTCCGTACCTGGAGGTCCACTGACGCTCCAGACCCGACACGGGTCCCTGGGGTCTCACGAGGGTGCAGTGCGCATCTTGCCCGGCTAATCTCGGTGTGTTTGCCAGGGGGCAGCCATCCATTATCTCACGGAGTATCTGGAGCACTAATTTGCCTTGGCAGCCTCGCCCCTCAGACTGCACTGATAGCAGTCCTGTTATCTCCACTTCTGGGCAGAAGGCTGAACCTGTTTCCAGGAAAAGCCCCAGGGCTTCCTCTCTCCCCACCTGCAACCACCTGAAGACCTTTGTGCATCTCTGGACTATTGAGTGTGGGAGACACTGCCGAGGAGGGGAAAGTGAGAACAACCATGTCCTTAGGTTAAAGGCTCTCGGCTCACAAGATGCTACCCAGCCTGGGGCTCATCTCCCCCTCTCCCCCCACTGCTCACCTGCTCCAGCCTCTGTGGCCTTCCTGCTCCCTCTTCACGCAGGTTCTTTCCCACAGCAGGGCCTTGGCCTTTGCTGTTACCTCTGCCCAGAACGCCCTTCGTTGGATCTTCCCAGAGCTGTTCCCAGCTCATCCGTCACCTCAGAAATGCTCCTGTCATTGCCCTCTGCCCCTGCTGCCACACGAGCCCATCTGGACGCCCCGGCAAGCCCTGAGTGCTAGGCAAGGTTGTCATTGTTCAGGTCACTAAGTCACGTCTGATTCTTTGTGACCCCATAGACTGCAGCCCGCCAGGCTCCTCTGTCCTCCACTGCCTCCCGGAGTTTGCTCAGATTCATGTCCACTGAGTCAGTGAGGCTGTCTAACCATCTCAGCCTCACCTGTAAAACAGGCAAGATTATCAACCCCATTTTACAGATAAAGAAACCGAGGCTCAGAGAGGTGACATGCCAACATGCTCAAGTTACAGTGAGCAAGCAATGGAATGTCCCTGGCTTAGTGGGTTAGGATTTTATAATAAACCAGCCAGACAGAAACAAGCCCCTGCGCCCCTGGAGCCCACAGGTGAGGGGGGAATCTGCCAGCCTGAGGGACCCGGGTGAGTCAGAGCGAGACCCCGAGGGACCCCACGCTGAGGTCACAGGGACGGGCAGGTGAGAGAGGGAAGTGAGAAGGCATTCCCGGCAGACAAGTGCTCCAGGATGTGAGGGTAGTTCAGGCGGCAGAGGCTCTGGGCTGAGCGAGCCCCCGGCCCCTTGGGCCCACTCCCCCAGGAAGCTCCAGCTACCGTGGACCCGAGAGTAGGCACGTTCCGGCCTCAGCAGCTTTGCATGTGATATTCCCATTCTGTAAATATCTTCCCCTCAGGTGGCCCTTGCAGTTCTTGGGATTGCCAGTCTTTTTTTAAAATTAGAAATGTCCAAATGGGAGTTTAGAAAACTGTGGTCTGGGGACTTCCCCGGTGGTCCAGTAGCTGTGATTCCCCACTCTCAACGCCCAGGTTCCACCCCTGCTCAGGGAACTAGATCCCTCATGCCGCAACTAAGTTTGTGTGCTGCCACTGACGATCCTGCGTGTTGCAACTAAGACCTGGTGTAAATAAATAAATACTTTTCAAAAAAAAACACTGTTGTCTGTTTTTAATATTTGTATTTAATATGTTAACACTTTAAAGACATGTACATACACCTTTGCAGAGCACAAAGCTGGGGTCCTGCCTGGCCCTACCCACTGTGGTTGTGTAATCCTGAACAGACCCCTTCTTTAGAACTACAACCACCACATAGATTGGGAGCTAAAACCTGAACAAGCCATCTCAGAAGCCCTCCTCGCAGGCACGTGTACACAGACACACACACGCCCTCTATCTTGACTTCACCTTGCTGTTCTCACTGAGTCTAGAGATAGGGTTGCCAAACAAAACACAGATATCCATTGAAACTAGAATTTACAGGGTCTAGGATGGTTATGCACACACTGCTACAATTAAAATGGATAAGTTACAAGGACCTACTGCATAGCACATGGAACTCTCTCAGTGTTAAGTGGCAGCCTGGATGGGAAGGGGTTTTGGGGGAGAATGGGTACATGTACATGTATGGCTGAGTCCCTTCGATGTTCACCTGAAACTATCACAACACTGTTAATCAGCTTTACCCCAAAGTAGAAAGTTCTAAGTGTGGGGAAAAAAAATTAAAAAAAAAAAAAAAGAATTTCACATAAACCACAAATAAGTTTTCAGTATCAGACTGAAGGGACAGACTCCTTGATCTGAAATTCAAAGTTAACTGGCTCTCTAGTATTTTGGGGCTTCCCCAATAGCTCAGTGGTAATATCCACCTGCAACGCAAGAGATGCAGAACAGTTGGGTTCAATCCCTGGGTCGGGAAGATCCCCTGGAGAAGGGAATGACTACCCACTCCAGTATTCTTGCCTGGGAAATCTCATGGACAGAGGAGCCTGGTGGGCTACAGTCCATGGGGTCGCAAAGAGTCGGACAGGACTGAGCATGCACACGCACTAAGGGCTCGAATTTTTATTTGCTAAATCTGGCAGCTGCTTAGAGACTGGCTCTACAGCACCCAGAGTACCGTCCCTAACCAGTCCCCCGGTGGTGATGGGCAATCCTTTGCTCACCGGGAACGACAGTCCCGTGAAAATCCTTCCACAAAGGACGCTGACCTCATCTACAATTGTATCTATGGGGTGTGTTCCTAAGAGTCACTTAGTCACTCTCTGCCTGGATTCCTGTGGCCAGGATGTCAGGGCCTCCACACCTTAGACCCGCTCCCTGTCTCCCCAGACAGCAGCCGCCTTCCCTCTCCCGGGCTCTCCCTCGACCTTGCGCTTTCTCCTTGTCTCTCCATCTGTCTCTTTCACTCTTTCTCTGGGTGTCTCTGACTCTTCTATCTTTCTGTCTCACCTCATGTACGTTTCTTTCTGTCTCCCTGGACTCTGCCTGTCTCAATCACTCCGTCTTTCTCTGTATTTCTGCCTCTCTCAACTTCTCTTCATTCTATTCTTCTCTATATAAAATACTCAAAAGCTTTGAATTTTTTAATAAGGAAATTAAAACCATTATTTTTAAATTAATTAGTTTCAACTGGAGGATTACTTGACAATACTGTGAAGATTTTTGCCATACATCAACACGCACTGGTCACCGGTACCCACGTGTCCTCCCACCTTGAAACTACCCCCGACTTCCCTCCCCACCCTATCCCTCTGGGTTGTCCCAGAGCACTGGCTTTGGTGCCCTGCTTCATGTAAAGCTTTGAATTAAAAAGAAATTAATTTGGCTGCATTGGGTCTTAGTTGTGGCTCGAGGAATCTTCATTGCACCCAAGATCTTTTCGTTGTGGCCCCCAAACTCTCTAGTTTCAGGATGAGGGTTTAGCTGCTCCATGGCAAGTGGGATCTGAGTTCCCTGATGAGGGATCCAACCCGTTTCCCATGCATCAAAAGGTAGATTCTTAACCACTGGACAGCCAGGGCAGTCCTGTATATAAAGTACTTAGATGAGTGGGCAAAGATATATTTGGAAGGATGCTCACTGTAGCATGGCCCATAACATAGCTATGAAAATTAATAAAGGGTTATTGTTGTTCATTTGCTAAATCTGAATGATTTAGTCTCTTTGCAACTTCATGGACTGCAGCATGCCAGGCTTCTCTGTCCTGCGCTATCTCGTGGGGTTTGCTCAAGTTTATGTCCATTGAGTCAGTAATGCCATCTAACCATCTCCTCCTCTGCCACCCTCTTCTCCTTTTGCCTTCAATCTTTCCCAGCATCGAGGTTTTTTCCAATGAGTTGGCTCTTCACATCAGTGGGCCAAACCTCACTAAAATGGAGTTGGGAGGCCAGAAAAGGGAGCTCTCATGCATATACCACTAGGAGTCAATACAGACCCCAACAGGAGATGTACCTTGCATCTGTGGTAGGAAGGGACACTATTTTACTACTGCCAGCAGGAACAAGAAAGATTATCTCCTTACTTGTCAACAGCTTGGCCACTGAGAGACTGTCACAATGCAGCCAATGACACGGCACTGTCCTTCAAGCTCCCAGTTTCCTCCAAGGGCCTTTTTGTTTATAACAGCCCCTCCCAACTTCCCCTTCTCCTCTGTAAAAGAGTTTCCTCTCCTTTATTTTACTGGACTTGCATTGAGTTTGCCACCTGTGCATGTCCCAAGTTGAAATGCTTTGCTGTTCCTGAATAAACTCATTTTATTGGTTAAAAACAACTGACTGTGTTATTGTTATAGGTTAACAGAGTCAAACTGGAAACCTAAATACTCACTGATAAATAAAAGTAAGGCCCATCCTCACCAGGAGGGTCATGCAATCATTAAAAAAAAACACTGATAGACTGTGGGGTGGGATGAGGAGTGGTTTCCACTTTCTTGTTTATATTTTTCTGCTTTACCTGTCTTCTATTTTCTAAACAATAAGCATTATAGTTTTTTGTTTGTTTGTTTAAGGGGACCCTGGTGACTCAGCAGTAAAGAATCTGCTGCAATGCAGAAGATGCTGGAGATGCAGGTTCAATCCCTCGGTCAGGAAGATCCCCTGGAGGGCACGGAAACCCTCTCCAGTATTCTTGCCTGAAGAATCCCACGGACAGAGGAGCCTGGTGGGCTACAGTCCCTCAGGTCACAAACCGTCAGACACGACTAAAGCAACCAAGCAGGGATTATAGTTTATCACACTGTACTGTACATATTTGATCTTTATCATTTTATGTATTTATACACAGGGGCACACTATTTTTTTCTGAGCCATTTCAGAGTAACTTGGAGACATCATGTCCTTATATCATTTTTGGGCAGCTGCTCTGCATGGCATGCAGGATCCTACTTCCCTGACCAGGGATTGAACCAGTGCCCCATGCAGTAGAAGCAAGGAGTCTTGACCCCTGGACCACCAGGGAAGTCCCATCACTTCCTTTAAACTCTTCCACGTCTTATCTCCTAAGAACAAGGACGTTCTCTTATTCGACTGTGGCATAACTCTCAAAATCAGGAAATCTCACACTGATAAAATACTGTTACTTTTCCACAATCCCTATTCAAGTGTTAGCGATTGGTCTGTAAACATCCTTTAGAGCAACCCCCATAACATCAAGGATCCAACCCGGGACCATGCAGCACTGTAGCTGGTTGCAGCCTCTCTGGTCTTCTTCAATCTTGACACTTCGGAAGAGGTGGAGCTGTTTCGTAGACTGTCTCCCAGTATGGATGACTTGCCTGATGTTTCCTTACTGTGTGTGTGCTCAGTCATGTCTGACTGCGGCTCCAAGGATCGTAATCTACTGGCTCCTCTGTCTGTGGGATTTTCCAGGCAAGAACACTGGAGTGGGTTGCCATTTCCTTCTCCAGGAGGTCTTCCTGATCCAGGGATCAAACCCAGGTCTCCTGCGTTGGCGGGCGGATTCTTTACCACTAGTGCCACTTGGGAAGCCGTTCCTTACAATTAGACTCTAGTTAAATGTTTTTTCTGTCGGGACTCTCAGAAGTGCTGCATCCTCCAGCGTGTCCCATCAAGTCACCCGTGATTTGTCCCATTATCAGTGATATTAATTCTGATCCCTTGGTAAAGGAAGGGTCTGCTAGGTTTCTCCACTGCAAAGATACTAATTCTCAGTATTCACTTTTACTGATTTATTTTGCTGCACCATCTTAGTTGTGGCACATAAGATCTTCAGTTGCAGCATGTTAAGATCTTCAGTTGTGGTATGCAAACCCTTACTTCTGCCATGTGGGATCTGGTTTCCTGACCAGGGATCAAACCTGGGCCCCCTGCGTTGGGAGCATGGAATCTTAACCACTGGAGTACCAGGGAAGTCCCAAAGTTAGTAATTTTTCCTTTGTAAATAATTTGGGGGGTGATCATTTGAAACCACACAGTCTAGATGATTTTTATAAGCAGAATTTTTATAAGCAGAAAAGACTTTACATCATTCAAGTCTTGCAACCTGTAAGAACTGAGCTTGCCCACCCGATTCTAACCATCAACGGAGCGGCTGCCCTAACCCAGCTATTATACAACAGAAGTGTTGTAAGACTAGCCCGTCTTACAAGATAGAATTTCCTACACTAGCCTAAGGATGGCTTCCCAGGTGGCTCAGGAGACCGGGGTTTGATCCCTGGGGCGGGAGGATGCCCTGGAGAAGGGAATGACAGCCCACTCCAGTATTCTTGCCTAGGAAACCCCATGGACCGAGGAGCCTGGCAGGCTGCCAGAGGGTCGCAAAGAGTTGCACAGGACTGAACCTAACACTGGGAGCCTAAGAATGCACTTTACCTGAGGCTCTTCCTAAAAGAGAGATACCTAAGCCCCACCCACACCAGCCAATCAGCATCTGGTAAGGGAGAAGCCTGAGAATCTACTGTGTAGCAACGGCCTCCCATGTAATTCATATCTTCAGGGCAAGTTTGGGAAACACTAATAGTAGTGTTTAGTCATCAGACATTTACAGCTGACTCTACACATGGACATCACCAGATGGTCAACACCGAAATCAGATTGATTATATTCTTTGCAGCCAAAGATGGAGCTCTATACAGTCAGCAAAAACAAGACCGGGAGCTGACTGTGGCTCAGATCATGAACTCCTCATTGCCAAATTCAGACTTAAACGGAAGAAAGTAGGGAAAACCACTAGACCATTCAGGTATGGCCTAAATCAAATCCCTTATGACTATACAGTGGAAGTGAGAAATAGATTTAAGGGGCCAGATCTGATAGACAGAATGCCTGGTGAACTATGGACGGAGGTTCATGACAGTGTACAGGAGCCAGGGATCAAGACCATCCCCATGGAAAAGAAATGCAAAAAGGCAAAATGGTTGTCTGAGGAGGCCTTACAAATAGCTGTGAAGAGAAGAAAAGCAAAAAGCAAAGGAGAAAAGGAAAGATATTCCCATTTGAATACAGAGTTCCAAAGAATAGCCAGGAGAGGTAAGAAAGCCTTCCTCAGCGATCAATGCAAAGAAATAGGGGAAAACAAAAGAATGGGAAAGACTAGAGATCTCTTCAAGAAAATTAGAGATACCAAGGGAACATTTCAGGCAAAGATGGGCACAATGAAGGACAGAAATGGTATGGGCCTAACAGAAGCAGAAGATATTAAGAGGTGGCAAGAATACACAGAAGAAGTGTAGAAAAAAGATCTTCATGACCCAGATAATCATGATGATGTGATCACTCACCTAGAGCCAGACATCCTGGAATGTGAAGTCAAGTGGGCCTTAGGAAGCATCACTACAAACAAAGCTAGTGGTGATGGAATTCCAGTTGAGCTATTTCAAATCCTGAAAGATGATGCTGTGAAAGTGCTGCACTCAATATGCCAGCAAATTTGGAAAACTCAGCAGTGGCCACGGGACTGGAAAAGGTCAGTTTTCATTCCAATCCCAAAGAAAGGCAATGCCAAAGAATGCTCAAACTACTGCACAATTGCACTCATCTCACATGCTAGTAAAGTAATGCTCAAAATTCTCCAAGCCAGGCATCAGCAATACGTGAACCATGAACTTCCAGATGTTCAAGCTCGTTTTAGAAAAGGCAGAGGAACCAGAGATCAAATTGCCCACATCCTCTGAATCATCAAAAAAGCAAGAGAGTTCCAGAAAAACATCTATTTCTGCTTTATTGACTATGCAAAAGCCTTTGACTGTGTGGATCACAATAAACTGTGGAAAATACTGAAAGAGATGGGAATACCAGACCACCTGACCTGCCTCTTGAGAAACCTGTATGGAGGTCAGGAAGCAACAGAACTGGACATGGAACAACAGACTGGTTCCAAATAGGAAAAGGAGTACATCAAGCCTGTATATTGTCTCCCTGCTTATTTAACTTACATGCTGAGTACATCATGAGAAACGCTGGGCTGGAAGAAGCACAAGCTGGAATCAAGATTGTCAGGAGAAATATCAATAACCTCAGGTATGCAGATGACACCACCCTTATGGCAGAAAGTGAAGAGGAACTAAAAAGCCTCTTGATGAAAGTGAAAGAGGAGAGTGAAAAAGTTGGCTTAAAGCTCAACATTCAGAAAACTAAGATCATGGCATCTGGTCCCATCACCTCATGGGCACTAGATGGGGAGACAGTGGAAACAGTGTCAGACTTTATTTTGGGGGGCTCCAAAATCACTGCAGATGGTGACTGCAGCCATGAAATTAAAAGACACTTACTCCTTGGAAGGAAAGCTATGACCAACCTAGACAGCATATTAAAAAGCAGAGACATTACTTTGCCAACAAAGGTCCGTCTGGTCAAGGCTATGGTTTTTCCAGTGGTCATGTATGGATGTGAGAGTTGGACTGTGAAGAAAGCTGAGCACCGAAAAATTGATGCTTTTGAATTGTGATGTTGGAGAAGACTCTTGAGAGTCCCTTGGACTGCAAGGAGATCCAACCAGTCCATCCTAAAGCAGATCAGTCCTGGGTGTTCATTGGAAGGACTGATGCTGAAGCTGAAACCCCAGTACTTTGCCCACTTTATGGGAAGAGCTGACTCATTGGAAAAGACCCTGATGTTGGGAGGGATTGGGGGCAGGAGGAGAAGGGGACGACAGAGGATGAGATGACTGGATGGCATCACTGACTCGATGGGCATGAGTATGAGTAAACTCCGGGAGTTGGTGACGGACAGGGAGGCCTGAGCGACTGAACTGAGCTGAGCTGCTGGGGTGAGGCCGAGCACTGCACGGTCTCAGGAATGAGGAGGAAAACAGCAGCGGCACTGCTGCTGCCCTTCAGTTGCTAAGTCAGACTCTCCTGCAACCCCATGGACTGTGGCCCACCAGGCTCCTCCGACCATGGGATTATCCCAGCAAAGTGCTGGAGTCGGGAGCCATTTCCTCTTCCAGGGGATCTTCCCGACTCAGGGACGGAACCTGAGTCTCCTGCACTGGCAGGCGCATTCTTTACCCCTGAGCCACCGGAGAAGCCGCTATGCTGCACCACGGACTGTCAATTACTCACCCTTCCCAGCCTCTACTCCATCATCTGTGTAATGGGAATGCTATCAGCACCCCTCCTGCAGCGCTGGAAGAGGATTCAATGAGATTGACTTTTCTGGAGTATCCTGAATGCCTGGTTTGGGTCACCTTTCGGGAGCTAAAGGAGGGAGGATTAAATAAAAATTACTTGAGGGATGTCAGGAACCCGGGATGAGGATTACCACTGCCGTTATTCCTGTTCTCATGACGTCCAGCCGAGCCCTCACATGGGATATTCAGCAGGTACTGTGGACCCTGAGAGCATCCAAGGATGACATCGAGGGCGTGGGCAGGGCAGGTCCCCACCAGCTTCTTTTAGGCTCTTTTTACCACCCAAATTCTGAGCTGGAGTCACCACAGAAAAGGGAGTACCATTGTAAAAGGGCTCCCTTTAAATTCTGGCAATATTTATGGAGTCTACTTGGAGCCAAGCATGGAGGACAGTGGCGCACCACACAGGTCTGGCCCTTGCCGTCTAGAGCTTCATGTGGGAGACAGCCATTAAAACAAGTAATAGCACAAATGATAATTTAATGAGGTGTGAGCTTCCAGGCAAATAGATGTTCAGAACATTTATTCTGATAATGTACATTCAGTAGAGCTCCCAGACTTCCACAGGTGTGGAAGTGTTAGTCACTCAGTTGTGTCCGACTCTTTGCAACCCCACGGACCATAGCTCACCAGGCTCCTCATCCATAGGATTCTCCAGGCAAGAATACTGGAGTGGGTTGCCATGCCTCCTCCAGGGGATCCTCCCGACCCAGGGAAGGAACCCAGGTCTCCTGCACTGCAGGCCCCTTCTTTAACTGAGCCACCAGTGAAGCCACACATGTAGAAGGAGCCTACATAAATCTATGTAACTCAGAAGGGGAAGTACTTTCCAGATGTCCCACAGCCACAGGCAGAGTGCAGAACCAAAATAGGCCCATGACCTCAGAGCTTCGCATGGGGAACCCACTACTGCGACGTCTTAAGGCTGTCACTAAGGCATCTGAAGTCTCGTTTCATGTAACAGGGTCACTTCTTGCCTCACTGGAGCTCCCAAACGTGTGTCTGTGGTGGAGGACGGTGGGGACAAGGGTGGCAGGAAGGTGGGTCTGTTCTCCAGAGAAGGCAGGCCCGGTAAGGCCAGCTGGTGAAGGGTCAGAGCTGACATCAGAGCCAGACGGGACTCACCCGTGACAGACAAGAATTTCCCCTTAAAAAGCACAACAGTCTTCCAGAAGCTCCCCAAGCCCAGGCTTCAGCAAACTGAGGTTAGTAACAACAGGCATTACAGGGTACCAGCTGGATAAATCATGAAAATTTATTTATATTTCACTTTAAAAGCCAGAACATAACAAATGTCACTTTCTGGAAAGTCATCTTATTAGAAATACATGAAGTGCACTTAATACAATGAAATCCGTTTCTTGGTACCATTGTGAGACCACCATCAGGTTCTCTCAAATGAAGGTTTTGTTAAATTTCCCTCTAAACTTAGGCTGAGATGATCTCATTTCAGGAGGGTCAGAGCAAACTTTCTCCAGAAATTACAGTGAAGAAGCTGTAACAACGCCTGGGCCCTCCCGAGCGACAGCACATTAGAGAAAGTTACTTTGCCCCCACAGGACCGCGTCCCTGCTGGTTCCTGAGCACACGTGATCTCAGTGGCAGTGAGGATGAGGCCCCCAGCAGCAGTGTCCAGGCCCAGAGCCCTGGGTCACCTGCAACTTCAGCCACTGACCAGCAAAAATATCCCTATTCAGACAGGAGGTCTAACAGGGAAAACTGAACCTAAATACAGGACCTTCTGGTCTACCAGAGGCTCTGCTCCTCCAGATGAGACAGCCCATGGCCTTATTTATTAACACTGGTGAAACAAGGTGAACTTCAAGCTTCTTGAGCTGTTAGCAAAGCAAGTTTCTGGCAGACAGTTTCCATGACCAACTGCTCCCAGGAGGTGTGCTGTACCTCCTGACCTGCGGGTCTCGTCACAGAGACAGCAGGTGGGGAGGCCGGACTTCCCCTAACCCCTCCGCCTCAGAAGGTAGGTCTTCGCACACTGATTGACGTGTTGAAACCAGTTTTATAAGGAAAAAGTGTGTGATAGGAAAGCAACCCTCAGGTTAATCTAAGTTGCCAAATAAAAGATGAAAGAACTAGTACCCACTGGGGCCCCAGAACTTCTTACTCATCTGAGGACTCCTCTTGTGCTTCGAGGACAAGAATGTAAGCAGGTTCCCAAATAGAGAGGCAAACATGAACAAGTCATTGGAAAATAACTTATTAGTTTGAAAAAAATCAGAACCCAAAGCTGTGGCCCTCCCACCTCACTTAAGTTGACCCTTCTCCTCGTTTAGTAATAAATGGAGTTTAAGTTTCCTAAGTCAGAAATGCTTCTTTTCACTAAAAATATGTGGTTACACCTTACCCTAAAAAGGCACCATGCAGGCATTTAAGGTTGAACCAGTTATTCCTAAGGGTGTGCAGGAATGGTAGGAAAACAGCACTCATCAAAACTTCCAGCATCAGACCACGTTAAGCTCAGAACATTCACTCCAACGGGACTTGTGAAATGTTTCCCATGAGGTAACTCCAGCTTCTGGCAGCTGCTGCCAACGACCAACAGGAACTCGCACTGCACGGGAGCAGCTCCATCACCCACGAGACACATTATTGCCAGAGCTCACAGACCCCTCGACAAGGAGAGAGACGCTCGTCTCATTTGTGCTATTCATGACCCAGGAAAGGTCCTGGTTGGCTCGGAGGACCTGAGAGATCGACACAGGACGGGAGGACCGGGGGGGCGGGTAAGCTGGGTTCCCTTCTGGAGAGGAGACAGAGGCTCCGCCGAGCGGCTGAGGAGCAACATAAGACCAGACAGGCGACACAGGTGAGCACAGCCCAAAGGAAGGAGGGCCCGACCAGGGGGCCCGTTCCCCGTGCGGAGTGACCCTGCCCGAACACCAGGCCCACGCCAGGTCTGCTGCACACTCAGGAGGGCGAGTCACGTTTCACACACGTAGCCGAGGCTGGGGAACACAGCCTGGGCGGGCCTGCTCACTGGTCGATGATGGAGCGCTGCAGCACCTGGTTTATCATGTCTTCCTCATCCACGTCGTAATCCTGCGGACAACACAGACACTCAGCAACTGTTGCAGCTGAGAGGACTCACTTGGGTCGGAGAAGCAGGGCCATCTAAGCAGAGCTCTGGAGAAGGGCCAGGGCCCAGCTGCACGGTCTGCGATGCCGGCTGCCTGACTCCGGGCAACTGCTTTACTTCCGGGCCTCGGCTGCCTCACTCTGACCAGGAATATGCCCATGGCTCCCTCAGACGGGCGGGCAGCGAGGACCGGCGAGCACCTGCATGAAGCCTGGCACAGACCAGGTGCTCAGGGCTGGAGTGCCCAGGGTGCAAACAGCCTCTTTGACTCAAGGAGGCAAAGCTACCTACTTGGGCTTGACTTGGCAACTGTATTCACCTTTAACAAAAAGATGCTAATTTTGAGGTCTGAATTTCAGATACTTTATTAGGACAAGAATAAATTACTCTTTATGACAACTCAGGAAAGAGTCATGCTTTCCGTCTTAGGTCCTGAAACACAGCCATTGAGACTGAATGCTATTCTCAAATCCTAACCTGACACCTATATATGTAAATAAAAGGTTTACTTGAGACAACTAGCTAGATTTCTGTCACCATAATGCCAAGACAACAGTGTGCCCTTCAAAACCACTCAGCTCCTGGGAAAGGATATAAACTTGATGACCATGTTTGGCTAGTTTTTTTTGTTTTTTTTTTTTTAATTAAATTATTTGGCTGCACCGGGTCTTCATTATGGCACACAGGGGAGTATTCAGTTGCAGCATTTGGGATCTAGTTCCCTGAACAGGGACCAAACCCAGGCCCCCTGCATTGGGAGCATGGAGTCTTAGCCACTGGACCACCAGGGAAGTCCCAGTGTGTTTGATTTGACCTGAAGGACTTTAAGAAATAAATGTGGGACACTTCACATGAAATTCTGCATTTCCAGCTTCTTGGTATTGGGGCAGGAAGGAACCTGGCAACACAGTGCCGGGCTCCGCCCCAATCAGCTGGAGTTGCTGGCAGCATTATGAGTCATATACACTGTCCAGCTTGTAACTCCCTAGGAGAATCACTTCCATGACTTGCCTGGACCCATGGGCTTCTGAGCTTAAGGATCCCAAACCAGGTTCTGTAACAGCTAGAAGCCACATATGAAGAAAGTGGATACAAATGTAAGGAAGTGGCTATTTCCTTAAATGCCACAGAGCTGTCATCCCAGGGAGCCCATCACGTCAGTGACAACCCCCCCGCCCCCCGGGGGCCTGCAGTTCTCAGGTCAGAGGATGGAGGGAGGGAGCCGTGCGGCCCGCCGGGTGGTGGTTAGGAATCAGAGCCCGGGCCGCAGACTCACCACGAAGGTGTCGTAGGAGAACTGGTGCCGGCGCTGCAGGTGCTCGATGAAGTTGGCGCTGCGGTAGTTGGGGTCTCCCCAGGGCATCGAGGCACATATGGGACACACCTTCCGGCAAAGCAGCACAGTGTTAGGGACTGGTTTAGGCACTTGGCACCTGAGCAGACATCAGCCCTCTGTGGACTGTGTCCGGTCACCTTTCTTCCAGGACAGCTTTCCTGACTCCTGGCCCAGCACCTGTCACACCCTCAAGGGCACATTCACTTCCCAGAAGACATCATCAGTCTCCTGCTGACAAACAGGCAGGGCAGGGTGTGGGTGGTGGGGAAAGGCTTAAGCCATGATCCCATCCGTTTCTAAACCCCTACTAAGTAGAGAACAGGGTGTCAGCGTGTCAGACCATGAGGGGCCCAGATGGAGCCTTCCAACCCAGTGGGCAAAATGGTAATAAAAGCACCAAGAAAACCAAGGAAATGACAGGTGAGCAACATCCCAAGAAGTAACATGGTCTTACACGCTATTTTTTGTTTTGTATTTTTTTTTTTTTTTTACACGCTATTTTTATAAAGTAAATGTTCAGATGAAGGGGCTCAGGGTGAAAAGCCTTCACACAAGAGGCTGACTCTGGCTTTGAAGAGTCAGAGGTACTGGAAAGACAAACAGTATGTGGCAAACAGCCAATCAGTGTGGCTAGGATGGAAAATTCCTGGAGAGAGGCAGAGAGGAGTGGGAAGGGGGAGAACCAGACATAAGTGGTCTGGATTGGAAATGGCATGTCACCATTTACTTTGCAAGGACGATATGGTGACAAAGGGGGCTGACACGAGAAGCATGTGACATGATGGGCGACTCCTCCAGTGAAGAGCTGGTGCTGAGGAGCAGAGTACGGTCGGGACCAGAGTCTGAGGAGGAGACGTCCGAAGGGAAGGGCTCAAACACTGACCCTTAATGAGTTCTGCAGAAGGAGGGCAGAATGGGGAGGTGCAAGGGCTTTAAAGAGATGAAGCAATCAGAGGGATTTCAGGAAGCCAAAGACGGGCGAAAAGGAGAGAAAATTGAGCTGTAGTATCAGATACTGCAGAGCAGTTTAGCAATACCTATCAAGATTATGAATATACTCAACCTTTGACCAAATTAATACGTATCTAAGACTTTACTAATTTTTTTTTTTTTGGTCAGGAAGTAGAACTTACTGATGGCCTTGACTGAGGAAGGGACAAGGCCTTGTCCAGGGGGCCATGATTAGGGATGAAGCTGACCCTAGAGCCATCTGGGATGGGCCCACTTTTCAGTCCCCAGGTTTTCAAATTCATCTGCATTAAACTTAGCAAATTCCTGCTTCTTGAAGATATGGATCTTCTGGTGGCCAGGGGAACTTGAACTTGGCCTTGAAAAGGGCTTCAATCACATGCTTCTTGTTCAGCAGCTTGGTGTTGATGGACATAATGACTTGGCCAATATGGGCTCTGGCCACTGTGCCTTGGGGCTTTCCAAAGGCACCCTGCATACCTGTCTGGAGCCTAGACTGGGAACAGCATGAGGCCAGACAGGAATGTCCATGGGAAAAGCCCATCTCAAGGTCCCTTAGGGCAACCCATCCAAGCAACAGGCTGCACACACTACCAAGGAGGATGCTGTCTGCGGTCACTGTACGCCAGGCCCCGGAGAAAGGAGCATAGTTGGCTCAACTGGCGGCAGTTTAAGACTTTACTTCACAGACATACAAAAATACAGGCAAAGGTGAGTCAAAATCCATGGCAATCTTTTCAAATGCACCATGAAAAACTTCAGAACTATAGGAAATAATAATTTAATAAACTATTCCTTATCCCCAACACCTAGATTTAAGTGTAGCACACTTACTTCAGCAATAAATGAAGCATTTAAAAATAAGATACAATTCACCCATAACTCTTGCAGAACAGTCCTAAAAATGTGTTTCCCTTTACAAATACAATATTACTTATTATCTCACCCATCAATCAACCATTTTTTAGCAGCAATTAATATCCAGTATTTAAATTTTGAGTCCTTAAATTAATATCCAGTCCTGACATTTGTCAATAAGGGACCAGTTAAATCATGGTACAGACCAGTAATGGAAAACTGGCAGCTCATTAAAAAAGAATCCGATCCACGTGTACTGATGTGAAATCGATGTCAGAGACGTCGGTTACAGTGTGCAGAATGCGCCGTCACTGGCATCAAAGGGGGGACAAGAAAGGAGGACATGCATGAGTCATACTTCCGATCGAAAGCTAGAAATGTGCCTGGGTGACACAATTTGGTACTTTCCACACACACAGTGAGCACTACTCAGAAGCCACTGGGTAGCCCACAGAGGTGCCTCTGATGCCGTGAAGATAGAACTGGTTTAAGTGCCAGGATACTGGGTTCCAGTACTGGTTTTGCATTAACCAGCTTCATCCACTTAGCGTGGGTAGCATTTGTGGGCTTCCAGAAATGAGTGCAGGGAAGATGGTGGCAGGAAATGAATGAAAGTATCTCTGTCATTTGATTTAACATCCGTTTTAGTTTTTTTTTCCGTTTTAGTTTTCATAATTAGCAACATAGTTGAGTTTACCTGGCTAACTTTAAAATGGAAAATGGGTAGTGGGGGCAGGTGGTGGTGGCTGTGTATCTGTGTCTAAGCTCATTTGCTCTTTGAATCAGTAATTAGTTATTAAGAACTGTAACTAAAACATCTTGAAGCAGCAGCCGAAAACTTGGCTTTGGGGCATAAAATAAATGGGAAAATAGAAATGAAACTAGAGAGACAGTTGTATTAAGACCCCGTCTGGCAATTATATTAAGAGGGTAGGGTAACACTGCTGAGATGGACCAAATTTGAACTTTTCTTTTTTTTTAAGAAAACCACATGTCAGCCTAGATATTTAAATTAAATGTCAAAGACTGATAAGCACTTTCCTAATACTTCCATCTAAATCCTCTTTCTCCACAACTATGAAGAAGCTATTCAAATGGAAAACAGCAACTTTATGTAGACACTTGGCAGACACCAGGAGATCCAAATTAACATTACCAACAATGGGAGCAATGGACGTCACTTGACTTCCGTGATGTGTACGAAGAGGATAGAGTATGTAATCATGTAATCATGAAGAAACAGACAAACCCAAACTGAAGGACAAGCTACAGAACAGGTGGCCCACCCTCTTTAGAAAATGTCAAGGTCATGAAAGAAAGAAAAACTGAGGACTAAAGAGACTCAACATTCAAATATAACACAGATCCAGGATCTGTGGGCTGGGGAAAATTGCCTTGAAGGACATTTCTACTGTTAAAATTTAAACATGAATTGCAGATAAGGTATTAGCTTGTATCAATATGACGATTCCTGAGTGTGAAAATTAAAACACACAAAAAATGTGGTTTTCTAAGAAGATATACTTCTTCCTAGGAGATACGTGCTAAAGTATTTAGGGGCAAAGGGTCATGGTATCTGTAACCTACTCTCAAATGCTAGCACAAAATATGTATACAGAGTATGGTTAAGCGAATATGGTAAAAATTTAATCTGTGAGTCCACCTGAAGGGTACATTAGAGTTCATTAACTAATCCTGTAACTTTTTGTAAAGTTTGACTTTCTCCCCCATAAAAATTTAAACAAAACCCACAAAACAAAACAACTCAAGTTTTCTCTTACCACAGATTTGGTGTCCGTGCTATGGGATAACTTGCAGTGTTCCACAAGTCCTTCTTGATCAAAATTCTTCTCAGGACAGTAAGGACAAGGAAAAGTGTAACGGTTTGGGACACTTCTGGAAGATGAAAGGCAGGAAAAAAGAAGAAACTTCTCTGTGAGTACCTTCCCACACAATCTCAACCACTGTCCCCTCCCCAAGGAGCAAAGTTCACTCGATGTGTCAGGACGGGGATTCTGGTGATCCTCTGAGTCAGGTCACATGTTTTGAAAGTAACAGTCTAGCCCGCATTTAAAGTGAACATGGGAGCCCTCCATAACCACCCCAAAACAAAAACTTACACCAGCCTAACAATTACACCTCTGCTTTCCAAAACTCATGAAGAAAGACATCCACCGAAGAGAGTGATAGAACCATTTACCTTGGCTGAAGAGACGCGTCCTTGGTGGTGGCCTTCACACCTTCCATGATGTAATTCTGGTATTTGGAACAGGTAGCCACATGTGCCCGGATCTTGGACAGGAAGAACTTAGGTGGGAAGAATCGGAGCCCACAAGTTAGCTGGGATCTTGTACCCAATCCAACATAGTCCCAAAGCAAAGGCAAGACGTAAACTAGACCTATACTGCCCTGGCGAGGCAAAGAACCTCACGAGACTCCTGGCTCCACTGAAGGGACTGAAACTCTGACTTTTTTTTGCAGGGTTTCTATTAGTATCAAGGCTGATGTTTTACTTGAGCAAACCAGGATATCTGCCTCCACTCGAAAAGCACCCTCGGAGAGGTTTGTTTTATTCATGATATGCTCTCTGCTCACAGAGACACTCTAAACCCAGTGAAGTGTCTAAAGTTTTCTACCCCAACACTTAAACTAGTCTCCTTTCAGCATGCCAAGAACCATATTCCATTATAAGTGCAGCAGAGAAAAGTGATGATTTACATAAAAGGGATAAAGGCCAGTAATCCTAGTTAAACAATAATATTCTGTCACCAGATTGTGATAAATGAACTTCTTACCAAAAAAAAAATAATAATAATCAGATTCTGAATTCTACTTCATTAATAAAATCTAGTCTTTGCAACACAGAAAGACAAAAGAAAGCCCAGAGTAGAGTGTTTCATCATAGGTGTTCTAAAAAGAGAAAAAAAAATTAAGGAATGAAAAATGAGGTAGAAGGAAGATAAACATTTCTGGAGGTAGAATACACTTGGAAATAGAATATAACCACTAATCTTTACAATGAAAGTCAAAAGCATACAGGAAATTCTTTTAAAAGTAAGATGAAGTAACAAGAAATTTTACTTCAGTATCTTAAGTTTCTAAATCAAAAGAAACTGTAAGGAAAAATATGTTTCAGTACTTGCACTCTGGCTTACCATGATGCTTCTGTCTGTCTTATCTCCAGCTAAAGAACTTGACTTCAAGCTGCCAGTCAAAGAGCTCCCAGTTAAAGGGGATGGGAAATAGCTCTATTCAGAACTACAGCCACTGTGTACTCCTAGTGCTAAATCACTCTGAAAGGAGAAAACGGTAAAGGGACATCCAGTCTATGGCTGCTCACACTAAAGTGTTAAAGTAATGAAACTGACATGCAAGGATGTCTGATAAGTCAGGAGGTGAAAAAAACTTTTCAAAAGTGTAAAGAAGCTGTAGAAATATATATTATAGTAGGATCCTATTTTGTAAAAATCCTACATCTATGTTTGTATAAAACCCACACCTGTGTTTGTCAGAGAGCAGAAAAATGTTTTGCAGCCTTCTAAATTGAAGTATTTTTAAAGAGGTAATCTCCGGAGTGGAGAACAAGCCTACATTAATTTATATATTTGTGCTGTCTGGAATTAATGAAATCACAATTATTTAAAACCCAATAATTCTGCATATATCTCTTTGGAAAATAAAATAGTATTTCTCCTGTGCAGTTATAATTATTTTAAAATAAACATTCTTGACTCTAATATGGTCATACAAAAAAAGAACATGGATGCATTTCAAATACTGGACATCGCTATTATCAAATGTCTTCTTACTGACCTTTGTACTACAATTCCTATTTGCCAAGTGCCAAAAGCTGAACAAGTTTTACGTCTGTAGTAAAATACATCACAAAATTTCCCCTCAAACTCACTGCAGCAGGTAACTTTGAGGCACTGACTTCATTTTATATTTTAAAAAATGGAGAAATATCACTGTCATATTCTAATTAAATTTGTGTATGCTGCTTTGGGAAAAATGGGTCTGTTACAGAAAAAAAATTGGGATAACTGATTTCTATGGCTTTCAAAGCTAAGCTATGTAATATGCTAAACCAACTCTTTAAAAGAAAAAAACCAAACCACACAACCAATCAGCTTACTAAAATGCAACAGCACGGCCATGGCCACAGACAGCCAGCATGCACATGTGCTGTTAGTCACTTAGTCACGCTCTAAGTTCAGAAACAAGGTGGCAACAGCTCTATGTTTTACCCATCTTACAGAAAGACACTGACTCTTCCGTTTCACTTCCACATACATTTTTACGGCAGCCATGGCAAGAAGTCTCTGTGCTCTCAATCTGCCGCTCGAGCTCCACAGCTCGGACGCCAGGTGCCAGAGTGCTGCGACACACCCCACAGACAGGCTTCTTCGGCTTCAGACATTCCTGCAGGCATGCAGAGCAAAAGCTAGAACAAGACATACAGAGAACCTGCGTCATGCATCGTGGAGACAAAACAACAAAAATGGACAAACTTTTCAAAATGACATCAATGGATAATGAATTAAAAACTACTCGCTCTCTGCTCTTGATTCAGTCCTTCTGGGCAAGAAAAACGGTGGCGGTAGGATCGGGGAGGTGGGCAGTGTTCCTTGCAAAGAACACAGGTCCAACAGCAAAAATAAACGCAAACTATCATGACACATGGCAGAAGGTGCTATGGCACAGTCTTCAGTCCTTAGTCCTGGCCACTGAGGGATCTTGCTGGGGTTTCCCAAACTTCAGTTTCTCTTCTGTGGAGACTGCAGTACCTACCTCTAGAATTTAGGGAGGATGGATTATGTATAGTGGACTCTTAGGACAGTGTCTAGCACATATGAAATGCACCATAAAGCAGGAGCAGCCATCAACAGAGGTGAATGCAAAGCACTATGGAAACACAAAGTCAAGAGCAGCCAGCTGTAACCAGAGAAAGACAGTAGTGGTTAGACTTCAGACAGCATACATGAAAGAGCCTTAGAAGAGTTCAGCGGTAGAGGAGGGGAAGAATATTTCAGGCCCCTGGACTTCTATTTCCTTACATGCATCGTGCATATTTACCACTCTGCCTCATAAGCCCCAGGTACTTAAAGTGAGGTATCAACCAAACCAAAATCAAGTTTTAGAAACATAACTCTGGGATTAGCATGGACAATAGAGTTGTCAGGTTTTTTTTTTTTTTTTAGATAAGAAAAGAAACCAAATAGATGGCCGAAGGCAAGAGATCATGAGGGCCTGACTGAGGCAATAAAGAATTCAGGAAATGATTCAGGGGTGGATTCAGGAGGACTTTCCAAATTTACTGAATTTGGAAAAGAAAAGAAGTTAAAGATGACCAACTTTCTGTACATCTGAAGCCTAGACAGGTGGTAATACTGAGATAAGGTACAGAGAAAGAAGGAATAACGAGGCATGAAAGTAGCCCAGCTGCACTTGCAACCTCAGAGATCTAAGGCAAGATAACAAAATCTGCCAGGAAGAACTCTGGATATATAATCAAAGGTAATCTGTATATATATATTTTTTACTGTCTCTAAAAGTTTTCTACCTTTTTGTCATTTAGCTAGATGTTAATGCGGTTTTAGCTGTGACTCAGAGATCAATGTTCACAAGCCACTCTGCCTGTCATGCCTAACAAACAAGCTTGCTTTTAAATGGCCCCTGTATCTTGGACAGACGTCCCTGGTGGCTCTGTGGTAAAGAATCTGCCTGCCAATCCAGGAGACACAGGCTCGATTCCTGGGTTGGGAAGATCACCTAGAGAAGGAAATGGCAAGTCACTCCAGTATTCTTGCCTGGAGAATCCAATGCACAGAGGAGCGTGGAGGGGTACAGTCTATATGGTCGCAGAGTCGGACATGACTTAGCAAGTAAACAATGTTGGTCTGGCTTTCAGTTTCCATTTCCTACTGATGGGCCTTTTTCAGCCTTCTAGATGCCCCACCCTTCCTGTTATAATGCTCCTAGACAAGTCCTTCTCTTGGGCACCCAACCACCTGCCAGTCTCCAGCTATACTCCACTAACGTGGAGAGGGATGTAAATTCAGGGCCTGAAATAAAATTTTATAAGAACTCAATGCCCCATGCAGCTGGAGCTGCAGTGATGCTGTTTTCACACACAAAAGGTAGCAAAAATCAACCAGGCAGAGCAAAAAGCACTCAGTGGGAGCTAAGGGAGATGTGGGGGCCCTCACAGAGATCCCACCATCTGTTTTCAATCAGCATCGAACTGATGTACACGTGGAGCTAGTATGGTGAGTATAGATAAGAGCCAAGGTTTGAGTATCAGTACTGCCCCTTGACCTCTGACCTTGGAAAGGTCCACCTGGCTCAAGGAAACCTCAAATTTCACTGCTCTTTAGTTGGTAAACTGTGCTGGGTCAAGTCTCTTTATAGTGTTAAATGTAAATTAAATCCACTGAAGTAATCCCAAATTAGGTAAACCTAAAGAGGGCCGATTCACAGAAAAGAGGATTCAACTTGAAAGCTATCTAGGGGCCACTTCAACTCTCACAAAGTGTGCTTTCACCAGTTTCTTAGTTAATGAGGCCTTCACCTGATCACTCCCCCGTCCCCACTCACACAGGCTTTATCTCTGTAATACTTTCTCAGTGGACAATGAGTTTGACTGACAAGGGTCTGAACACGCCTAGTGTTTATTTATCATCAACTTAGTGGACTGTTAACTCTGAGGGCAGAATCACCTTGTTTCTTAGGATGTTCCCCAATCTGGCACATAGTGTGTATACAAGTATTTTTTAGCTAGTTGAATATAAGATTGGAAGATAGTTGCTCAGACACTACATTGGGCACTTGGGACAGAAAGAGGTGCAAAACACTGCCCTCAAGAGCCCTAAGTTTTGCGCTCTGAAAGGCACGAGGAGGAGTCCTCCGAAGAGAAGCAGGGAGGTAACTGAAATAGGGAGAGTGACAAGGGAGGTTACCAGAACTGGGCCTTGAAGTCTGGAAAGGATCTGGGGCGGTGACGGGGGAGGGGCTGAAGGGGCAAGAAGACTTCCAGGCTAATCGAACTGCAAGCAGGAAGAGCCTGAAGCTAGAAAGAGTTTGGTGTCCTTGTAGGAGCAAAAAAGCATCCGGGTGGCTGATGAGCCCTGGGCAGGCAGACACCCGCGGTCCATCAGCGGAGAGCAGACAATGGTGAGCCGGCCCTGAGGGAGCCTCGGTGCCCTCACCTGCAAAATGGCTGCCACGTCCCTCCCCCTGCAGGACTGCTTCAGGAACAAGAACGCCCAGCAGGTGCCTGCTGTGCCTCCCACCCAACGGAGGGGCCCCAACACCAACCCCAAGCGATGCCCACGGTGAGAAGCGCTGGGGGAGGCCACAGGGCAAAATCCAACCCCCAGCAGCAAGAGGCGGGCAGCCACACTTTCTACACTTCTTTCCACTCAGCCGTTTTGCGGGTCTGATGGAGCAAGGCTTCCATTCAAATTTGGCCCATTCTCAAAGCCCACCCCAGAGCCTGTCACTGGACATTCTCACAAAAGCTCTTTTCGTCCTCATAAGCAGTCTCTAAGCAGTATGGAGGCTCTGAATTTCAAACACAGCGCAACAAACCTCGTACGCCCGTGGCAACGCTGACAACTGCTACCTGCCAGCTCCCGACCCCTTTCCCGTGAAGGGCAGACGGGTCAGGTCTACTTCAGGACTCCCCTTTTGTCCTTTCGGTCCAGTCGACCGTTTCTCCAACTTCCGAGCACATCGGAACTGCCGGGCAGAGCCGGGCACAGAACACAGCCTAACCGAGGGGCCACGGGCAGCCTATACTCACGGGGACCCGGCGGGCCTCGGGTTCCACCAACCCCCCAGCAGGGTGCCACTCCGCCATCACGCGTGCGAGGAGGGCCGGGACACAGCGGGCGCTCAACGGAAGAGTCGGACGCTAGGGAGGAAGCGGGGCGGAAGAGAAGAGCGCCCCGCCGACGTCCACGGGCCCCAGGGAGCCCCGCGGAGACGCGCCTCGAGGCCAGGCCTCCCGCTCCCGCCCCCGCCCGGGGACCCTTCCTGCTGGGGCCTCACTCCTCAGCTCCATTTTCCTCCCAGTCAGAAGAATCCCCCTCCCCACCACCACCCCGACCGAGCCCCAACCCGCCACTTACATGTGTCCGCAGGGCACCTGCACCGGCTTCTCGTACACCTCCAGGCACACGGGACACGTGAAGCGGCCCAGGGGGTCGGCCTCTGCCGTGGGTCCTGCTAGCTGCGCACCACCATCACGGGCCTGGGCCTGCGCCTGCGCCGCCATCTTGCCGCCGCGGAGCGCCGCGCCTCAGCGGCCGAAGAGGAGGCCGAGGGGCGGAGCGAGAGCGGCGAGGGGCGCTCGGGGCGTGGCTTATGGAACGTGTGCCGGGCTGGGGGCGGGGCTAGAGGGCGGGCCACGTCTCCCGGGCCCTCGGACGCTAGGGGAAAATGCAGACCCGGATCCAGAGACTGGTATGAGTGGAGGAGGGTTTGTGCTTCAGCCACTTTTGCCCAAAATTTAAATGGTTGTTGCGATTACTTAATATTTATTCATGCACTGTTCCTTAATCTTTCTCTTCAGTCGGGTTTCAGCAAACAAATTTTACAGGGAGATTTGATATCACCCCCAATCTACAAATAGAAAATCAACACCACTTCTTTCCACAAGGCACGGGAACAAATAAAATAGAAACACTATACTTTTATGAATTCGTGCCGGATACTGTTGACACAGAAAAGGGAGATTTAAGCATGATTAAAGAGGTGTTGAAGACAGGCTATCACCACATTGAGACTTCCTAGTGAAAGCAGAAGTAATAAAATTATTTAATATTGTCTTCACATGCCTCCTGGCTAGGGGGTCCAACTCCAGCTCTGTAGAAGATGGGGAGCCTGGGGTTTGAAGAGATAGACTAAACCTCAATCTTGAAAGAAGCAGGCCTAGAACCCAGATGTTTTGAATCTCATCTTTCTTTACTTCCCACTGCACTGAATTGGCTCTCACATACAGCCCGTTATAACAAAAGCTGCATTTTTTTTTTTTTAAGGCAGGCTCTGCTAACAGGTCTGTGCGGTTTTCTTAACCAGGAAAGTCAATGATCAATTAAACTCTACCCTGTAAGGCCACAGAGGCCTCACAGTGAAGAGTCTGCACAAGACAAATGAATCAGTTTCCTAAACCAGGTTAACTGAATGCACATTTGCACCTCCTTTGGCCCATTCCCAGTCCTCTGGATTGACTCTGCTTGACCTGCTGGCAGCAGGAGGATTATTTTTAACTAGCCATACGGGCCATCTTTTCACTAGCCAGTAACTGGGTGTGTGGGCAGCAGCCCAGGAGAGCCAGTGCTTTCATTTTCCCATTTTTTTTCTTGTTCCTATGCCAGGCACTGTGCATCTGACATCTCCCCAGCCCAAAAGTGCTCTGTCTCCTCTCCAGGAATGGGGGTGCTTCTGTGGGGGCAGAGGTGTGTTGTAGGTATTTATAAGCTTTTGTTTTGGCCTTGTAACTGCCGCCAGACCCTGTGCTGTGGGCAGGGAGGGTGGTGAGGGCAGGGAGTCCCAGACTCGGGCTTCAGATCCACTGAGCGCCTCCAGCCTGAGCTCTTGAAATGAACTTTCCACAAACTCGTCCATCCCTGACCCACCTCTTGAGAAACCTGCAGAGTTAGAGCTGGACGTGGAACAACAGGCTGGTTCAAAACCGGGAAAGGAGTACGTCAAGGCTGCATATTGTCACTTTGCTTATTTTACATATACAGAGTACATCATGTGAAATGCTGGGCTGGATGAAGCTCAAGCTGGAATCAAGACTGCCGGGAGAAATATCAATAACCTCAGATGTGCAGATGATACCACCCTAATGGCAGAAAGCAAAAAGGAACTAAAGAATCTCCTGATGAAGGTGAAAGAGGAGAGTGAAAAAGCTGGCTTAAAACTCCACATTCAAAAAATGAAAATCATGGCATCTGGTCCCATCACTTCATGGCAAAAAGGGGAAAAATGGAAACAGTGACAGATCTTATTTTCCTGGGCTCCAAGATCACTGAGGACAGTGACTGCAGCCATGAACTTAAAAGATGCTTACTCCTTGGAAGAAAAGCTATTACAAACCTAGACAGAGTATTAAAAAGCAGAGACATTATTTTGCTGACAAAGGTCAGTATAGTAAAAGCTATGGTTTTTCCAGTAGTCATGTATGGATGTGAGAGTTGGACCATAAAGAAGGCTGAGTGCCAGTGTGGGGGTGAGCGGGCGGCGGCGCGGCCGGGCCGGGGGAGCGGGCGCTGCCCGGCGGCCTCAGCATGGAGGACGGCTTCTCGAGCTACAGCAGTCTGTACGACACGTCCTCGCTGCTCCAGTTCTGCAACGATGACAGCGCTTCTGCTGCCAGCAGCATGGAGGTGACAGACCGCATCGCCTCCCTGGAGCAGCGAGTCCAGATGCAGGAGGACGACATCCAGCTGCTCAAGTCGGCTCTCGCCGATGTGGTTCGGAGGCTGAACATCACCGAGGAGCAGCAGGCGGTGCTCAACAGGAAAGGACCGACCAAAGCAAGACCACTGGTGCAGACCTTGCCTTTAAGAACCACCGTCAACAACGGCGCTGTGGTACCAAAGAAAGCCAGCGGCTCCCTGCCAGCCCTGCCGGGGGCCAGGAGAGAAGCCGCTGCGCCCGCCACAACCAAAAGTACCATCAAGAGGACCAGCTCTTCCGAACGGGTGTCTCCTGGCGGTCGAAGGGAAAGCTATGGGGATTCCAAAGGAAACCGGAACCGCACGGGATCCACCAGCAGTTCTTCCAGTGGCAAAAAGAACAGTGAAAGCAAACCCAAGGAGCCAGTCTTCAGCACAGAAGAAGGATATGTAAAAATGTTTCTTCGTGGACGCCCTGTTACCATGTACATGCCCAAAGATCAAGTGGATTCTTACAATTTGGAAGCAAAAGTAGAACTGCCAACCAAGAGACTGAAGCTGGAATGGGTGTATCCTTTATTCATTAAGTCTGACCTGAAGTCGTCAGTTGATGAGTGCTTTTTTTTCAGTTGTAGAAACCCATAAAACCAAACCGTGATGGCAATAAGTTTTTAAACCCAAAGAAAGAAAGAGGGATTGCCTGGAAGGAAGGACTAGCATTTCCCCTCAACCAAGTAGGGCTTTGGCCAACCTTGGGAATCTAACTTAACAACCTTGGGAATCTAAGTTAACAGTGACTAGGGACTTCCCTGGTGGTCCAGTGGTTAAGACTTCGCCTTCCAATGCAGGGGGTGTGGGTTCCACCCGGGATTGAGGAACTAAGATCCCACATGCCACAGGGTGGGATCTTAACGTTGTAAATCAACTATACAGCAATTTAAAAAAGAAAAAAAAACAACTTAAAAAACAGTGACTAATTGAACATGAGTATGGACTCAGTACTAAATTAATACAATACAGTCTATGGCTTAAGTTAAATGGACACATAGCATCAATATAATACCACTGGAAAAAAAAGAAAAAGCTCTCATAAAATCTAGGCCACAGAAATCTGAGTCAGCCATATGACTAGCATTCTTGAAACAAAGCTGCTAGAATCTTCATAATAAGAGGCTTGGGAAAGTTGAATGAACTACCAAGGAGGGAATAAAAGAAAGACAAGAAATAGAGCCTGTGAAAGAGGGTGAAGTGTTGTTTTTTGGGGTTTTTTTATTTTACTATTTTGTTTTACTTTAGAAGCCCACAGAGGCCACCTTCCAGTCCATGCAGACTTTTAAAACAAAGAGCAAAAATCCTTTCTTCACCCTCAAACAAATATTTCTTGAATACCAGTTTAATGCCAAACCCTGACAACAAATTATGTGAAGTTGGTTTAAACTGAAGCTATTGTCATTTCAGTTAGAAGAATTACTATCTGAAATTATAAAGTCATATTCCTTGGAATTTTTTTAGTATTATTTCTGTACCTAAATTTCTCAAAACATTTTTTTATTTTTTCGGATTCAGATGTCATAAGTGTTCACCTGCACCTATTTTGCCGTCTGTGTTGGCACATAAAAAGTGATCCCATTCTTCTTTAAGTCAGTAATTGTTTGAATTGGTTAAATCAAATCTGAAACACATTATTCAAGACATAGTTGTTCAACTTACTCCTAACTCATATTTTAAAAGGTGTGAAACAGTGGAGTTTGCAGCAAATAAATGGTTGTTTTTCACATCCAAGTTCAAAAAAAAAAAAAAAAAAAGAAGGCTGAGTGCCAAAGTATTGATGCTTTCAAACTGTGGTGCTGAAGAAGACTCTTGAGGGTCCCTTGGACTGCAAGGAGATCCAGCCAGTCTATCCTAAAGGAAATTGACCCTGAATATTCACTTGAAGGACTGATGCTGAAGCTGAAGCTCCAATGCTTTGGCTATCTGATGCGAAGAAAAGACCCTGATGCTGGGAAACGTTGAAGGCAGGAGGAAATGGGGCGACAGAGGATGAGATGGTTGGATGGCATCACCAACTTGATGGACATTAATTTGAGGAAGCTCGGGGAGGTAGTGAAGGACAGGGAAGCCTGGTCTGTCTGCAGTCCATGGGGTCACAGAAAGTCGGACACGACTCAGTGACTGAACTACAACAATGAGAAAGAAGAGGACAGGATTGAAATAATAGTATATTAATGGTGAACTTTGGGGTGCTTATTTTTCTAAGCACTTTACATGAATCTGCACAGCAAGCTATGACAGGTTCTACTATTTGCATTTTTCTGTGTGCTTAGTCTCATCCAACTCTGAGATCCCAGGGACTGCAGCCCACCAGGCTCCTCTCTCCATGGGATTTCCCAGGCAAGAATACTGGAGTGGGTTGCCATTTCCTCCTTCAGGGAATCTTCCTGACCCAGGCATAGAACCAGCGTCTCCTGTGTCTCCTGCCTCAGCAGGCGAATTCTTTACCACTGAGCTATCTGGGAAGCCAATTTGCATTTTACAATCATGCAAATCGATGCACAGAGGTATTAAATCACCTTTTAACACAGATGGAACACAGGAATCAGGATTTTCCCCGGCAATCCAGTGGCTAAACTTCCAATGCAGCAGGACCAAGGGGAACTAAGGTCCATATGCCGCAGGGTGAGGCTAAAAATGTTAAAAAGGAACAAACTACCAAAAAGGAGTGCCAGTCGCTCTCAGACTCTTGTATGCATCGGAGTCACCTGGGGGGGATTCTGAAAATAAGTTTCCAGCGTTTCGAATTCAGCGTGGCCCAAGGATCTGCATTTCTAACGCTTTCCCCAGGTGGTGCAGCTGCTGCTGGTCGGGGCTCCACTTTGCGAACCATTAACCTACTTTATACCCCATAGCCTCGCCCCAGTCAGTGCTTCTGTTGTTGTTGCTGAGTTGTGTCCTGTTCTTTGGGACCCCATGGACTGTAGTCCACCAGGCTCCTCTGTCTGTGGGATTTTCCAGGCAAGAATACTAGAGCGTGTTGTCATTTTCCTACTCCAGCGGATCTTCCTGACCCAGGGATCAAACCCGTGTCGCTAGTGTCTCCTTCATTGGCAGGCGGCTTCTTTACCACTGAGCCAGCTGAGAATCTAGTACAGGTGGTTCCTAGCCCGCAAATCAAGTAACCCTCAGAGTCTTATCTCTCAACTTCAGGTCACACGTAAAATGTATTTATTACTATGCTTATCTGAAGTAGGTAGAACTTAACACCATTATGCATTTCTACATTTATTAATCTATGGGTAGATAATTTCATCTCAACGTAAGCAGTTCAAGATTGCCAAATTGTTAACAGAGAGCCGTAGGAATTCCCACCTGCACCACTAGGGGGCGAACGAGTATCTCACAGGCTCACCGCACCTGGCCCAACTAGGAGGAACAAGGCTTGCTTGTTCTAAATCTTCCCGGTGGCTTAAAATATCGACTGCCCCTATCCTTTGTAGCTTACTCATGGCAAATAGATGGGGGGGGTGGGGGTGGGGGGTGGGGAATGGAAACGGTGGCAGACTTTATTTTCTTGGACTCCAAAGTCACTGTGGACGGTGACTGCAGCCATGAAATTAAAAGATGCTTGCTCCTTGGAAGAAAAGCTATGACAAACCTAGATAGAGTATTAAAAAGCAGAGACATTACTTTGCTACAAACGTGTGTCTAGTCAAAACTATAGTGTTTCCAGTAGTCATGTACGGATGTAAGAGTTTAACCATAAAGAAGGCTGAGCACCAAAGAATTGATGCTCTTGAACTGTGGTGCTGGAGAAGACTCTTGAGAGTCCCTTGGACTGCAAGGAGATCAAACCAGTCAATCCTAAAGGAAATTGACCCTGAATATTCACTGGAAGGACTGATGCTGAAGCTGAAGCTCCAATACTTTGGCCACCTGATGTGAAGAACTGACTCAGTGAAAAAGACCCTGATGCTGGGAAAGATTGAAGGTGGGAGGAGAAGGAGACGACAGAGGATGAGATGGTTAGATGATATCACCAACTCAATGGACATGTATTTGAGCAAACTCCAGGAGATAGTGAAAGACAGGGAACTCTGACATACCGCAGTCCATGGGGTCGGAGAGAGTCAGACATGACTGAGCAACTGAACAGCAACAACTTAGGATGGAAGCAAAAACCAAAAAGGAAAAAAATACTGGGAAAAAAACAAAAGAACACAGTCTTGGATTGCCAGGACTTTTAACATGAGTGACACTGGCATGTAAATGTCTATTTAACCAATAACTTCTATGTGTCAGGTATCCTGAGAGGTGGTGGAATTTGGGTAGTGAACGATTCAGCTCTAAAAAGGAAAGACCCAGGAGGATGACCACATAAAAAGGCTGCTTCCAGAATATTTTTGTTCATCAGTCACTCCACCAGCTCATTGCTTTTGCACAGCATTTTACAATTTGTATTATATCAAGCCATGCAATGAGGTACAAACAAGGTTAATCCAGAAAGATCTGATAATGACTAAAACTAAAAAATGGATATTATGGTTGCCCCCGGGAATGTCTAATCTACTTTCTGTCTCTTTGAATTTGCCTACAATAGGCATTTCTGGTAAGTGAAATCACACAATGTTTGTCCTTTGGTGACTCGCTTCCTTAACTTAGCACAGTGCTTTCAAGGTTAATTCATGGTGTAGCATTCATCAGAACTTCATTCCTTTTTAATGGCTGAATAACATTCCATTGTGTGGAAATACATTTTGTATATCCACTCATAAATTGATAGACACTTGGGGCCTCCCTGGTGGCTTAGACGGTAAAGAATCTGCCTGCAATGTGGGAAACCAGGTTCGATCCTTGGGTCGGGAAGATCCCCTGGAGAAGGAAATGGCTACCCACTCCAGTGTTCTTGCCTGGAGAGTTCCATGGACAGAGGAGCCTGGCGGGCTACAATCCATGGGGTCGCAAAGAGTCGGACACACTTAGTGACTATCGCTCACTCTCGCTTGGGTTGTTTCCACTTTGTTGTTGTTTGATTTCTTTTTGGCTGCACCACATGGCGTGCGGGATCTTAGTTCCCCGACCAGGGATCAAACCTCTGCTCCTGTGGTGGAAGCACGGAGTCCTAACCACTCAAACTCCAGGGAATTCTTTTTTTTTTTTTTTTTTTCCTTTTTTACAGTGGTGTCATTTCTCATAGGCTCCCTTTGTTGGCAGAACTAGGAAGTATATATATATATATGTTTTTTTCTAAATACATGTAACTATTTTTGACTGCGCTGGGTCTTCATTGCGCGTGGGCTACTTGCGGCGAGCGGGGGCTGCTCTCTAATGGCGATGCTCAAGCTTCTGCTTGCGGTGGTTTCTCTTGTTGCGGAGCAGAGGCCCGAGGGCGTGCAGGCTCCAGTAGTTGTGGCGCATGGGCTCAGGGGCCCTGTGCTATGTGGAATCCTCCCATGCCAGGGATCGAACCTGTGTTCCCTGAGTTGGCAGGCAGATTCTATTCTTAACTACTGGACCACCAGGGAAGTCCCTAGAAGTATGTTTACACACAGTGTTTATAATTGAGAAATTTCACTTAGAAAGCTGGACCTCTAGCTTCTCTTCAGAAACCTGAATATCTGATCATCATCAGCTGGGAAATTAGCAATAATCAGCTGGCAGATGGTAGGGGTTCAACAACATTTGTTTTCTCACTGAAGTATTTATTGCATGCTTACTGCGGGCCAGGTACTAGGTTGTATTACAGTTCTACTAATTTCTGGCACTACATAGTATGAGATGATAGTACTCTAGTAGCTAGTTACACCCACTGTATATACTTGTAGGCAGCGGAGTTTCAGTTTCCAGTCCTCACTTTTGACTGCTTTCTTCCCTCCAGCTGGAAGGAAAGCTGGATACCCTTACACATCCAAAGCCCATGTAAATGCCACCTCCTCCTTGGGGCTGTCCCCAGAGTGCCGTCTCAGATGTCACTTCTCCATTCTCTAAGCTCTTTGTCCTTCTCACAACATTCATCACCTTCTCTCCTGAGCCATTGGTTTTTAGTTCAGCCTGCTGCTGCTAAGTCACTTCAGTCGTGTCCAACCCTGTGCGACCCCATGGACCGCAGCCTACCAGGCTCCTCTGTTCATGGGATTTTCCAGGCAAGACTGCTGGAGTGGGGTGCCATTGCCTTCTCCGTAGTTCAGCCTACTCCAAACTTATTAATCTTCTATTTCTGGTAAGAAGACTGTACACTCTTTGAGGGCAAGCACTGTATCTGTCTTTCTTGGGTCTGTCTCTGTCTTTAAATCTAACATCAGTCCTGGCACATTGTAGGCATTAGATGAAAATTTCGGTTAAAAACAACTGCTGTTGAACTCTCTGATGGGTGCAGCGTAGTGTGGCATGGCATGGAGTAGTAATATAATTGTAAGCAAAACAGACATAGTAGTTTTGTCCTCAGAGAGTTAACTGACTTCTAGCAGAAAGATATTAATTAAAAACATATAATTTGTATTTGTAGACTGATTTGAAAAACATGATCTCTGTTTGCATTATTGTCCCCAGCTGGCTTCATACATACGCACCCTTAGAAAATATATAGTATTGGTTGATGTTGTGTTTCCCATTTCAGGGTATTGCTCTCTTTTTTCCTTCCAAAATATATCTTGCAAAGTTATGTAGGGTTACATCATCCTTTTAAAGTGATAGATAGTAGTCATTAGTATGGCTACACCAGATGGGCATTTAGAATGTTTCTGGGTTTTGTTTTTGCATTACAAACAATAATGCAACAGGTCTTTTTGTATACTTCTGCTTTTTCTCTGGTAGATTCCAAGAAATCAAATTGGTGGGTCATAGGCTTGCTTTTCTTTTTCACTTTTTGTTCTACACATGCCTATGTCATTAGAATTCATACAGTGCTTTTGTGATTAAAAAAAATACGCTAAAAAATAGAAAGAAGTAGGTAGATGGTTCATGTTGCTGGCTTTTAGAAAGTAGAGGTGCCTGATCACTGTCACATGACTGTTACATAATCCACTAACCATTATGTAATAAAATCTGGAAATGTTCCTGCGATTACACGTCACCAAGCAGAGAAATCTCAGGCCTCCAGCCCTGTTTTCAAGATGAGAAATATGTCTCCCTTCAGAGATTTTGGTATTTTTCTGCTACAGAATGTAACACCAAGAATCAGTGACCAGGGTTTCCTACCAGGAAAGCTTCTTAAAACTTTTGTTTTCTTTTTGGCTGTCCCCAAACCACAGAGCTGGAAGGACTTGTTAACAGCCTCATGCACTCTTGTAATGGTTTCCAAAGTACAGTTTTGAGTTGTTGCAAAGGCAGAGTTTGGGTGGGACAGTTTTTCTCAGCTGGAATTCCTGTAAACACCGTCACCTTAGGAGTGATTAAGACAGGAGCTTAAATATGAGCTGGTAACAGCAGAAGTACACAAAGATCTAAAGCGATGCTCAGATAGCAACAGATAAATACAGTAATTGCTACTCTTTGAATACCAGGTTGTTGGTTCTCCAAATCCTCTCCAGGCACCATCTCACTGACTCCTGAGACAAGACCCACTGACTTTAGCCGGGGACACCAAGGCCTAGAGAGAGAATCTTGCACTCAAGCAACACCTGTTGGACAGCTCCTGATCAGACACATGCAGAGCTCATGGGAAACACATATATTATGAAAGACAGGGGGCTTCTCTGGCAATCCAGTGGCTAAGACCCTGCACTTCCAATGTAGGGGGCAAGGGTTCTATCCCTGGTTGGGGAACTAAGATCCCATGCGGCACACGTCATGGCCAAAAATGTTTTTTAAAACTTTTTTTTAAATTATGGAAGATGATGTTGTGGGGTGGGAAACCAGGGGAAGGTGGGTCTTTGCCTGCAGAAATCAGAGAAAACTTCAGAAAGGATATGAGGACTCAGTTGGGGCTGGAAGTCAAGAAAACAAGGAAGGGAAGAAAAGAAAGGAAGAACATTCATACCCAGTGAACGGCATATACAGGCACAGAGGCCACAGTGGTAGAAGAATATGGTAGGTACAGAGAGCCAAGACCATGTTGGAGAAAGAGAACTTGGCATGTTGTGCGCCCCGAGTCTTCAATAAATATCTGCGGTGAGTTAGAGAGATAGAATGAGTGGTTCAGTGGTAAACGTGTTCAACAAAGTCTTGAGTACGTGCTGAGCACTTTGCAAGCACTAAGGGTTGAGTGAGTGATGAACCACCAAAGCAAAATTCACAGTTAACATGGTATGTGTGTGTATAAGCTAAGTAGCTTCAGTTGTCTCACTCCTTGCCACTCTATGGGTTGTAGCCCACCAGGCTCCTCCGTCCATGGGATTCTCCAGGAAAGAATACTGAGTGGATGCCATTTCCTCTTCCAAGGGATCTTCCTGACATAGGGATCAAATCTGAGTCTCCTAAGTCTCACTGCACTGGTAGATGGGTTCTTTACTCTGGGAAAACCATCAACGTGATGGGTGGAAAACAAATCCATGAAGTGAAGTGTGACAAGCCACCAGAATTGATGCCAGTGTAGTCTACATGTAGGTGTCTGGCAAAGTGACAAACCAAGGAGACAGTATTTGCCTTGGCATTCCTCAATGCTGCTTTCCATTCAGGGAAGTTGAGGGCTGAGAAAAGTCAGTTCCTTTGACTTACCCAGATTTTATTTTATATTTTATTATTTATTTATTTTTTGGCCATGCCATGCAGCTTGCAGGATCTTAAGTTTCTAACCAGGGATTGAACGCAGTCCCTCAGCAGTGAAAGCATGGAGACCTAAACACTGGACCATCAGGGAATTACCAACTTAATCAGATTGTTAAAACAGTGTATTTAGATTATTACACTAATGCAACTACTGTGGTGTTGGAGAAGACTCTTGAGAGTCCCTTGGACTGGCAAGGAGATCCAACCAGTCCATCCTAAAGGAAACCAGACCCGAATATTCAGTGGAAGGACTGATGCTGAAGCTGAAGCTGCAATACTTTGGCCACCTGATGCGAAGAACTGACTCACTGGAAAAGCCCCTGATGCTGGGAAAGATTGAAGGTGGGAGAAGGAGACGACAGAGGATGAGATGGTTAGATGACATCACCGACTCAATGGACATGATTTGGGGGAAACTCCCGGGAGTTGGTGAAGGACAGGGAGGCCTGGCGTGCTGCAGTCCATGGGGTCGCAAAGAGTCGGACACGACTGAGCAACTGAACCGAACTGAATGCAACTACTTTAATAACTTTAGTAAGTGACTTCCATACTCACTTGAATCCCAGGAGGCGATATATTATTATTGCATTTATAGGTGAAAAAGCTGAGGCTCAGAGAAGTTAACTAGTCCAAGGTTATGTTGCTAGTAAGTGGTAAAGGCAAAACTGGAACCCTCGGTTTTAGACACAGCCTGTAACATTGCCAGTCTCCTCAAGGCTGGATTCAGTCTCACATGACACTGGGCATCTCATTTGCTTTTTTTAAGCCTTGGTATTTCCACCTGTAAAATGGGGGTGAGGGATCCAACTGTCAGCTTCTACTCAAGCGCGGTCAGGAGCTCAGCTCGCAGATCGCATGGATAATGGGGAAGACCGGGAGCTGGAGGCCGCGAATCTCTCCATCTGAGTTCATAGCTCCAAGCTACCACCTCCGGGCTCCAGCCAGGTTCCCATGACAACCCGGCGAGCCGCCATCCTGGGACCGACGGCGTGCGTCACTTCCGGCCCGTTTATTTCCGGGTCCCAGCCCCAGACCCGCGGCGGCGGGCCTTTAGGCCCCGAAGCGGGACGCCGCCGCTTCTCTGCTCACCCTTCTGCCTCAGGTTTCTTCTCCGCCTCCGGCGAGCGTCGGCCTCTTCCCGGCCCAGCGCGCAGCCGCGGCCCGGCCTCCCTTTGGGCCCGCCTCCAACGTCACTTCCGGACTGAGTGCTTCCGGGTCGCCGCGGCCCCAGGGTACTGGTCTCGGTCTCCCGCAGCCGGCCGGAGCTCCGAGCGCCCAGCCGGGCCCGGCTCCGGCGGCGGCCGCGGCTGCTTTCTGCTCACCTCGGCCGGGGCGTCCTCGGCGGCGGTGCCGGGGTAAGGACGGTTCGGCCGCGGGCGGAAACGGCGTCTGGGGCTTCCCTGGGCGGAGGGGGCGCCCGATTCGGCGGGGCTCGACCGGCCCGGGAACGAGGTCCCTTCGCAGCCGGCGAGGGGGCGATGGGCGGGCCCGCCTTTCCGGCCCTCCGGGGGCCTGGCTGCTCCTCAGGATCCCCGCTCCCCCGAGGGCTGCCTCGCAGCCTCTTGGGGACCGGCGGTGGGAGGCTCGGGGCAGCTCAAGAGGAGCACCCCATGTTCGGCGACTGTCGCGGCAACAAGACACCCCGATTCCAGCCGCAGGCAGTTATCGCGCAGTTGGTCCTCAGCCCAGGCTCCGGTGGCAGACCGGGGTTTGAACTCACTATGTGACCTTGGACAAGTCACTCCATCGTCTGAGTCTCAGTTGGCTGGTTAGTTCAATGGGGAGTGAAACTGTCTGCTCGGGGCCGGTATGGGGATGAAGGGAGATGCATACGAAGCACAGCCTCTGGCATACAGCAGGCGTCCAATAAATGATGCGTGCGTGCTCAGTCGCTTCAGTCGTGTCCGACTCTTTGCGACCCCACAAGACTGTAGCCCCGCCACGCTCCTCTGTCCATAGGATTTTCCAGGCAAGGATACAGGAGTGGGTTGCCATGCCCTCCTCCAGTGGATCTTCCCAGCTCAGGGATGGAACCCGGGTCTCCTGCCTTGCAGGTAGATGCTTTACCCTCTGAGGCACCAGGGAAGCACCCCCGCCAATAAATGACAGCTGCTCTCCATTCGGCAGCAGTCCCTGGGGAGGGCCCGAGATTGGGACTAGGGTGTTTTTCACAACTGATGTGCCCCTTGGAGGCTGTAGGAATTACCAGATTGGGAATAGCAGTCTCCAGCTTCTGTGTGATGCAGGGAGGGGAGCCTGCTTGCTCCAGAGCCCCTCTGCCAGCGGCAGCTGCCACTGGGGAAGCCCAATTTCAGCATTGGCTGAGGCTATTTTCAGAGGTCGGAAGCCATCTCTCTGGGATGGGGTTGGGGTGTGGGGACCCTCTGGTCTTTTCACTGCCAGTGGAAGGTTGCCTAGGATGTGTCTCAGGGGCCTGGGGATGAGTGCCAAGGAGTGGGGTGCGGAGGTGGAGGGGGTTGATGGGCACTCCCCTTGCTGCTGTTTGGAGGCCCAGGGAACTCTTGAGCGGCCTGAAGCTACACCAGGGATCTGTAAACCTGTGGACTGGGGCAGTGCCGGGCCCAAAATAGCTTCTGCCTGTGCAGGGAGGAGGCAGCCTTCAGATGCTGCTTGGGGAATGTTTCTGCTTGAATGGGCCAGCTGAGGTAAAGCCAAGCTCATGCTTTGCTATCCAGAATCATTTCAGTTCCGTTCAGTGAGGTTTTAAACAGATCCAGCTTTCCTCTGAGATGTTTAAAAAATAATTAGAATGCCACCACCCCCCGCTCCCGACTCCAATCTCTCTCTCTTCATTGCTTTGCTTTTCAAAGGGGGACCCAGATTGTGGGTGCAGGAAGGTGCTGACCAGGTCTCTTGGCTCTGGACACCCGCCTGATTCAGTTAGGGATGTTCATGGTACCATGCTTTTTTTTTTTTTTATCCTTCTGCCAGCCTGGCATGTCTTGGCATTCCAGTCCTTGGGTTGCTTGGAGAAATTAACGGCTTCTGTCACTGCGCTGTCTTGGTATCCTGTAACCACGCTGTTTTTGCAGAGAGCGTGTTTTTTGTTGTTCTTGCAGAGTGCTAGGAATAAATTGCTGGCTCTGTGCTCAGAAGAGACACCAGCTATGACCAGCTACAATGCAGCCTGTATTCTCAGAAAATAAATTCAGGAGGGATGATGTCAGCTGCTTTACCACTGGCCAGGCGCTGGTCAGCCTCCCCTCTCAGCCCTCGAGCTTACGTCACAGAGAGATCTGTGCTCTTCCAGTCCCGCTCCGTGTGAGAAGATGGGAGTCTTGCTGTGACCAAAATTTTTAGAACTCAGCTCCACGGGCCCTGCCATAGGGCGTCTGCCTTAGTGGAGCCCTTCTGAGAAGAGCTGTCCTGCAGCCAAACGGCTGTGCCTGAAAGCAGCGCGGCTCAGAGCTTGAGTCAGGGTTTTGGCATCAGACCCGGGTTCAGGTCCCCGAGCCCCTTCTCCCTATCCTCGTGGCTTAGGGCGAGCGACTTGGCCCCTCTGCACACGCACGCCGAGTCGCTCAGTTGTGTCAGATTCTTTGCGAGCCCATGGCCTGTGTCCCGCCAGGCTCCTCTGGCCGTGGGATTCTCCAGGCAAGGACACTGGAGGGGGTTGCCATTCCCTCCTCCAGTTGGCCCCTCTGAGCCTCAGTTTTTTCTTGTTTAGCCTTGGGGTTGTCGAGTGGATTTCGCTGATTTTCACGGGGCACTTAGCAGAGGGCCCTTCAGTGCTAATCCCTTGGTGAATGGTCCTTATGGTAACCACAGATGAGGGAGGTAAAGGAGGAAGACCCCAGGCCACGGGGCCGGCCGCCCCAGGTTCACATTCCAGCTCTGACCTCTTCAGGCTCTGTTGAGCAGGTGGTTTAATGGCAGAGCCTTGCTTTCTTTCCTCATAGAACTGTGAGGACTAAACTGGATGATGCAGTTAAAGTGGAAAGTCCGAGGCCTAGCACACAGTAGGACCACGATAATTGTTCCTTTCCTTCTTGCCTTTCCTCAAGGATCTTGTAGCATTTTCTTTCACCTGTTTCCTCACCAGTGAGGCTGGTTCGAGATTCCCCTTAGATATGTTTCCCGCCCTTCACTTTAGGACTTTGAATACCAACCGGGCTGTTTGCAGCCCTTTTGCTTGTTTATTTGCCAGCCACAAACAAGGGTGGGGGCTGTGGTGTGGTTCCAGCACTGAGCAGACGCTGAGCTGAGCTTGAGGGTGGCTGACTCTGTTTAGAAAAAAATAAAAAGTCAGTCTCTATTGGCTCAAGCCTGACTTCTTTGGAGAAAAATCACAGCAGTGTTTAGGAGGCTTGATGTTGCTCTGTCTAAATTGTTCTCAGATGTACTAAAAAACAGTCCCTGGGGCCAGAGGCCGGATGGAAGCTTCTTTTGGATAACCAAAAAAATGGTAAATGCATATGTTTTTTTTTTTCTTTTTTTTTTAGCAAGGACAGTGATGTCTTCTCTCAGGTTGCAATGCAGTTTTATTTTTAAAGCGAACACACATACTTTGATACTGAGCGGTAAGCCCGTTCAGTTAGAATTCAGGGCAGAGCTCTGTCTTCTCAAACGCTGTGCCCTCCTGTCCCCTGCTTACGCCGTGTCCCCTCGACTGCACCAGCCTGGGGCCTGGCACCAGGGAGGCCTGCATATTGCTGAGCTCAGGAATCATGGGGTGGCGGGAGGAACATAGCTTTCCAGTCGTCAGGCAGGCTCAGAACCTGGGGTCCGCCTTTTCCTAACCGTGAGCTTACATGACCCCGTAGCAGGTCGTGTCATGGAGCCTTGGTTTCTTCCCGCTCCTGCTGACCTTCCAGAATTCTGGGGAGAGCTAAATGAGAAGCAGGAGCATCGTGAATGCTGACGTGCTTTGCATCGTGCATTTTGCCCGTTTTATCAAATACCTACTGTGTGCCAGGTGCTGCGTTAGGCATCACGGTGAACAAAACAGGCATCGTCCTTGCCTTTGCAGGGTTGACTGCTTACTGGATATTATTGAGGAGAAGATAGTAAATGAATAAAGTTGAAAATTTTCCAAAGTTTTTTTTTTGGCCGCACCCAGTGACATGCAGAACGTACTCCACCAGGGATCGAACCCACACCCCCTGCAGTGGAACTGTGGAGTCTTAACCACCAAACTGCCCAGAATGCCCAAAGTTGATGATTTCAGCTGGTGATTACCTGAGGATAATGGGATGACGAGGGCCAGGCAGGTGTGATTTAGTGAGCTGGGGTGGTCAGGGAGTGCCTTGGAGGAGTGATGGTTGGTTTGAGACCTGAATGATGAGAGTGAGCCCACGACAGGAGGAACTAGAGGAAGAACATGCAGAGGAACAACATGTGCAAAGGTCCTGAGATCAGAATGGACTTGATGTGTTTGAGGAGCAGGCAGAAGGGTCTGTGTGGGTGGACCTTAAAGGGAAGGGATGGCTGTTCTGAGGACCACAGAGACCTTGGGCAGGAGGTCCCTCACCATCTCCCACAGCCAGCAGGACCCCACCACACACACACACACACACACACACGCTCTGACAGCAGCAGGTTTTTATGAAGCGTGTGCCCTGCCCTGGCACTGTGACCTTTTCTGAGTCACTCGGTCACAATCTCTGCACCCACAGAGCTTGTGGGCAGGAAAGGCAGGACAGGTGAGCGTGAAAGCGTATGTCCACCCCAGTGGGAGATTTTTGGCTCGCTCTGATCCCGCCTCCTGAGGACGCTTGGCAGGCGTTGCCCCTGCCGGCACTGGGCACGCCTGCTTGTGTACCTGTGGGCCTGCTGTGAGCGGGCGTTCTGGAGAGCGCGCTTTTCCTTCCCTTTCCGTGGCTGTACTGGGGCTTCGCTGCAGCACGCGGGCTCTTTGTGGCGGTGCACAGGCTTCCCTGGTTACCCCGAGGTGTCTGGGGTCGCAGTTCCCTGACCAGGGATGGAACCCTCACCCCTGGCATCAGAGGGCAGGTTCTTTACCACTGGACCACCGGGGAAGTCCCTGAAGAGCTTTCTCTACTGACTGCAGAGAATCCTTCTACCAGCTCTGGACTGTAAGAATTATTAACCCCCTTTTTCAGATGAGAAAACTGAGTTGAGTACTTGGCCCAAGTAACCTGGAGAAGTAGATCCAGGGTTCACACCCAGGCAGTCCAGCTTTGAAATCTGTCTGTAACCCCTGTGGGCTGTGTTGCCTCCCCTGGCCCTGGCAGTATCCCTCGATGAATACAGGTTTGCTGCAGCATTGTAGAGCCAAGAATATTGATGGATCTGTGCCTGTTCTACTAACAAGTGGCCAGGGAGACAGCAAGAGTGTGTGAATCCTGTGCGTCCAGCCTAGAAGGTTCTGTCCTCTCCCAAGAGAGAACCGTAAAAAACAAAGGTGGGGTGGGATTCCCTCGAGGTCCAGTGGTTAGGACTTCCAATTTAGGGAGCGCGGGTTCAATCCCTCGTTGGGGAACTAATATCCCAGGAGCCACAGGGCACCACCAAAACCCCTGCCCCACAGAAAAACAAAGGCAGATCAAGGGACTCTCCAAGAGTCAGCAGCCAAAGTAGCCTTTTTTTTTTTTTAATGATTACAGATGTGATCGTGTTCTGTCCCCCTTGCTTTGAACCCCTCAGGGACTTCATGGGGCTCTTTGAAAGAAACGTCTGACTCACTGCGACCCGGGGACTGGGATCCTGCTGGTGTGGGCAGCCCCTGTGCTGTGACCCTCCTCCTCTCTCTGCGTCAGCCTCACTAGCCTTCCTGCTGTTCGCGTGCAGGCTTCCTCCTGGCCTCAGGAAAGTGGGGTGTGACGGTGAAGGGCATGGGCCTTGTAGCAGCCGGCCTGGGTGCTCACCTCAGCCCTGTAACTCTGGGCGCGTTCCTTAGTGTCTCAGTTTTCCCATTTGTAAAATGGCGATAACAATACCACCTACCTCCTAGGGCTGCTGAAGACAGGATGAGTTAGGATGTGTGGGCACCTGGCATGTAGTAAGCACTCACGGTGTTAGTCCGGGACCTCCCTCCTTGCCAACACCTCACCCTCTGGGTCTAACCCTCACTTTCTCAGGGGCTTTTTAACCCTCCCCCACCCCTATGAAACCAGGTTCAATGCCCCGATCATATTTTCCAGCAGAGTCAAGGACCTTGTCTGTCCTATTCCCACTGCAGTGTGGCACGCCTGTCCGCTGAGTGTGTTGGAGCCCTGGTGTAGCTCAGGCCAGCTCTGCTTCTGGCCTGGCCTCGGCGGCCACTGATGGGACGTGGACCATTTCAAGGAATGACGTGCTTCTCGTCTTCCCCTTCCAGAGCGTTCTGCGAGTCCAGGCAGGCAGCATGTCAACACGTCTGGCAATGTTCCTGCCTCTAACCCAGAAGCCATGAAGGAGATAAGGTAGCCCCCGTCCCTGGATCGGATTGGATGGGGAAGCCCAGTTCAATGGATGCAAAATACAAGGATGACTTGTTCCGGAAGTACGTGCAGTTCCATGAGGGCCAAGGGGACGCCACCCCCGGCAGTGATGAGTCCCTGCGGGCGGCAGCCTCCGCCCTGCTCAGCCTGCACAAGGCGGACCCCTTCTATCGATTCCGGCTGATCCAGTTCTATGAGGTGGTGGAGAGCTCCCTGCGCTCGCTCCGCTCCTCCAGCCTGCGGGCCCTGCGCTGCGCCTTCGGCGTGCTGGAGACGGTGGGCGTCAACCTCTTCCTCTGCCCCTGGAAGAAGGAGTTCAGAAGCATCAAGGTGAGGTCTGGGGACGGGCCCTGCACGCTGCTCTCCCCTCTTGCGCCTTCCTGTCCATCTTGGGAAGAGGGTTTGTGCCCGTGTAATCTCCTCCTTCCTCTGCTTGGGCCCTCCCGGCTTCCCCACTGCCTCTGAGATGAGGGCCAGAATTGCCCACCTGACCTCCCCGCCTAGTGCCTTCTCTTCACTGGTTCCCCAACCCTGGCAGCTCACATCTGAAACCATGCGGTTGGAAAGGTGGGCAGCACCCAGTTACTCAGGGCGTTGGCGCCCGGGGCAGGAGCTGGAATTTATCCTAAGGGGGCTGGGATCCGGTTTCTACAGGAGAAGACTCCTCCCGGCAGTTGTATGGGAGGTGGACCGCAGGGAGACCTTTAGGAGGCTGCCGTGATCGAGGGAGAGAAGGATGCGGGGGGAGGAGGAACTGGAGACGAGAGTTCTGAATCATTCCAAAGGCGGTGATGGCTCAGGAGACTTTCCCCCGGTTCAGGCTACGTCTCACCGAAATACCAGAAAGGTGTTCTATCCTTGCTCCTGGGGGTTTCTGCCTCTGACCCGATTCCCTTTCTGCATTGGTGTTTGCCCTGCACCTTCCCAAGGAGCAGGGCCCCTGCACCCCTTGTGGAAGGCCAGTGGCTTTGCTCCCTGCCCCGCGGGGTCATTTCCCTCAGACCCCTGCGCTGAGCTGTTGGGGAGCAGTAGCCTCCACCTGCCGCCCTGAGATGGCCCTGATCCCCGCTCCCCACGTGCTCATGTGCAGACTGTGTGGGCCTCGCCCGGGTACAGTCTCTGCGGTGTGTCTGGGAGAGAAGAACCCACCTCTGCTCCTCTGCCCTTCCCTACCCTAGACCTACACGGGCCCCTTCGTGTACTACGTCAAGTCGACGTTACTGGAGGAGGACATCCGAGCCATCCTGAGCTACATGGGCTACGTGCCCGAGCTGGGGACCGCCTACAGGCTCAAAGAGCTGGTCGAGTCGCTGCAAGTGAAGATGGTCTCCTTCGAACTCTTTCTGGCCAAGGTGGAGTGTGAGCAGATGCTGGAGATCCACTCGCAGGTCAAGGACAAGGGCTACACAGAGCTGGACGTGGTGAGTGAGCGCCGGGGCAGCGCGGAGGACGCGCGGGGGTGCGCGGAGGCTCTGCGGCGGCGCGCCGAGGCCCGCGAGCCGCTGTCGGCCTCCATGGCGCGCATGGTGCTGCAGAAGTCGGCCAGCGAGCGGGCGGCCAAGGACTATTACAAGCCCCGCGTGACCAAGCCCTCGCGGTCGGTGGACACCTACGACAGCTACTGGGAGAGCCGGAAGCCTCCCCTGAAGACCTCGCTGAGCCTGCGGAAGGAGCCGGCGGCCGCCGAGCCTGGAGATGAGCTCAAGGACGAGATCGTCCGCCCGCCCCCGTCGCTCTTGACCGTGGCCAGCTCCCCGCACGGCGGCGCCGACGACCTGCCGGCCCCCGCGCCCAGCAATGGGCTCGGCCTGCTGCGCAGCCCCTATCTGCCCGGCTCGGACGACGTGGATCTGTACACGGACGCGGAGCCCCGGGCCGCCTACCGGAGGCAGGACGCCCTGCGGCCCGACGTCTGGCTGCTGAGAAGCGACGCCCACGCCGGCTACCACAAGCGCTCGCCCCCCGCCAAAGAGTCCGCCCTCTCCAAGTGCCAGAACTGCGGCCTGGCCTGCAGCACCGCCCTCTGCCAGCGCTGTGACAGCCTGCTGGCCTGCTCCCCGGCCGCCAAGCCCAGCGCCTTCCCCGGCAAGGCCTCCGGCCACGACAGCCTGGCCCATGGGGCCGCCCTGCGGGAGAAGTACGCGGGCCAGACTCAGGGCCTCGAGCGGCCGCCGCACCTCCACTCCAAGTCCAAGCCGCCCGCCGCCGCCACCTCCCGCTGTGGCTTCTGCAACCGCCCGGGGGCCACCAACACCTGCACCCAGTGTTCCAAAGTCTCCTGCGACGCCTGCCTCAGCGCCTACCATTACGACCCCTGCTGCAAAAAGAGCGAGCTGCACAAGTTCATGCCCAACAACCAGCTGAACTACAAGTCCACCCAGTTCTCCCATCTCGTGTACAGATAGACGCCGCCCCGCGCCTCCTGCTCCAAGGGCTACGCCTCCGACCTTTCTGGTGTCCCGGGGAAGCAGCGCTAAGGCCTAGATCTCAGAAGCAGGGCCCAGCCCTTGGCCACGCGGGTATTGGGGGCTCCTGGGGCCGGCCACCCCACGTGGGAGTTCCCTTACCGATTCAGATTATTTCAGCTGATGGCTGCTCTGTTGTCTGTCAGGAGGGAGGGTGGCGCTTCCATTGGGATTCATTTTTGCTAATCTCTCCACTCCCTGTTCCATTTTTGGGGGGGTTTTGTTTCTTCAAGATAGTTTCTATCTCTGGGACTCTTGCCGACCACTCACTCCCACGGCGAAGCCAACTTGGATTGGGAAGGGCCCCCTGGGTCGCTTCCAGATGCCCACCTGGAGCGGTGAGCTAGAGGCCTGTTGGCTTGTGAAATGAGCCCTCCTGCCACACCGGGCCTCCTCCAGTGGCTCATCCCTCCGCCGCCGTCCCCAGACACCGGGACCCCCGCTGGCATCCCCCACCTGCCTTCCCTGCCTTTATGCGTCAATGGTGACCCGAGCCCAGGATTCACTGAATGTCATGCTGTTGCCTGCAAAGCTCAGCGCAGCCGTGGGGTCTGTGAACTTGGCCCTCCGCTCTGCAGTGTGGACCTTCCACCACGGCACTGACCCCCTCCACCCACTTCTGTTGTTTGCACATCCTTTTCTTTCCGTACTGTACATAGATATTTTTGAGATTTATTTTTAAATAAATATTCAACTTGCCGTGTGTTTCAAAGTGGTGAAAACATTACCGATGTAGCTATTTATAAAGATGCCCCAGGTTCTTTAGTCTTCCAGGGGAGGGGCTCATGCCCTTCCACCTTGCCTCCCCTCGCCGCAGCCCGAAGGTCAAGTGGAGCGTGCGGGCGTGGAGGAGGAACAGAGATGATGTCCCCTGGGCTCGTGGAGAGCCGCTGTCTTCCCTGCAACCAATGTCAACACCTACCTCCAGTGCGCACCTCGGGGGGCTCGTCCGGGCTGAGAGGTCTCTGCACCCGCAGACTGACCACCTGGTGACAAGTCGGGAACCTCACGCTGTGGACCTCCAGCCTGGTCTTCGCTGCTTGCTGAGACCTTGCGCTGCAGTCTCCTCGAGTCTCAGTTCAGAAGGAAGAGGGTTTGGGATCCCCACCACCCCTCCACCTCAGTCCTCTCCTCTTCACCTGTTTCCGGGACTCTAACCTACAGCAACCCTTTTGCACTAGAAGTGGGCAGGAGTCGGCGTGCGCCCAGCAGACAGGCGTCTCCTGAGATTCTTAGCCGAGCCTCAGCGCTTCGAAACCCGAAGGCCCCTTAAACTCCTTATGTGAATTAACTGACCCCGGATTATCCTTTTGGGTTTCAGAGCAGGAGCGGGGCAAGAATCTGAAAATAGAACCGCTTCCGTGTGAACTAACAATATATTTTAGCCATAAGTGTTGGTGATGTACAGAATGTTATGGGAATTGACATGCAGTGGGTTTTCTGATGGGAGGAGGTATTCAGCTCCTGAGCACATTTCCATCTGGCTGAATCCTGAGGCCACTGTGAATTTGCTGATGTTCTTCCAACTCAGTTGAGAGATTTTAAGGTTTTCAAAATCTTCTATGGCTCTTTTTTTATATATATATCTAGTAGATCACTTGTAGATATTCCATGTGTATATAAAGCTGAGTTTCAACCAACTATTACTAAGGCCCTCCCCCTTGGGGGCACCCATCTGTGATGTTCTTCTTCCTTTTCACATTTCAGACGTGTCAATGCCTGTCCCAGTCCTGACTTTTCCAGTTTTCCATTTTCAGACAGCTCTAGTACTACACTAACTCTTAACCAACCGTGATGCCACGTAACTTACACAGCAGACAGAAGGAGGAATAACCCACTTGTTCTGGAAGAGAAAGTCCAGTGTGGGTTATCGTCACGGAAACACTGTGTTCGTGGGTTGGAATAGGAAATGCTGTGACCGTGCTCCTCCGCAGTGTGTATCTTAATTGTATGAGGTTGCTGTGATTGAGATAAATAGATGCTAATTTAAAAATGCAGATGTTTTGCATTTGATTTCTACCAAGAGTTGAAATGTTGAGAGATGCTTTAAAAAATAATAATAAAGTGTCTTCCATTGTTAATGAAGTGTTTGGGGTTTTATGTCTCTCCTCTCTGCCGCTCCGAAGTTTGGGTTGCTTGGGGTTTTTTGGTTTTTTTTTTTGCTGTTTTTATTTTTTGTTCAAGGCATGTTTTGTTCTTTAGTGACAGGACTCACATTTTCTCCTCCATGAAACTCACAAATGGTAACACGCAGCATCTGAGTGCTTGTTCTGTGAGACAGACTTTAAAAAAAGAAAAGATGTGTGTGTTTCCTCCAGCTGCTCCAGGCCTCCCGCTGCGCGGCCTTCTCTAGTGGGGGCGGCCCGGGACTGCTCTGCAGTGGCAGGGCGCTGGCCACTCTTCTTGCCGAGCGCAGGCTCTCGGCGCCCACGCTTCCACGGTTGTGGTGGGTTGGCTCAGCTTTTGCAGCACAGGAGCTGAGTTGTCTCCTGGCATGTGGGATCTTCCTGGACCAGGGATTGAACCCGTGTCCCCTGCGTTGGCAGGTGGATTCTCTACCACTAAGCCACCAGGGAAGCCAAGCCAGGCATTTTATACGCTGAGACTTTTGAGATCTCATGTAACAGTCTCAATCCTTCCAGAAGACAACCTAAATCCCATCTTACAGATGGGGAAACCAAGGTGTGCAGAGTTCAGCCTTGCTCCCTAGGAGTGGGACTGTAGACTCCAGGAGAAATGATTATTAGTGGTGACAGACAGGAGTTAAATAACAGTGAAGAGTGTTGTGTTTAAAAAAAAAAAAACAATCCCATTAAAAATTTTTTTGATTCCTTTAAACTCTTCAAGGAGGATCCTGGTCAGTGTAATGCTAGCTTCTCTCTAAGAAAGAGAAAGCGGGGCCAAGAATCTTTAGCAGAATCTTGGGTCTTCAGTGCCCCTCTATTCAGGGCAGACCATACTACTTCCCCATTATAGCAACGATAGGAGATTACTTTAAAAGTCAATTTAAGGTTTTTTTTTAAAATGAAGTTTCCAGAAACTGATATAACATGGCAAATCAACTAAACTTCAATGAAAATAATAAATAAATAAATAAATAATGAAGGTTGGCTTAACGTACGTGGCAAAGATCTTCAGGGCAGTGTAAGAGCAGCTGTGGTCTGGGGACGTCCTGTCTCGATGCCCTGGTGGGGTGTCTGTGCCACCACGCTGCCCACTCTGGGGGCTTGGCCCCCACAAGGCTGCTCAGCTGTCCAGGAAGAGACTGAACAATTCTCTCCATCTTTCTCACTGGCTGAACAAATATCCAGGCCTTGGGCCAGACGAAGGCCCAGGTGCTGGGTTTGATTTCAGCAACAGCATAGGAAATGGCACTGCCGTCCTGGCTTCCTGGAGATGAACACCCAGCCTGGGAGAGCTAAGGAAGCCAGACACTCGCTCCTGATGCTCCTGTATCTATCTAAGGGGAGCAGAGACGCTGAGCAGATTGCTTGATTTGCATATGTAAATGACGAGCATATTTAAGCATCACCAGGCCCACCAGCTGTACAGATTACCACGAGCCTTGCTGCCAGCTCTGAGCACCGACCTGTGGGACCCCACACGCTCAGAGGGATGGAGCCGTGGCTGACATCGCCAACTGCACTCTGATGGTTGCTCACCCGCCTGCCCTTGTGATGAAAGCCCAGAGGTTTAGACATCTGGCCAGCAGGATAAAGACTGCCTTTCCCAGCCTCTCCTGCAGCTGAGCGTGGTCATATGGTTAGTTCTGGTCTGTAGGATGGAAAAATGCTGTGACTTCTAAGACTTGTCCTTCAAAGAAAGAAGCTTGTGCTTCGCACCCTGACTGTGCTGGCTGGGATGGAGCAGCTCTGTGAGACTCTGAGGCAAAGGCCAAGGCAAGGGGGGCATGGCGAGCGGCTGGAATGATGCTTAGGAAGCCACCATCTTAACCGGCCTGCCCCACCTATCTTCAGATTTTATATGCAAGAAATAAACTACTCTCTTGCTTAAACCCACTTTTTTTTTTTCCATTTGCTCATTTTAGAAAACTTGATTTACAAAGAAAGCCAGACTAGAGTAATGATGCCACATGTACATTGAACCCAGGGCTTCAGTCGTTGAATGGTTAACAACTTCCGGCCAACCTGATTTTTTCTGTACCTGTCCATCCACTTCCCCGACTCCTAAATTCCTTGGAAGCAAATTCCAGACATCTGTTTCATTTATGAACATTTCAGTTCGCATGTCTAAAAGACAAGGACTTTTAATACCCTGACCATATTTAAATTTTTATAACAATTCCTTAATTAAGCAACAAATATCAAGTCAGTGTTCCCAGGTCTAGTTGTCTCCTAACTGCATACTTGAAAACCTGCTTGCCCTGGGGTCCCAATAAGGTCTCGCACTCCAGTGGATAGATCTTTAAATCACCTTTATCCTAAAGGCTGTCCCCTTGGAGGGACACTTCTCGTTCTTTTTTTTTTAATTCCTCTTGGAATGTATTTGTTGAAGAGACCGGATTGTTTGTCCTTTAGAGTTTGCCAGAATCTAAATTCTGCTGATGGCAGCCTCTGCTGCTGTTTATCAAGTTCCTCTGTTCTCTCAGCCTCCTGAAAATTGGCAGTTGCATCTTCTTTTCTTTTTCAACTCCTTACTGTTTATTTGAACATATTGTACAAAAGTAGAAAAATAAACATTTCTTCTGCAGCTCCATCAATAAGGGATGAGAGAAAGTAACAAGGCAGGATTGGGGCTTAGTGAATAAAGAGGGTCAGGGTCCCAGACAGCGTAGGGCTGGGTCCAGGTCTTCAGACACGCAGGTCTCCACTCGCCACACCTCTCAGGTCCCGTATAAGGAGGTGGAAGGGATTGAACGGGACAGAGGCCTCGAGGCAGCCTTGGGACCCCATCTCACAGTCTCCTGGAGATGCCGCCAGTGGTGCAGGCGGCCCCGGGGCGGGAGTCCTGCCCTCAGCCGAGCCAGGATGCAAGCCTGGAGCTCGGGGCAGACGTGGCGTGGCATGCGCAGCGGCTGGTCAAGGACGCCCCCCAGGGACGAGTGGGCCGCGGCCCCCAGGACCTTGAGCATCAGGACTAGCTCCCCCTCGGAGGCCACAGGGCGCTCCACACCTGCAGCTGCCTCAGGTCCTGGGGCCCAGGGAAGGGGCGAGAGCTGCAGCTCCCGTTCTTCAGCGAGAGTGACTCTTCAAGGCATCCTTGGCTCTCTTGAAGCCCTCCGGCTCCCGTGGCAACAGAGAAGGGAACCGGCCCCCGGGGCAGCCCATCCCTGCCACGGTGGGCTTGGACGTGGGGACAGGGCCTGCTCGGGCCAGGACCAGCGTCACGATCACCAACGCCAGGAGCCAAGCTGCAGCCACGGCTAAATCCCAATGGCTTGTCTGGCCCCAGGGCTCTGCTCTTAGCCAGGCTCACGGGGCAAGCCCAGCTGATGTGTGTCAAGTGAAAAGGGAAAGGGAAATAGAAACCTCCACTTGGACTGCAGAGGGGCGAGTGGGTGGGGCCGGTCGCCGAGCCAGGTGAGCCCGGGCCTGTGCCGGGAACAAAAGAGAAACTGAAATTCAGTCGCAGAAGAGAACTTTGTTTCTGAGAAGTCCCTGTGCCTGGAGAGACTCTGGGTTAGGACTCCTGGGGAATGCCTTTAGCTCACTGACTTTGGGGAGCCTCCCAAATGAGGCTGACGTGGGTGGAAGGATGGGAAACTGATTCAAGGACTCTCACACTGGGGCAGGGACGCAGAGCCGATGGGTAAGACTGGCTGAGCAGCAGAGATGGGGCATGCTCTGAAGGTGCAGAAGTTTTAAAGTCCGCCGTGGCCCTCTTTTCTACCGCTGCTTTTGTTACCTATGCTTTTGGCATTAAATCTAAGGAATCATTGCCAAATCCAGTGTCTTGAAACTTCCGTTTTCTTCTAGGAATTGTTTTTTAGTTTCAGACTAAAACTAAATTTGGATCTTTAAGCCATTTTCGGTTTTGTGTATGCTGCAAGGGAAGGGTCTAGCTTCATTCTTCTGCATCTGGATATCCAGTCTTCCCAGTACCATTTGTGGAGACGGTCCTTCCCCCACTGAGTGGTCTTGGCAACCTTGTGGAAGATTTTCGGACCACGTACGTAAGGGTGAGTTCTGGCCCCTGTGTCTGTCTCTAGGCCAGTGCCACACTGTTTTGATTACTGTGGCTTTGTATGTAATGTGTTTTGAAATCAGGAAGTGTAAGCCCTCCAGTGTTGTTCTTCAAGATGGTTTTAGCTATTTGGGGTCCCTTGAGATCCCATTTAAATTTTAGGATTTTTTTTTCCCCATTTGTGCAAAAATGCCATTGGGGTTTTGATAGGGATAACATTGAATCAGTAGATTGTTTTGGGTAGTATGGACATTTTTAATGATATTCAGTTTTCCAACTCATGAACACAGGATGTCCTTAATTTGTGTCTTCTTTCATTTCTTTCAACAATGTTTTGTAGTTTTTGGTGTACACATTCTTCACTGCCTTGGTTAGATTTACTCCTAAATATTTTATTCTTTTTGATGCTATTGTAAGTGGAATTGTTTTTGTTATTTCCTCTTCAGATTGTTCATTATTTGGGTATAGAGTAATGAATAATATAGAATAATGTGTTGATTTTGTATCCTGCAACTAATTTTTTTATTAGTTCTAACAGGTGTGTGTGTATAAAATTTTTAGGGCTACATGTAAGATCATGTCATCTGAGAACGGATATAGTTTTACTTCTTTCTTTCCAATTTGAATACCTTTTATTTTTTTTTCTGCCCAAATTGCTCTGGCTAAGACTATCAGCCCTGTGTTGGATAGAAGAGGCGAGAGCGGGCACCTGGCCTGTTCTCAGGGAAAAACCTTCAGCCTGTCACCACTGAGCATGACGTTAGCTGTGGCATAGGTGTTTGGTACATGGCTTTTTATTACGTGGAGACAGTTTCCTTCTATTCCTAGTCTGTTGAGTGTTTTTTTATCACGAAAGTGTTGAATTTTGTCAGATACTCTGCGTTAATTGCAATGATCGTGTAGTCTTTGTCCTTCATCCTATGTGCTATATCACCTGGTAGTTGACTGTTTCTTTTTTTTTTTTCTTTTCGGTAGTTGACTTTTGAGGCTTGCTCATCTGTGGGTTGGGTTTTTTGTTGTTGTAAGTACACTTTATAGATGTCTTGTTTTCATCAGGAGGCACATGGTGTTGAGTTCTCTCTTTGGGATATGAATACCCTTTAAGGCTGTTACTCAGTACTTAGATCCATTATTTAGCGGGAGCCTGCAAAATGGAGATACTACAATTGTAGTCTTAATTGTTCGGCAACTGGAATACTTCTATAAAAAGAAACTTTTCTGTGGTGGTGTGAATCGATACCTGGGACAAAACCGCATAAAACTAAATACATGGACACACATACACACAGGAGATCATGTAAAACTGATGTAAGCGGAACAAGGTCTATGGATTTTACCGGCTGTACCAATGTCAGTTTCCCGGTTGTGGTATCACTCGATAGCTGTGCAAAATGTTACCTCGGATAGAAACTGGGTGCAGGGCACGTGGAACATTTCTGTACTATTTTTGCAGCTTCCTATAAATCTACCACTTAAAAAAAAAGGTAAAGGAAAAGAAACATCCCTCATCAACTATTTTGCTACTAGTGATACAGTTTAGGAAAAGCAGGATAGATGTTTACTTCCTCCCCTTTATTTTGACTTAGAATAATGAGCTGGTGCCTTAGAACCCGCTAACTGTGACTGATTTTTAAACTTCTTTTCTATTGGGGTATAGCCGATTAACAATGCTGTGATAGTTTCGCTTCAGAACAGTGAAGGGACTCAGCCAAACACATGCACGTATTCACTCTCCTCGAAGCCCAGTGAATGACTTTTAGAAAGTATTGTTATGAACTCATTGATTTCAGTATATCTTAAGTATTTCAACGCACTCCATTATTATTGACTCTCAAGTCCCATCTTTGTTCGGTGGGAACCTCCTTAGGCTCGCTCCCGAGTCCTCTTGACCTGACCCTGAAACCCCACTTGCTTCCTCTCTGTCTGGTATGACAGGGGCTCCAGGTTCACCTTACACATTTCCTGCCCGAGTCCTGGAATCAGAGGTTTCTCCAAAGAGCCCTGGGTCCTCTCCCTGCGAAATGACGTCAAACCCAGCCCAAAGAGCCTCAGAACATGTACTGTCTCCCTCCCGCCCGAGCTCCGCAGGGAGGTCAGTTCCAGGACCGGTTAATCCGACAGAGGCGTCTTCCTGCTCAGCAGGTCGGCGAGGCCATGCCTCGTGTTAGAGTTGCCTGAGTTGCCTCTAACTCAGGTCTGCATCCTCACGTGATGGGAGACAAAGGCCAGACACAGGGAAGAGGGTGCTTCCCTGCTGTGAGTGACCGATTTGAGTGTGAGGAAACGGCTGGAAGTTCCCTAAGATGTTGCTTCCCTCTCCTGCCGGGACTGGGCCAGAGGTCTGTTCTCAGCCTCCTCAGGTGAGGCAGCGCAACGACCAGCAGTGGCTTTACCTCCGCTCGGCTCCTCTGTGCTGGTCACAGGGCCTTCAGCTCTGTGTGACCCTCCCCTGCAGCTTTCTGGCCTCTCAAGGAAAACCCGTCTTCCCTGGCTTCTTGCTCCCCTTCACCCCGAGTGAGTGCTTTTTTGGACCATGAGAAGGTTGAAATGTGAGTGAAAACACCCGGCTTCCCCAGGTGCCGTGCTGGCTCCCGTCGCCCTGACCCCAGGGCTCTGTTCCAGGTTGACTGGGCTCAGCAAATTCCACCTCCCAGCCTCCGCCGGCCACCAGGGCCTGGAAGAGCCTGCTTCCTATCTGCCAGAGTTCCCACCGCTCCCGGGCCCACTGGCATCACCCTCGCAGTTTCACTAGGCGGGAGAAGCCCTTCTCTGAGCCCAGTCTCTGTCGCAGGGGGACGGGAGCTGAGGGCCACTGGCACGCCCACCAGCCCTGCTCCCGACCTAGTTCCCCACTGACGTAGGCAGGTGTTGATGTGGCCACGCGGTTGGCAGTTCAGGTTCCAGAAGGGGCCAGGATGTGATAGGCTCTTTTCCCCGCTGCCTCCTTTGGCCCAGGGGCGGGAGAGGTGGGGTAGCATTGGGGAGGCATTGCAGGGTCAGGCGGGACCAAGAGGTCCAGTCCTGGCCTCCCGCCAGAAGGCTGGTCCTGGGGTCAGGACAGGTTCCCTTGCCTGGTTTCGTTTATATCACGTGTTTTATGTTTGCACCTGTGACCAAAGGCTTCCCGGGATGGCTCAGTGGTAAAGAATCCGCCCGCCAGTGCAGGAGACTCAGGAAACTCGGGATCCATCCCTAGGTTGGGAAGGTCCCCTGGAGAAGCTGGCAACCCACTCGTCTTCTTGCCTGGAGGAGCACCCATGGACGGAGGGGCCTGACCTGAGCCCTTCCCACAGAGGGGCTGTGCGCTTAGGCCGCTCAGGATGGCTGCTCTCTTGCTCTTGGTACGTCCCCTGTCTGACCAGCCCCTGCTTCCCTCACATGACTGTCCAGTCCTCTTAATTACAGGGCTTAATCAGATCCTGCTGCCTTGGCCCACCTGACATCAGTCCCCCACCTATAAATGGTAGCCGCCTCCTCCCGGGGGCACTGAAGGCCGCCGCTGTGTTCTGCCCACCAGCTGCCGTATACGGTGGGGTATGGCTCCACGACCCCTTGTGTAAGATCCCTCCATCTGCCAAACCATTACACCTTCCCTGCTGGCTCAGACGGCAAAGAATCCGCCTGCAATGTGGGAGACCTGGGTTCCATCCCTGGGTGCGGAAGATCCTCTGGAGAAGGGAAAGGGCTACCCACTCCAGTACTCTTGCCTGGAGAATCCCAGGGACAGAGGGGCCTGGTGGGCTACAGTCCCTGGGGTCACAAAGAGTCAGACATGACTGAGCGACTAACACACATGACAAACCACCGGTGTCTCTGCTGCTGCCTCTGGGCGTTGGTCTCAAGGCTTTTGTGGGCCTGTGGGGTGCAGCCCCACGGAGACAGAGGCAGGGCCCCCGAGCCCACGCTCCTGCCCATCACCCCCCACTTTCTGCACCCACTTCTGGCCGAGAGCGCCGGGCCATGTTGACAGAGCCGGGCCTGGGGGTGCGTGACCCCTGCCTTTGCAAAGCCGCGGGACACAAACACAGAAAGTGACCCAGATTCAGCAGCATTCGTTTTTATTTCTAAAGAAGCATCCAGTGACATTACTGTTTTCCGTCCACCCCTGAACTCTTACAGAGCCCAGTGAGACGAGGCAGGGGCTGGAGCACAGCGGGCCCCCCCACCTCTGACCCCGCGTCCCCTCCGCAGCCCGCAGCCCCACCACGAGCAGCAGATCACTCAGAAGACAGGACCGGGCTTACTTGGGGGAGGACAGAGAAACAAGGCTGGCCTTCCCCACGGTCCTTCTATCAAAACAGAGTGCTTTAAAAAATCCTTCATTTTTACAAAGAAAACTACTCAAAAGAATACAAGATTCTGATTAACCTTGAACACACCAAGTTTTGCAGGAGCTGTACTCGAGAAAACGTTCTAGATTCCCATGTGGCACAGTGGCAAAGAATCCGCCTGGCAAATGTAGGAGACGCATGAGACGCAGGCTCGATCCCTGGGCGGGGAAGATCCCCTGGAGGAGGAAATGCCACCCCACTCCAGTATTCTTGCCTGGAGAATGCCATGGACAGAGAAGCCCAGGAGGCTACAATCCATGATCACAAAGAATCATACATGACTGAGCACGCGCGCGCGCCCACACACACACACACACACACACGTACGTTCACCCACACAGCCACACACCTCGAGGAGGCCCAGCGAGTAGCGAGTAAGGTGCCTTGCCCGGCCTGGGTGCTGTCTCAGCTCCTCAGAGCAGGGCTGGGCCTGGAAAAGCGGCTCTCGCGTGTGGCTGGCGGGCTTCTTGGATGGGCCCCCAGCACCGGCAGGTGACCTTTCTCTTCCGACCACCAAGCTGCATGCGCCCCGTCAGTTCCGCGGCCTCAGGGGCCCACGGCTGTGCTCCGACCACTCAGCCTTCTCGCCTGGAAGCCGTGACACTCCCGCCGAGCAGCTGGGTGAAGACCTGCTCTCGGGTGGGAAGCGCCACGCTTCTGTTTCCCGCCGGGATTAGGGACCGTGTCATCTGGGATGAGAATCGGTGACGTGGGGTGGGCCAGGGGCCATGAGAAAGTCTGCTTTTGTCTGTAACACAGGGCAAGACGGTGGAAGTCCCTGAAGATCTGACTCCATTTGTGAGGGAAACGGCAGGAGATTGGGCGGCAGGGAACTGCCTGCTCGTTCCCAGCCTTCACTCTGACTGCTGTGTTTTCATTTAAAACATACCGTCTGGGGCTTTGGAGACCAGGCTCCTGGAAGAACACCTTCTCAATGATCCTGGCTGCTCCATCAGGAACCTTTCAGATTTGGTTTCCTACCCACCGCCCAGCAGGAGACACCTGTGCCTGCGTTCTGGAGCCAGTGAACGGGGAAGCCGAGAAGGATCTTTTCCTCTTTTTGGCATTTAAAGTCTAACTGGCGGCCAGTCACTGCTGAGAGTCCTCCTCATGCCAGAATCAGGGACCAGCTCCAAGGCCAGACCCACCCTCAGCCAGGCCTGCGCCTCGGACTGCCCCCAGCCCGGCCCACCCTGGCCCTTCTCACCAGAGCAGAAGAGCGATCCTGACTGCCTGCCCGCTGGGGGCTCTGCCAAATGTGTGGGCCCCTGTGGGCTTGTGGACCTGAAATCCCATGGGGCCACCTCTGACGCTGGCTTCAAGGAGAAGGCACCCCACTGGAGGATTTTCCACATGCCGCTGCACACACAAGAGTCTGCAGGCAAACGAGGCCGACCTAGGGGATGCAGGGGCTGCCAGGGCCCCGCCAGCAGCCCAGTCTGAAGAGGTGGCTTGCCTGAGGTAGGCGGCCCTTTGGCCTGCCCCTGGGCCAAGGGTCTGAGCCCCAGACGATGGGACTGAGCCACCTTCAGCCAGGCCTTGCGCCAGCCCAGCCCAAACATGACCTCTGGGGGACCAGGAAAAGCCAGCTTCTTTCCCTGTTAAGGCCTCACGCCCCAAACCTCCAAGTACGGTTGTTTCCAGGGGTCCTACAACCACAGAGCTGCTTGGGGGGCCTTGGGATGTGGGATTATTGCTGCAGGACTCCCCAAGACAGCAGGTCTTCAGAGTTCACTGGCTAACCACCTTTCCCAGAGGCACTCACTGACTTTGCAGCCTTCACCTCTCTCTAAAGTTATTACCTTCTCTGTGTGCTACAGATCTCCTGTCCCATGGCCTAGACCTAATAGGAAGCATGTGTGAAGTTGGGCTTTAAAAAATCTCCTGGGCATTTACTGCCCCAAACAATAGAACTATTAGGAATGGTAAAGACAAAGTCGCTCAGTTGTGTCTGACTCTCTGCAACCCCATGGACTATACATACAGTCCATGGAATTATACACCCCGGAATACTGGAGCGGGCAGCCTGTTCCCTTCTCCAAGGGATCTTCCCAACCCAGGGATCGAACCCAGGTCTCCCCCATTGCAGGTGGATTTGTTACCAGCTAAGCCACCAGGAAAACCCCAGGAACGGTAAAGGCAGACAGCAGTTTTTGATTCTCAGGCGACGACAGCTGAAAGAAGTCCACCAGAAAAACCTCGCCACGGGCTCTGGCCTATGCAAAGGTGAACGCGCAGAACGCTGAGGAACACGGGCTCCCCGCATCCCCGCGGGCTGCGCTCCCACACTGCGAAACCTCGACTCGGCCAGCAGAGGGCAGCAGCGGCCCACATAAAGTCCAGGCTGGTGCCCGGCCAGACCAGGAAGGGTTCCCCGGCAAGCACCTCCACACAGCCAAGCCCCGGGGAACTTCCACCAGGCCCCTCACGTGCTTCTCTACGGAGTGTCCTTCTCGGGTCTCAGCTAAAAGTGGGAGGCCCGGTGAGACTTGGTGACCAAGGGCACAGTGAACGGAGAAGGACCTGTTTCCATATCTATGTACTCACAGCCGAAAAAGAGTCTTTTCTGGCAGGCTATTGAATTTACAATGCAACTTACACCTCAAGATCTGACTGAATTTCAAGGCGGGTGGGGAGGCAAGTTACTGATGAACTGAAGAATGAGAGGACAATCCGGTCTCTGAGGCCTGCTGCCCTCCCCCCACCCTGCGCATGGACAGAGGTCCCCTCCACTTCATCTTTTACTTTTCCACCAACAAGAAACCGGAAATGATGGAGACCGGAATCAAGCCTGGCATTAATCTTCCAGTGGGGAGATTAGGTGAAGTAAAATAATCCTATTTGGCTCAAATTACGAGGTTAAGGTGGAATGTGACAAAATGAAGTGATCACCTTTTAGCAGTCAAGTACAGATTTACTTTTCATGCACAAAAAGGAAGCCATGGGCTGTCCGCCTGCCTGGCTTCTCACCTACACTTCCGGGGAAAGGGGAAGGGTGAGGGCAGGGGTCCGGCCTTGCACGCAGGGCACGTGAGTCCTGGAAGGTCCTGAGGTCCGTCCCTCCTCACACCCTGAGCCACCCTGCCTGGGGCGGAAAAGACGGAGACAGCTCTGCTGCCAGCCCAAGGTCCACGCTGGCCCACCGGGTCCCCAACAGACCCAGGGACGTGCTCGCGATGAATTATACCACCCCAGGGGGCGCTGAGTTCCGAGGCTCCAGCTGGGACTCTGAGCCACATATAGAAATTGCCGGTGGCCTGGGGATGCACAGAGCAAGCCAGGTAGAGGCGTGTTAAAGGGCCGGTGACGGGGGTGGATGCGGGCAACTCAGTGACCATTCATCTGGTGATGATGGGCAGCTCACACCTTGAGATGGCCCAGGGGCCGGACCACGGTGCTGTGTGTGTGTGTGAGAGAGAGAGAGAGAGCAAGAGCGCGCGAGCGCGTGCAGGCGCCCTTGGGTGAGTCCCGAGGTAGCAGTAGCTGCTCGCGCATGGCAGATGAGGCGCGGATGTATCCGGCTCCAGGCCACGGGAGTCCCGGGAAGCGGATGCATGGTGGGCAAACAGGACCCAAGACGGCAGAGAACAGGGAGCGGGAAAGGAGATGCTGATGAGCTGACGGCGCAGCGGGTCACCCGCGGTTGGGGCCCAGGGAAAGGGGCCTGGGCAAACGAGGACCACTGAGCGAGGAGTCAGGTCAGGGAGGTACTGCTAGGTTCTCACTGCTCCGTCAAAGTGCGGCAACTTAAACCGAATTCAGACAGCGGCTGCAGGCCCGCACAAACCTGCGCCTCCACGTTTCCCCTCCAGAGGGCGTTCTGAGCCCACAGAGGCTCACTCACCCCCCAAACCAGGGCTGCAGCTTTCAACGAGGCTCCAGGGCCTGTGCGCGCGCGGTTCCAGTGTAAACATTCACAGCATTCCCAGAGGAGGCGGGAGCCGCCTGCCGCCTGGGGAGACAGCCTGTGAGGTGCCAGTCGGAGGTAAAACAAAAACGGTCACTCGGTTTCTCCTTTTCACGGAGCGAGAGCAACATCACGAAAGGGAGGGCGAGGTTCTGAGCCCGCCGCTCGGTGAGAGCCGCGGCACCGTGACGAGGTGCGGGGAAGCGGCGGCCGGCTCGCGGCCCCCCGGCAGGGAAGGGCTCTGTGAAGAAGGCAGCAGCCAGGGATGGCGGTGACTGGCACCGCGCTCCCGGGACACCCCGCACGGCGGGTTCTCTCGGGCACCTCGCTGGACAGATGAATGCTCCCTGGCTCTGGAAGCAACAGGAAGAATCTACCTGCACGGGGGCCCTCCAGTCTGCGGGCCGCGGTCAGGCTCAGTGAGGAGCGGGGAGGGGGCGCTGCAGGGCAGTCGGCTGGCCCACAGGGTCCGGAGTCCTGGGCTGGGACGACCCCGGCCCGGGTGTCACCCTCCTTCCCTCCGCCCTGAGAGCGGAGAGCTGCCCGTGCGCGCGTCTGAGGCCTTGCGGGGTCGTCCGGGGCGTCGCTCGATCACAGCAGCTCCTGCTCGTCGTCCTCCGAGCCCGAGGGGCCCTGGCGCACCTCTTCATACCACTTGTTGGTCAGCGTTTTCATCTGGATGCGCCCGTGGTGGAGGTCCTGGGGCGGGAGACGGGCAAGCCCTTGTCAGTGGGTCAAGGTCAGGCTCAGGGGCAAGGCAGGGAGGGACAGCTGCTTTGTGCCTCGTGCGAGGAGACGGCAGGCAGGACGCACGGGCAACTTCAAAGTGCTAACTGACGGTGAGCAGGCTGAGATTTTTCTTTGTGGGCAGGAGGTAAGGGAAGGTCTCACTCAGAACAGGAGGTGGCGGCAGGATGGTGCGATGTTAAAAAAAAAAAAAGAAACCTGGCCTCCGGAATCAGACCTAGCTGGGCTCTGCTCTCAGCTCTGCCCCGCACTGGCTGTGTGACCGCGAGGGGCACTGCACCTCTCTGGGCCTCAGTCTCCCCGGCTATCAGGGGAGACAGCTCACTGCGTCCACCACGTGGGCTGGTGGGAGAAGGAAATGACGCCATCACGGAAAACGCCTGGCGCAGCGCCTGGCTCCCACTGAGCGCTCACGTGCTCAAGGCACCCTGACGCCGCAGGAGGAAGGCGGGGCTCAGAACCAGGGCGGAACTGCAGCTGGGGGAACCCCAGCCCCGGCCTGCACGGCAGGTGACCCTTTCAGCAAAGCAGGCCCAAGCTAGCCCGGGACGGGGCGTCAGTCCCGGTCACCCAGAGGCCAGCAGTGCCCGGAGGGAGGGATGGAGCGAGAGCCCTGGGCCTCGGCCACGGCAGGGCTGAGATTCCTCAGCTGGGTTCGGAAGCTGATCAGTGTCCCAAGTCTACCATCCGGGGAAACCAAACTGTGTCAACAAGCCCACTATTAAACTAGGACTAAACAAGGCAGCAGAGGAGAGACAGCAGATGCCCAGCCCCACAAGCCTATCCAGCCCTCCAGTCTGGGAAGGAGAGAAAGCCGAGTGGGAGAACGCCCCCACCCCGCCCAGCGCGTGGGCCGCCCCTGCCCACCCCGCTCCGGTCCCTGGCCTGCGTCCCACCTCCTGGGTCAGCCGCCGTGTGAAGAAGGGGTTCAGGTACTTGGCGTCCAGCCACAGGAAGCCCTTGAGGTCCTGCCGTCTGATGTAGTGGGCCTCGTACTCCTCCTCCGTGAGCTCCGACAAGTGCTCCGACTCGACGGTGTTGCCCTGTGCGGGAGCGGAGGCAGCCCAGGAGGCGTCAGCTGACCCTGCTGGGAAGCCGCACACCACCCAGCCTAGCTCGCAGCCCTGCGCCCCGGGCCCCTGGGTCTCCAACCCTAACTGCAGCAGCCCCGGGCCTCCCGGGAGCCGGAAGGGAGGCAGGAAGGTGTAGGAACACGGTGGACACCCGGGGAAGTCAGATGGTGAGGAAGTCAGCAGCTTGGGGCTGCGGCTTGGTCTAAGTTCTCTGGCTTCCTGTCGTGTGCAGTCAGGGCCAGGAGCCGTTCCAGGCTGTCTCCGTACCAGTGAACTGAACAAGGAGGCGGCTTTTGTTGCTTTCTGCCTGCAGTGGCCCACTGAGGGGAGTTGGGGGGGGGGGGGTTGCTGGTCACGTGGAGAGAGGGCAGAAGCAACAATCCTAATGGGACCTGGAGAGGGAGGCGCAGAAGGACCAGCCACCCTCTGCAGGGGCCACCAGAGGCAGTTCTGCACCCCTGCCCCCAAGCACAGTGCCCCCCAGGTGTAGGAGGTAGGAGACAGGGAAGGCGCAGTGCTTCTCACACTGGGGCCACCGCCAGAATCGCCTGGAACTTGGGGAGCCATAGAACACAGGGCCCACTAGGCCCACCTGCAGCTCCTGATTCAGCAGGTCTAGGATGGGACCCAAGAATTTGCAATTCTAATGAGCTCCCACTGATGCGGCTGGTCCAGGAACCCCCACCTTGAAGACTGGGGGTGGCAAGTGTGGTTAAGAGTCTGTGGGACCTCAGCTGTGTGCCTCAGTGCTCTCATCTGCAAAATGGGGATCATGAATGATGACCACCTGCTTCCTGCAGGTTATCAGGGAGACCCAAGGCAGTCCAAACAAAGCACAGGCACCACAGAAAACAAGCCCCGAACGGCAGCTGCTTTCCCTCCGAGCGCACATCTTGGTTCTGTTTGAGGTGGGCTTGGCCAAGTGCGGTGCAGTTCCTGGCAATGGGTTAGAAATGCAAATTCTTTGGGCCCCTGCCCTAGACCCGCAAGACCCTGGAGGCCCCCACTAAAAGGTCTGAGAACCTACACTTAGGCTTTGGTTAAAAGCAGACAAGACTTGGAGGAAGGGGTGGGGGAGGAGGGCTGCTGAGAGGGCGGGGCGCTCTGAGCCTGAGGTCCTCTGAAGGTGCCGCCCTGCACAGCCCTGGCTGCAGAGGCCCTGGGCAGACTGGAGGCCAAGGACCCCCAGACTGTGCTGGACTTTCTCAAGTGACAAGTGGGCACATCCTTTCCCCATCTTCTGGCTGAGGATTTCTGTGCCTTCCATGACTAAGTCAAGTTACTGATGGCCTCCGAGAAAGGATCTAGAAAATGATGTGTTTCTGGAAATGTGTGCAGAGCAGAGGACGGTGCAGGAAGGCAGGACCCCTGTCAGGGCTCTGCACCCAGGTCGAGGGAAACACAGGCGGGAAGACACCAGGGCAGTGACTCCGGGCACAGGGGATTGGAGGAGGCAGGGGCGAGCAGGGGCCTGGGGGCCTTAGGCTCCCCGCAACTCGCCCTGAGCACCCCAGCCCCAAAACAGGCCCTCTTCTGTCCCGGGCAGTGTGCCTGCTCCCCCGACCCTCCCAACCACTGTGAGAGCCTCCCTCCTCTCACGCCCCAACAGGAGGCTACTACTAAATGCTGGGGGGTGAGGCGATTTTGAAACCTTCGTCCAGTCCTGGCCAAGAGGGTGGGGTGGTTATTGGCAGGGGAGGGGCGTTACTGGGAGACCCCGAGAGGGAGTTCTCGTCCGGCTGCCACCTACACATCACCACCTCCGGGGTTTCGCGAGGCTGGCAGACAACCCACCGCAAAGAGGCAGGCTTCAGACCCTGAGTCCAACCTCCTCGGTGTGGAAGGCGATGTGTACACAGCTCGTGTGTGCGTGCACCATGCGCGTGTGTGCGTGCCCACGGGCCGGGCACCCTCAGAGCGTGTCTCGCCCCCGCATTCCCTGGCGGTGCGCAGGGACCCCCGCCCCCGCCCTCGCCGCCCGGCACTGACCATCTTCTCTGTCTTGCTGAGGTTGACGTCCTTGCGGCTCCGGCGGCGTGCCTTGGCGTCTTCGATGTCCACGAGGCGGATGAGCGGCATGGTGCTGCCGCCCAGCAGCAGGATAGTGAAGAGCACGATGACGATGGTGGTGGTGCCGATGAGCTGCCGCTTCTCCATGGGCTCCAGGTCCAGGTGGAGGCTCAGGGCGTAGGGGATGGCGCCCCGCAGGCCTGGGCGACAGGGAGGGGACGAAGTGGGGCGGGGGACGCCATGATTCTCGGGGGATCTGAGTCCAGCCCGGCACCGCGGCCCCTCGGACACTCTCCCGCACCCACCGGAGCGCGCAGACTCAGCCTGTGCGGCTGCGGGCTCTGAGGGGAGGGGCCGCAAACACGGGGGCCTGGGAGATGCCCTCCTCCGTCCCCGCTTTACACGGCGGCAGCCAGGCTGCCCAGGTGAGAGGCTCTGTCCCGGCCGGGCGGCGCCAGGTGCATCGTGGTACAGACCAGCCCTCCCGGCGGGGCGTGGGGGGTGGGGTGGGGCTGCACAACCTCATCGGAGCCTCACAGGAAGCCCCAGGAGCGTGGTCCTGTCACGCTCACGGCACACAGGAGGGCCGGGGCTGCCAATGAGGTGTCCTCCCAGGGCGACGTGCTCCACAAGCCACAGCCCAGAATACCATCTGTCCAGCGCCCAGGGGCCCGAGGATGCTGCGCCTGTGCGCGGGGAACGCGTGTGGGCCTCCCCTTGATTTCCTGTTTGGTCTCTAGGAGGCTGCTGGCTGGGCTGGGGCATGGATGCGCTGAAAAATGCAAGTTCTCGCTAGAAAGTTCCTGGTGCCGTGGATAGGGGACAGGAGCTCCCCGAGTGGCTGGGAGGAGAGACACCAAAGAAGGACTCAAGCGAGGCTGAGGGCCCTAAGGAGCAGGGTGGGGGAGGAGCGGGAGGGCGGAGCACAGAGACAGGATCTGACCCAGACGCAGCGGCTGGCGCATCACAGTGCGATCCGGCGGCTGCTGCAGGCAGCACCGGGACAGGGCCTGACGCCGGGACACAGCAGAGAAAAAAGGGTGGATCTAAGAGAGACACGGGGAATGGAAGCTACAGGTCCCAGGAGAGGGAAAGTGTGGGTGACCAGGGAAGGGAAGGGCCCGGAGGATGCCCAGCGGGCTGGGCAGGCGGTCAGGAGTCTGGCTCCTGGGCTCACCCCCGGCCCCCGCCTGTCCCCGCAGACTCCCAGACAGGGTGGAGGAAACAGACACAGTAGGGCCTGCCCTGACGGTGGCCGAGGATGAAACGCCTTGGCACAGAATAGCATGTGCGCACAGCAAACACGCAGAGGGAGTCACACCTCTGCCATAAAACAAGTTATTGTCTCTTGTGGAAGAAAGGGGGCTGCTGGCAAACAAGCAGGTTGGGCAGGAAGGTAGGTTCAGTCCTAGACCATGAGCTCACAAGGGCTTCGTGACATCCAAAGAGGATGTAGACACTGCAGTCTGGATCAGAGCAAAGGCCGGGTCAGAGGAACCAGCTTGGGGAGGAAGGGAATTTGAGGCCACAGGACAGGTGGGCCTGTGAGGGCTCAAGAGACGAGGCAGGTCTGAGACAGAGTCCTGGCCGGGGGGGGGGGGGGGGGGGGGCGGGCAATGTTGACTGAGGTGCTGGTGGAGGAAGAGGGGAGACCCCCAGGGAGAGGAGGGAGGCCAGGGCAGGCTGGGAGGCCAGGGAAGAGGGGAAGCAGGGATCCCCAGTCAGAGCGCAGGCTGGGGAGGAAGGAGCCCCAGACTGAGAAGGTGGCAGGGTGCAGTGGACCAGCGCCCACCAAGTCTGGCGGCAGGAGGCTGCTGGTGACTCAGGCAAGGCCAAGTCCAGCCTGTGGACTGCTGGTGAGGACCTGGAGAAAACGGGCAAGAAAAGCTGGCCCAAGAGGTCTGGCCACGATGGGAACAGATGGAGGGGTTTTGGCTGAAGTTATTGGATTTTTGCTGGGAAAAGGAGTCTGTTTAACAGTTGAAATGATGGAAGAGCCCACGGAGACAGGTTGAGGATCCAGGAAAGAGGGAGGGACTCAAAGCAGAGAGGCCTTCACGGCCTCAGAATGCCTAGGACCAGGATGCCTCCCCGTTTAAACCACCCCCACGTCCCCCAGAGGCCTCTCTCCATACTTCCCTGCCCCCAAAGAGCTCACGTACCTGGAAAATGCCTCATACATTTCTTAGATTTTTTGGGGGGGGGGGGATTTTGAAGACCTTGGATCAACTAACTCCCTTACAATTTTCTTTCCCCTCACTGGCAAAAAAGATTTAAGAAAAAAGTGTCCTTCACTATCTACACATAAATACACACTTAACTACCTGCATGTCCTCCACACACACACACACACACATAATATATATACTTGAAACAAGATCTTTTGAAAAAGAAATCTTCAAGGAATGTAGAGATATGCTGTTGGATAGAAAACAGCCTATAAAGCATATTGCTATAACCTGAACTCGCAAAGAAATAAGTAAACTTAAAAATGTCTACAGATCCAGTACTTTAGGAGCCAAAGATTTATGGAATCATTTCCATCCTTTACAAAAGGAGAATGTGGGACTGAATGGCGATTGAAATGGCCAAATAAACTATCAGAACTTAGTGACTGAATAAAAAATAAAAATCCACATCTAGCTTTTCACTTTCATGCACTGGAGAAGGAAATGGCAGCCCACTCCAGTGTTCTTGCCTGGAGAATCCCAGGGACAGCGGAGCCTGGTGGGCTGCCGTCTATGGGGTCGCACAGAGTCGGACACGACTGAAGCAGCAGCAGCAGCCTGCAGTACAAAAAGGTTTAAACTTTAACCTTTTAAGCACTAGACTTCCCTGGTGGTTCAGTGGTTAGGAATCCGCCTGCCAATGCAGGAGACAATTTTTGATCCCAGGTCCCAGAAGATCCCACATGCCAGGCCTAATGCCTGTGCTCGGCAACAAGAGACGCCACCGCAATGAGAAGCCCTCACGCCACACCTAGAGAAGCCCGTGAGCAGCAATGAAGACCCAGTGTCATCAAAACATAAATAAATACATAAATAATAAAGTTAACTTCAAAGTATTTGAGCCCCTTGTGACTTCAGCCTGGAAAGCGTGCAGGTAGAGCAGTGCCATGCACAGCATGTGATGCTGCCCTCGGAACGGGGGAGGGGAGGGCGGGCAAACCCCAGCCCTGCCCCCGGGACCCTCGGAACAGGAGGGTGGGGGGCAGGAGGGTGTGTGGGGGGGCAGGCAAAACCCGGCCCTGCCCCCAGGGCCCCTCAGAACAGGGGGTGGAGGGGACCCTGCCCCCAGGCTGCTCGACCCCCAGCAAGCCCTCTGCCCAGACCTGGGTCTCCCCGTCTGTGGGGCAGACACACTCCCGTGCTGGGGGCGCTGTGGGGAGGGGCGTGGCCCATGAAGGGCCTTGCGTGGATTTTGGGGGCTGATGAGGCCCCCTCGGCTTGGAAGGGCTCCAGGGACAGCCGCGTCCACTCTCCAAAAGGCCAGTTTGTGCCTTCACGACACGGTCTCCTCCACGGCTCACTTGAGACTGGACTTACCACTGAACCACATGATGAACATCATCTTCGGAGTGATTTTATGGTCACGGAAGAAATTCAGGAGGTAGGAGAGGGGGAAAATGTTCACCGCTCTACCAAACAGCACAAGCACCTGCGAAGAGCAACAGAGAGGTCTGACAGGGAAACCTCCGGTCCCTCAGGCTTGTCGAGGTGAACACAGACCTGGTGACACCCCCGTGATAGAGGCAGCATCCCTCTGTCACCAAGGACATGAGCTCGATGCTAGGTAGAGATGCGGGGATGCCAGTTTCTACGTGTGGCAAAGGATTAGGGCTCTGTATGTTATGTTTCTACTGTCAGAAAGAGAGGACTAACAAGGTATCAATGATGGCTTCAGCAATGCCAAGAGGGGTTAATTTAAGGGCCACCCGGCTCCTCTGAAGGTGCCCGGCTGTGTGATGGGCTAGTTCTGGGGGGACAGACAAGGTGTTCCTGCCTCTCCTGTCGGGGCCCCACTCCTCGGGGAAAGGAGGGAAGACGGCCTACCCATGCCCATAAACGCTGCTCCCTGAGCACAAGGAATATGCAGGTAGCTTCTAACAGGTCACATACACCCTGCCAGTTCCTAGCCACCTCCAAAGGCAGGTCGATTTTAACAAAATATCGTTTTATGTAAAGTTCAAATCTTATCTAAGTGGCTTTTTAGAACTATTTATTAATTTTCTTCTCTTTTCTTCATCCTGGTTCTCACTACCACTAACTTGTACAGAACAATATAGCCATAAGCTATATTATGGGGAGTCTAAGTTTATTCTTTTAACCAGCATGAATTGAGTGTGCTTTGGACTGTGTGCCCTGGAAAGTCAAATTAACAATAATTGCCCCCAATCACCTAACATTTATATGCCAGACAATGTTCTAAGCATTTTATATGCATTCTTGTTCAATTCCCATCCTTCCAAAGGTCTTATAAGGTAGGTGTCACTGTCTCTATTTTAGAGACAAGGAAACTGAGACAGAGAGGTTAAGTATGAAGTAACTGGTCCAAGTTGACACAGGCAGGAAGTGGTGGTGCCACGTCCCCCAAACCTGGCTCAGTCCCCAGTGCCCACGCCCTTGACCTCTGAATGAGCCTAAGGTATTCCATCTGAATGGCACAGGCTGCCTCCAGGGCGGCTGGGCCAGACTGACCAGGTGCTGGGGGGGAACCCGAGTCACCACCCAGGCACCCCCTTCATTTCTCTTTCCCTCCTGGCCCATGGCTGAGATCGCCACCTCCCTGTTTCACCCTCTGAGGTTGAGTCCTCCACCCCCTGTTTTGTGTTCCAGGTGTGGCCAAACTGGCCTCTTCCACCCAGCGACCACACTAGAGGCTATCAGACTTTCTCTAAAAGACTTGGGCTTCTGTTCTCTTGTCCTGAGTAGATAACAGGGACAAAAGCCATGAGGTCGTGCTGACTAAGGCAGAAGCACCCAGACTGCAAAAAGAAAAACATCTTTCTTCTTCCGGCTCCTTATCCTCTCTGCCTCAGGCTCCCCACATGCCAAACAGGAAGACAGCCTCACTGGCCTGCACATGGTAGGTGACAGTGATTTAAAAAAAAAAAAAAGTCTGCCTCTCAGTAGCTGTGTCTTGCTAAGTGGAGTTGTTAATAAAAGTTAACTCAGGATGAATTACTCAACAAGTAACTCAACTCAACAAGTGTGCTTTGCAAGTGTCTTAACAGAGGGTCTAAAAAGACAACACAGCGATCCAACTCGGGACGGGAGTATGACTCAGCAGGAGGACCTATGGGAGATGGGTTCACATGGAGGGCACAGACACACAGGAGGGACACAGATGAGGGGCCTGGGACACAGGCGAAACGCCTGAATGCTCGCCATTCACGCCGCTTCCATCAGGTGCCTGAGGGAGGTGGACCTTTCTTTTAAATGCTGAAACATTTATTTTTCTCCCGTTTCCCAAATCTGATTTTAATTCAAATCATTAAACTTCTATTTTCCTTTCTTAAAAGCATATCTTAATTTGTCTTCACTGCCAGCACCCCTCTCCTGTCCAGTTATAACACTTTCCCAAGTCTACCTGATGATAAGAATCACTGGGGATGATGATGCCTCAGGATGAATCTCCAGAGGACAGAAGGGTCCTGGAATCTTTACCTTGAACAAGTGTCCAAAGTCACTCTTACAAATGGACACATTTGAAGGAAACCATAGTAAGAATTTGGTATATTCATTATAATTATCTAGAAGAAGTAGAAAAGAAAAAGAAACTCATCCCCAGTTTGCCACCATCGTGAATATTTGATATATTTTCTTACAGATTTTTTTCTTCTAGGCATACTGTTTTTACATGGTTATAATCAATTACACATTCAATTCTGAAATCGGCTTTTACCATCTAACATTAAAAACTGGTATTTTGTGTGTGTGCGCATCTGTATCCCACTCCACACAGCACATGGGATCTTAGTTCTCCAACCAGGGATCAAACCCGTGCCCCCTGCAGTGGAAGCATGCAGTCTTAACCACTGGGCTATCGGGGAAGATCCAAAAGAACTGATAATTTCTGAAGAAGACTTAACTATTCAGGGCTTCCCTTGTATTTCAGATGGGAAAGAATCGCCTGCCAATGCAGGAGACCCAGCTTTGATCCCTGGCTCAGAAAAATCCCCTGGGAAAGGAAATGGCAGCTGGGGAAGGAAATGGCAGCCCACTCCAGTTCTTGCCTGGGAAATTCCATGGACAGAAGAGCCTGGCAAGCTACAGTCCATGGGGTTGCAGAGTCTGACACAACTTAGCGACTATACAATGCAACAGGTCACGTAAAATTAAAAACCAAGCAAAAATCCTTTTCTTGGGATATTTATTTAATTTCACCCTTTCCCATTTATTGTATGTTTATGATTTTTTAACGAAAAGAAACTTGCAACAGAGGTTGTCTATGTAGCTGTTGACTATGACCAGTTAACAGTTACATAAATGAATCCAGAATATGTGGTTACTGATCTACAAATAAGTCATTAAATAAAAAACAAGGAAAATACTTACTATGCACCAGATGACAAAGGAAATTTCAAACTTGTGAGGGAAACTAAAAATGGACAGGCCAAGAAATGCAAACACACATGTTTCTGAAACAAACCAAAGAATGGATTATTCAGCCTCAACTATTTTCTTCCAAGACAGGACGGGCTTGTTATGCAAACAAACATTTCAGAAGTCAATCAGAATCCAGTATAACACTGTGCTTATTTTCTGGAAAGTCTTGGTCAAGCTTGTCCTTAGATTCTCTCATTTTTTTTTCTATCACAACAAGCAACATGTGCTTGCTATTCAGAATCTCCTAATTTAATGAGCCAGCTGTCAAATACCCATGCAAATAAACATTTTCCCACCTGGGGATGAGGATAAATATATGAATCTGTCCACTTGCCGAACACTGTGATCAGCAAGGATCCTGACTGCGGCAAAGCGGCAGAAATTCCGAGCAAAGTGGCTGCAGACACCACGTGACCAGTGTGAAAAGGCCCTTTGTCAACTTCTTCGCCAGAGCGGACAAAGCCCGTGACTGACTTCACACATTTAATGCCACCACAAAGTTTAGAAGGCTTACACCCTGCAGGATTTGCAGGAAGAGATACGTTTCAACCCCTGGCTCCCCTCCACAAGTCCAAGAGAAGCTGACATTTACTCTTGCCGTACAAGCAGCCACTTGTGTATCCTAAGAAAAAGTACCTTATAAATTTCTAGCACTAGGCTCCCTGCTTAGACTGTGACATCCTCCAGAAGAGCGCTGGAGCCAGGGAGACAAAGACCCTATTTTAAAAGCTGAACATCATAAAACATCAAGGCTGTTTTAAAATATTTTAGCAATGGTGTTTTTTTTCCTTCTTCAAATGTGTATCCCTTTCGACCAAGTCTACAAGCTGGAGAGTATACATATCCTTCTCCTCCTTGAATGTTTTTCTTATCAAATATTTTTGTCACCTTTAGAAATCAGCTCATTTAGAAAACATTCCGATCTAAGTAATGCTGTTCTCCGGTAGCATGAATACGATTATGTGGATAAGTCATGGTTAAAAATGAATCTCTGATGGATATTTAGACTGATTCTATTTCTAGTATTCAGAAAGCTACAACAGGGACTTCCCTGCCGTCCCACGGTTGACTCCATGCTTCAAATGCAGGGGCTCAGGTTCCATCCCTGGTAGGGAACTAGGATCCCATATTCCCGGGTGCACCTCCCCCGACCTTCCCCAAAGAAAGAGCGACAGCAAACACCCCTGTGCACAAGCTAAATGCCTGATGGTAGAATCACTGGGTCCAAAGAACACGTGCCTCTGAAATTCTGACTGAGGCTGCAAATGACTCTCCTAAAAAGACGGCATCAGTGCACACGCCCATCAACAGGGCCTGTTTCTATACACTCCTGTCAGAAGTGGGGAAGCACCAAATTTAAAATCTGATGGGTTCAAAATAGAATCTGATGGATGTTTTGCTTTACATTTCTTTGTGGTGAGACTCAGAGTCGTTGGCCATGACTTTCCAAGAAAGGTGTGGTGCAAACAATACCCACTGGACTAGGAAGGGACAGACTGGCTTCCAGACTCACTTCTTAGCTACGAGACAGTGCTCAAGCCATTGGACCTGAGCCTCCCTGTCTGTGGCATAAAGTCTCTGCACAGCTTGCCCGTGACCCCTAGCCTGTGACAGTGTGGAATTACCGCTTGGATATGAGACAGCCCACCGAAACGCCACGGGCGGTGCTGACGATGACAAGCAGAGGAGTCACCTGGGGGCCTTCACTCCCAGGTATAAACTTGGGGGGTCCAGGTTTCATCAGAGTTTGGTGCTGCACTGAGACTGCTGGAGAGAAACATCAGTGTGGCCCTGACCCCTCCCTCTAACGCAGGATCGGCCAACACGTCCTTCAAGAGACTTGTGGACCAAGAAATGCTTAGGAAATTTTGGGAAATGCTCTCTCTCTTAGAGATTCACAATGCACGTTAGCTGAAAAGTCTCAGGGTTCGGAAACTTGTTCAACTTTTTTTAAAATACGTATTTATATATTTATTTCTCTGGCTGAGTTGGGTCTCAGCTGTGGCACGTGAGCTCCTCACTGTGTCGCGCAGGACCCTGAGTCACGGTGCATGGACTGAGCTGCTGGGTGACATAAAGATCTTAGTTCCCCGACCAGGGATCTCACCCAAGTCCCCTGCACTGGCAGGTGGATTGAACCACCAGGGAAGTCCCTGTTAAGCTTCACTTACCCCAGGATTTCCCAAACTCTTTTTTGGACTACGGAGTCTTTTTTCATTTTTTGGCCGTACCTCGAAGCACGTGGAACTTCCCCGACCAGGGATCGAACCTTGTCCCATGTAGTGGAAGCACGGAGTCTTAACCACTGAACCACTACAGAAATCCCATGGAGTGTTCTTTTCACCTAACTCTTATGAATCTCAGTTCCAAGGAATAGATTTTTTGGAAATGTCACTTTCACATATGGTAAATGTACACGTCTCAAATATTCATAATTATAGCAGTTCTCACTTTTTGGTCTTAAAGTTATAGGAATCAAAAGTTCCACCTGTTAGGTATTAGAACTCCTTATGGAATGTGAGAGCCAGAGTAACTAACAAGAGATAAGGGCGTGCGGTATCCGGCCCTGAGGGATCATGCTGCCTCTTCTGCCAGGGAAGATCTCAAGGGACCCCCAGAACAGAGGCAGGAAGGACAAGCAGCTCTGGGAGGCCCGCACGCGACTGCAGAGGTCGAACTCACCGCACAAGAAGGCCACGGTCCGCAGGGTTTGCTGCATGAGGATCTGGGTGACCGGGGACAGGTTGTGGTGCGTGTAGTGTGACATCACAATGCCGGAGAACAGGATGGCCATGATGCCTGGAGGGGGACAGAGGGCAGAGCGCACAGCCATGAACACAGCAGAGAAGCACCTGCCATGTGACACGCAAATCACGCCTCACACTTCCTGAAAGTCCTGCAGCCTCAAGTACTAGGTGTTTTAAGAAAAACGAGAAGAAAATAGTACCTGAGGCTTCCCAGAGGAATGTTATGGGCCCAGCTCTCTGGCAGCTTCATTACCAGCTGGGTGACCGTGGGTCAAGTTTCTTCCCCTCCCCAAGCCTCAGTGTTGCCAACTGTACAGTGGGACTAATCGAACCTGCTCATGGAACTCTTAGGAGGGTAATGAAGAGCAGCCACGCCAAGTGCCCGTCATGAGCCCAGGGCAGAGCAGGTGTGGGCTGTCACTGTCGTGAGTGGATAGAAGGGGGGCAGGTATCACTCTTGGGGCAGAAAGGGAACATAAGGAATCTGGGTATAAAGAATGGGTGGATTTTTACTTTGCTGTACTGTAATTTTTCAAACAGTACATGTTTATTTGGCTCCACTGGGTCTTAGCTGTGACCCCTAGGATCTTCAGCGCGTCACGTGGCCCTTCTGTTGTGGCACACAGACCCTCAAGCTAAGGCGCGCAGGCTCAGGGGCTTAGTGGATAATGGGCTCTAACTTCCCCGATCAGGGATCACACCCAGGTCTCCTGCATTGCAAGGCAGATTCTTAACCACTGGACTACCAGGGAAGTCCCTGTCATACTGTAATTTTGAATTTTCCCACGGTCACCATGAATTAACCTTATACTATGAAAAGAAAGATGTTTTTCTTTTTCTTTTTTAAGTGACGTGTTTTTTCTTTAACGGTCTCCACGAGAGCATCTACAACTTTGCTTGCGCTCTGAGCATGTGAGTTTCAGCTTCTGTCCACTGCCCTAATCACTGCTGAAGCCACTTAACACAGGTTTCCTCTGTGTGTTTTCCTGGAGAGGCAGCAGCAAGGAGGTCTTTATTTCACGTAAAGAAGCTGAGATTTTTACAAAGCCTTTAAACAAGCTGCCAAGATACATGAATTCCAAGTCAAACTCTATAAGCAAAAACGTAACTCACTTCTGCCATTTTGTAGAAACAGATTACCAGCTAACTCTCCAGTTAAAAATGAGTGAAAAAACACAGAACTGCATTGGAGATGTTTCAACTGGTGAGCCTGCTGTGTAAACGACACTTTACAAAATACAGGAAAACCCCACTCTTCGTGGCACTGAAAAGGTATTTGCTGGCCGGAGAGAGAGCAGAAGCTGGAACATTTCATCTCCTGGACCTTTTAGGAAACAGCAAACTCCTGTCTGCTCTTTCCTTGTCGCCCCAAAAGGAGGCGGGGCTGGGAAACTCCAGCAGCGCTGCCCACGAGCCACCCCTGACGAGCTTGGAGAAGGGAAAGGAGAGGGCGGCAGACGTCTTTACTTGCGACTTAACAGCAGTGACGAGACTCTGGAAGTCAGGAGCCATTCTGAGCCTCTGCTCCACTAGATAAAACACGACAACAAAACCTCCGACTGTCCCCTCGATTCACCTGCTCCTCTTGGTAAGTTCCTGCAGGCGAGCACCCGAAGAGGAGGAGCTCCTGACTCTGCACCCAGACCGTGGACACCACAGGCAACGTGAGGTGGAACAGAGGGACAGCCCAGACCGCCGAGGCCGGGGCAGGCACACGGCACAGCTCACTTCAGCTTCTGTGGAACCGCTCCCAGGAGTCTCTTTTTCTTCAGCACAATCCAGTGCTAGACGGTTCTGGCTTCTGGGCTCTCAAAGGGCTTTGTTTCTCTAGCCAGCTTCAAGAAGGGTTCACTGCAAATTCACTGCAAAGCCAAGACTTGGGGGTTCTCACCCTGAAGGAAAAGTCAACCCCAGAGGAGCCTGAACCACGTAAGCTGTGAATCACAACCACGGACACTGTGACAGGAGTGGGCTTCCGCCCATACTGTCATTCTACCCACAAAGGTGGTCACAGCCCTCGGGAGGCCCGACATTAAATAGCCACTCCGGAAAGTCCCACACTCAGGCTTCCCTGGTGGCTCAGATGGTAAAGAGTCTGTCTGCAGTGCAGGAGACCTGGATCTGATCCTTGGGTCAGGAAGATCCCCTGGAAAAGTGAATGACTACCCACTCCAGTATTCTGGCCTGGAGAATTCCATGGACAGAGGAGTCTGGTGGGCTACAGTCCATGGGATTGCAGAGCTGGAGACAACTGAGCAACTAATAGATGGGGAAACAGTGGAAACAGTGTCAGACTTTATTTTTCTGGGCTCCAAAATCACTGCAGATGGTGACTGCAGCCATGAAATTAAAAGACGCTTACTCCTTGGAAGGAAAGTTATGACCAACCTAGACAGCATATTAAAAAGCAGAGACGTTACTTTGCCAACAAAGGTCCATCCAGTCAAGGCTATGATTTTTCCAGTGGTCATGTATGGACGTGAGAGTTGGACTATAAAGAAAACTAAGCGCCGAAGAATTGATGCTTTTCAACTATGGTGCTGGAGAAGACTCTTGAGAGTCCCTTGGACTGCAAGGAGATCCAACCAGTCCATCCTAAAGGAGATCAGTCCTGGGTGTTCACTGGAAGGACTGATGTTGAAGCTGAAACTCCAATACTTTGGCCACCTGATGCGAAGAGCTGACTCATTTGAAAAGGCCCTGATGCTGGGAAAGACTGAGGGCAGGAGGAGAAGGGGACGACAGAAGATGAGATGGTTGGATGGCATCACCAACTCAATGGACATGGGTTTGGGTAGACTCCAGGAGTTGGTGATGGACAGGGAGGCCTGGCATGCTGCGGTTTATGGGGTCACAAAGAGTCAGACTCGACTGAGCGACTGAACTGAACTGAGCAACTAATACTTTCACTTTGCAGAAAGTCTAAGACTCCAGGAAGTCAGATCTGACAGTGAAATGTGGAAACTCCCTTGGGACTGAGGCCACTGCCTCCTGGGAAACAAGGAGACAGGCTCAGTGCAGAAGGGGTCAGGCTGGCCACGTGAGTCTGGTGCACTAGACCAGGGGTTAGAAACCCAAACTCAGGGGCCAGACAATAAACATAAAGATTAAAACAGTAAGTGGGTGTGTGGTACGTGTGGAAAGAAGGCACAGGCCCATCTATAAAGGGATGACAGCAGCTCTGTGGATGGGGGCCGAGTGCCGACCAGTCTTCCTCTCCTTCTGGTTTTTGAGAGACGCCAGAAATCTGCTTCTTAGGAAATCTTCCAACGTTTTTCCTTCTTTTGCTGCACCACACAGCCTGTGGATCTAGTTCTCCAACCAGGTATTAAACCCACCCCCCTGCAGTGAAAACACTGGGTCCTAACCACTGGACCTCCAGGAATTCCCAGAAATCATCCAACTTTTAATGACAGCAACTCACTCAAATGTTTAAAACTTTCTGTAGAGATAAACCCCATCTGGGGGCTGAATTTGGACCAGACAGAAATGGGCTCTCTGGCCAAGGAAAGAGTGGACAGCCAGCCATGACCCACACCAGTCCAGTCTGGGCTTAGGGGGCCTCCCAAGTTCCGGGGGCTGAAGGAGAGAGTCAGGGTCAGCAGTGGGTGCCAAAGCCCCAGGGTCAGCGCACATGCCCTCCCTAAGCCCAGATGACATCACCAACCAGAAGACCCTCACCCACTGCAGCTGCTCAAAGACACTGAATGGGAAGACGGTGCCAGCGGGCTCTGTCCTGGAGATAAAAGACCTGAGAACTTAAGACCTGGAATGAAAAATCCCGACACGTTCACTTCTTTCAGAAGGCAGCATTTAAGGAAGTGGACAGCAGCAGCAAATGGTCAGCCTCATAGAAGGAAGGACGGGAGAGAGGGAGGGAGGTGGGAGGAAATTCATTTCTAGTCTCAGTTAAACCCATGGTTTCGAATGTAATTGAGGAATAAAGGGATTCAAGTCCAAAAGGCAGGAGTTGAAAGAGCATCGTGTGTAATTTCTACTGCACTGACCTTTACTGTGGGTAAAACACACTGCGCGTCTTGAAGGCTAAGGCCGAGTCAAGCCCGAGTCAGTTTTGCTAAAGACCCAACCAGAGACATATCGCACTGTAACATCTGAACACAGAGGTGAACAGTAAAACAAGAGACTACTCATTCACACCGTCTGCCCACAGGCACTACTATTAACAGCTAGACGTGCAGACCGCCAGCTCTTTTACCATGCTGTTGTAAAGCTTCTCTCTCTCTAAAAAGTAATAAACAGGGTCATGTTACAGGTATGGCACCTATTCGTAGCACAGCGGTTTTTAAAAAGTCCTTCAAGTGCTCGCTTCGGCAGCACATATACTAAAATTGGAACGATACAGAGAAGATTAGCATGGCCCCTGCGCAAGGATGACACGCAAATTCGTGAAGCGTTCATATTTAAAAAAAAAAAAAAGTCCTTCAACATTCAGCTTTGCCTGTATAACAGAACCCCAACTTCTTTCCAGGTCTGAGAGTCCTGTGCAGGTTGGGGCATCTGCCCCTCTGGCCCAGCCCCAGTCTTCCTGCTCTTCCTGGAGCGAGCCCAGCTCCGCCCCGCCACCTGGGACCCATGGCCTCTGCTGCCGACCCCCGCCTTCCCTGGCACCTCCTGAGACCGCCTCCCTCTCGCGACGCGGGTCTCAGCCCCACGCACGGCACCGCTTTGAGGACAGCTTCCTGACCCCCGCCTCGGGATGCTCCTGGCCCGCTGCTGCTCTATTACGTCACTCTGAGTTCTCTGTTTCACGTCGTTTCTTTTTAAAAAATTATTTATCTATGGCTGCACTGAGTCTCCGTTCCTTCCCTCGGGTTTTCTCTACTTGCAGCGAGCGGGGACGACTCCTCGTTGCGTGCACAGGCTCCAGGTGCCCGGGATTCAGCAGTTGCCGCTCACGGGCCCTAGAGCATCCGGGCTTCGGCAGTTGTGGAACTCCAGCTCAGCAGTTTGCAGCTCACGGGTTCGAGAGCTCGGGCTCAGTAACTGTGGCGCGTGGGCTTAGCTGCTCTGCGGCATGCGGAAGCTTCCCGCACCGGGACGGACATGTCCCGAGTCAGCAGGCAGAGTCTCACCTACTGCACCACCAGGGAAGGCCGGGGGCCCTTGTATGATCACATCCTCCACTTCATACAAGGAAGTGGAGGCTCATACTGGTTCAGTCTGCTGTCTGAGATCACACAGCTAATGAGAGGTGGGGCTACGATTCCAACCAGGTCTGTCTGGTGCCCTTAACTGCTGTGTTCTAAACACACAGATTTACACAGGGAGCGTGGCCTCTGAGACAGGAAGGCCAGAGCAGAGAGAGAGGAGTGGGCAGCCTCAGGGCTGCTTTTACAGTAACGGGCCGGTCCCCTCTTCTCTGAAAACCCTGCGTGACAAACATCCCACCCACAAAGCGAGGGCAGAGCCAGCCTGTTACTCAGAGGTGAACAAGCGTGTTCTTGGCTCTCTTTGGCCCCATTAGCATGCAGAGCAGAAGTCCCTAAGGAAACGAAACTCCTACAAACAGAAAACACTGCCTCTCTGAAGAAAGGACAAGAAAAACATCCCCTTGTTTTAATCACAAATTATCAAAGGACGCATGAAATGTATGTTTGCCAATAGGTACTCAGTGTTCCTCTCAAGGGGGGTGGGACACGATTTAGAAAAATCGTGTAAAAACAGTGAGTCACTAGAGCCAAGTGACTCACAGGCAGTATTCATGTAAGCGCCAAAAGATAAGAGAAGCACGGGAAGGCAGGACTGGGATGGAGTTATCCAAGAGAACTGGCTTGGTGTTCAAAACAAACGAGACCCTGAGGTTCACAAGCTTCTCCAGCGAGAACAGCCAGAGCCCTCTCTCTCCTTCCTCCTTGGCAAGGCCTTCTCGCAGAGAACCCACGCACGACACCAGACACTGACCTGAAGGAAAGAGGATTCTGTTCAACAGCAGAGGAGGAACAGAAAAAAATTTCAAGAAACCAACAGAAATGTACTAAATTTGATAAAAGCCATAAACTTTACATAAACCATAAACCCATGAAGTTCAAGAAATCCCAAGAGGAACATGAGACAAATTATATCGAGGCATATCAAAATCAAATTGCCACATACCTATATCAACATGGCTAGCTTTTAGAATTAAAATTAAGTGTTGGTGAGGATGTGAAGCAGCTGAAACTCTTCCATACATTCTGGTGGGAATGCAAAATGGTCCAGTCACTCTGTGAAAACACCTGGCAGTTTCTGACAAAGTAAAGTATACACCTACTGTAAAACCAGGCAAATTTACTTATAAGTATTTATCTAAGATTAATGGACATATACACATTAATAGTCAAAATCTGGAAAACCCCAAACGTCCTTCGGATGGTGAATGGAAAAAACAGCTCAGTGAGAATGTATAAACTATGGATACAGCAACAATGTGGTGTCTCTCAAGAACATTATGATAGCTGAAAAAAGTAAGTCACAAAAGACTACATACTACATGATTCCCGTCATACGACATTTATATTCTGGAAAAGGCAAAACCATAGTGAAAGAATGCAGATCAGTGGGTGACAGCATCTGGTGACTGCCCTTGGCAGTCAGACCCCATGCTTTGAGTGAAGGCCTTTCAGAGGGCTTGTTTTGAGAAAGAGGCAACCTGGGAAGAGATATTTTGATCTCTGCTACAGGATGGCGGTAAAGAGAAAAAGGTGACCACGGGAACACTTGAGTTCCTGCATCCAGCCAGGTCTAAATCCAGACTCTCCCTAGAGATCCAGGAAGCCCTTTTTATTGCTCAAGCTCTTCTGAGTTGTGTCTTATGACTGAAAGTGACCCAAGCGACAGAAGCTCTTTCTCCAGGCTGGACAACGTGCCGTCCACCCCCGCAATCCAACGCCCTCCATCACTTACCCGAGAGAGAGATCCCTTCTGCGAGCCCGTACGGAAGGTAGGCAAAGATGATCATCATGCCAAACTCCAAGGAAGGCGTTTTCCTCAGGTCAATGTGCTTCAGCACGTAAATGACAACGGTCAAGGAAAAAGAACCCAAGAACCCTTACGGGTGATCTAGAGAAGTCACAAAACCACGGCTTTCCAAATAGAAAGGGTAAACATTGGATACAAAGATGTGGGAACACCTCAAGGTAACGAGTGAAAAATCTGTCGTTACAGACTTTTTCCTCAGTAGGGAGGACTCCTGTTTTACGGAAGGGAATCTGACAGAATACTGAGAGATGTAAATTCCTGAGACAAGCAACAGGGGAACATTATAGTCACCCAAGTCAACTCCTTTGGAAATGCTGACTTGGAGGGCCCGGGAGCAGCAGGGGCAGAGCCGGGCCGGCAGACAGACTGAGCACAGCCCACTCTGCCAGGCTGCTCCCAGGGCCATGACCCCCTCCACGCCTCCTCCTCCATCAGACGAGGTCACTACGGGGTTCCCAGAACCGTGGGGACCAGTGCGCTGCTGCAGGACCTTTATAAACCCACGCTCCTGTGACAGGAGAGTCTTCTACGTGCTCTCCTGTCGTTGGCAGGCCTGTGCTGGCGCCCACAGCACCCGTCTACTCGGCTTCAATAAGGCAGAGGTGCTCCCCCTCCTCCACCCTTCTAAAGCAAGCAATAAATGCAGAGGAAAATACTGAACTGGAAAAAGTCTTCTTTTCCATTCTGTTTATTGGTACAATATGAGAAGCTGTCAGCCGACTCAACAGCGCCTTGAGACTTCTGGACGTAGGAACTGAAGGGAAAATTCAACAGGACGGCAGACACATGTGCCTGTCTGAGGCAGAAGCTGCTTTTCTGTCCATCTGCAAGACAGACTGCTCACGGAGGAAGGCCAGGTGGCCATCTCCCCGAGACGCACACAGGAATGGTCTGGGGCCTGTTTCTGTTTTAAACACGACAAATTTTCTACAGCAATAAAGGTGTCGGTGGCCTTAACAAGTTTCTTTGTTTCTCTGGCTGGAAGAGCTTGTGGGTTGTTAAGCCACAAAATCAGTGCAAATAACTTAGATAGAGCTCATTTTGAAAGTCTCTTTCCTGGTTCATCCAGATAAATAGTTTCAGTGGGGTAGAGATCTTCTCAATTTGACATTTTCAAAGGAAATTAATTTCCAATTTTCTTAATGTGAAAAGTGAGATGGCAGAAAATAAAATTCATCTGAATACAGTTTTCATACCCTGGGAACTGAGGAGACCCCAAAATCAGATCTGATATTCAACCATGTACATGTTTTTTTAAGCTTTGAAAAGTGACATGCTACATTTCATGTGTTAAATTTTAAAATCCTTGAGTTTAAAGTGCTCTTCAAACCAAAACTAAGCATAAAAACCCTCCTTAAATATGACTTTAGTCTACTGGAGAAAATGATGAGAGATGGATGTAATTAGGAATAATCTTCCTGGCCACGCGTGTTCATCATATTAAAAGGATATCAATGCAGATATTAAGCCAGTGAGGGTACCAAGTGCCGCAGAGCCAAAGAACATTTTGAGGAAGTAGCCAAGGGCTTGTAAAAAGGTCTGCCACCCACTGACATCTGACATATTTTTTCTTGTTAAACCTTCAGCTGTGCTAGGAAATAAAAGAAGTTAAAATGTTATAGACAAAGTTATTAGAAATTAACTTAGGACTCAAAGCTTAACTTCTTGCTTAATCTCTCATTCATTCATTCCATCCTTCAACCTGTTTGCCAAACATTTGTTCATCTACTTTGTTCCAGGCACTGTTAGTTTCTGGGGGTCCAGAGATGAGAGCAGGTCCCTGCCCTTAGGGAGTCAAGTAGTCTAATAAGGGAGAAAAACATGGGGGCACGTCCCTGGTGGATCAGTGGCTAAGACTCCAAGTTCCCAGTGCAGGGGACCCAGATTTCATCCCTGGTCAGGGAACTAGATTCAGCTGAGTTCTCATGCCGCAAGAAAGATCCCATGAGACAAACTAACACCCAACACAGCCAAAAATAAGAGACACAGATACATGCACACAAAGACAGGAGCTAGGACCATCTCATGTCAACTACAAACGGGCACTTGCCAAGGGCATTTGCCGTCTGCCTCTGTGCAGACGGAACCCTGCGCTGCTGACCCGCAACACACACCCCCTGCAGGGACTTCAGGGTGAACGAGGCACTCTGTGCTCCAGGGAAATTGGTGGAACAGGTCTTCAGATAGTTATTTTCAGGAACTGATTTCATGACCCCAATCCTTGCATCTCCTCGTATCTGGAGCACTAAATCCCTTCATGATGACATCAGCTCCTCGTGACTAGCAGAAAACCTTCTGTCGAGTAAGTGCCTGACTGCACTGAATGCGCCTTTCACCAAAAACATAAGCTGACCTTCCCCCAATGCCTCTTTTTTGAGTGTTTTTTCCCTCCACTGCCTCTTTGGAGCAGTTTCTCAGAGCTGGCTGAGGTGCCGTCTCCTGGGCTGCAGTCCTCATTTTGCTCCAAATAAAACTGAACTCGCAGCTCTCAGGCTGGGCATCATCTTCAGTCAACGTCAGGAAAGAGCAGAGGAGACACACGGCGGCACCTGACTCAGACAGGTTCTCTATGACACACGGGCTGGGTTTCGACTCAGGCTAAAGAAGGGTTAGCGAGGTGAAGAAATGAGGGCGCGCACTCAGGGCAGAGGAAAGAGCACATGTGGAGGCAGGGAGCCCCCAGGCTCTGGCAGCACACAGGTGCCCCGCTTAGCCACTCAGCCGTGTCCGACTCTGCGGCCCCATGGACTGTAGCCGCCAGGCTCCTCTGTCCATGGGATTCTCCAGGCAAGAACACTGGAGTGGGCTGCCATGCCCTCCTCCAGGGGAATCTTCCTGACCCAGGGATCGAGCCCAGCTAAGGAGCTGGTCTTTTATCCGGAAGGCCCGGAGGAGTCACGGGAGCGTTCTTAGGATGGAGTGGGGGTGGGGGAGTGGGGCTCCTGTGAGATACAAACCTGAAACTGAGGCTGTGGCATGAAGCCAGGTAGAATGGAGCCGCCTCAAGAAGACATGTCTGTGGGTAAGGCCCAGAGTGGGGACTGGAAGGGGTTAGCAGGAAGAACGGAAAGGACTTCCCCTTCACTATTAAGACAGCAAAGTAAAATGTCAGCAGTCATTACATTCAATTGTTGGTTTCATCCCCAAAGGTAAAACCGTTTTACCATTAAAATGTTTATTCCTGTTAAGTATCTTCCTCCTGCTGATTACACCTTCTCTCAAATCCATCCACTTCCCTCCCTCCCTCCACCATCATCCTCCAGTCCAGGGCTTCTCTCTCTCCGATCCTTGCATATAAACATCCTGCTCTTTCTAGGAGAACCCAACACTCAGGGGCCTGAATTATCCTTGAAAATGCACATCTGATCAGGTTACTGTGTGTTAGTCATCCAGTCATGTCCCATTCTTTGTGACCCCAAGGACTGTAGCCTGTGGCCCACCAGGCTCGTCTCTGTCCATGGGATTCCAGGCAAGAACACTGAAGTGATTGCCCTTCTCTTCTCCAGGGGATCTTCCTGACCCAGGGATTGAACCCAGGTCTCTTGCACTGCAGGGGTATTCTTTCCTGCTGAGCCAGCTGGGAAGCCTCAATCAGCTTACTGGCCCGATCAAAACCCATCCTCAGCCTCCTGCTGCTTTTAAGAGGAAACCCAGTCTGGCCCTGATCCTCCCCTCCACACCTCTGACCCCACCTTCTCCTATTCAGGCCGGGCCCCACTGCCACCGGCACCTCTCTGCAGGTCACGTGCCATTCTTCCTGGGCTCCAGCTGACTCTGGTTTGTTCTCAGAACCCAGGGTCAGTGACCCTCCCTCAGGGACATCTGCCTTCCCACAGGCCGGCCCACTCACAGGCTCTCCTGGTGCCTAACCTGCCCTCCACAGCGCGCCGAACTAGTGAACCATCCCACGAGGACCACGCCTGCGCCCGCCTTACTCACTGCCACACGTCCAGGCCCTAGCGCAGAACCCAGCACACAGAAGGTACTCAACAAACTTTTGCTGAGTCAGTAAACAAAACAAAGACTTGTCTAGAGTAACTAACATTCGGCCTCATTAATCAGTGTTTCGTGAACTGGTATCGTTTTTTAAGAGTTGGTTTTTTTTTTATTTATTTATTTTTGGCCGTGCGAGCAGGGGCTCCTCCCTAGTTGTGGTGTGCGGGCTTCTCACCGTGGTGGCTCCTCTTGTTGTAGAGCCTGGGCTCTGGGGCGAGTGGGCTTCAGGGGTTGTGCTGCATGGGCCTGAGTTGCCCTGCAGCATGGGAGATCTTCCCGGCCCAGGGATCGAACCTGCATCCCCTGCACTGGCAGGTGGATTCCTGACCCCTGGGCCACCAGGGAAGTCCTGAGTTGGTTTAACGTTTTTGGTGGTGGGGCGGGGGGGAGGTATTTTTTTTTCGCTGTGCTGGGTCTTCGTTGCTGTGGGGCTTTTCTCTAGCTGCACCAAGCTGGGGCTACTCTCCAGCGGTGGGGCATGGGCTGCTCAGTGCGGACACAGGCTCTGGGGCTCACAGGCTTCAGCAGCTGTGGCTCCCGGGCTCCAGAGCACAGGCTCAACAGCTGTGGCGCATGGCCTCCCAGACCATGGATTGAACCCGTGTCTCCTGCACTGGCGGCACTTTCTTTACCACTGAGCCACCAGGGAAGCCCCAAACTGGCATAACTTTAAAGCAGGATCATCTCAGGAAGTCCCAGGCGGCCCGGTGGCCAGGACTCTGGGCTCGCACTGCTGAGGGCCTGGGGCTCCATCCCTGATCAGGGAACTAAAATCCCACAAGCTGTGTGGTACAGCCAGTTTAAAAAAAAAAAGGGGGCAGGATAATCTCTGATAAAAGGATGGCTTGGTCAGATAACCTCAGCCTTTTGTGGTGATTCACAGCACAATATAACATAGTAAAGGTTTTAAAAAGTCCTGCAAAAAAAGAAAACTAACTTTTCTCACATAAATGTTTTCCAAACTCACTCCAATCGCCCCCATTCCTGTTCTTTCCCAGCAGATCGTGGCTTAACATCCCACCGAGGGGAATGCTGGGAACCAACAGGGCTCTTATTGGGAAAGTGCTTTTGAAGGCAAACGGCACCTCTAGCTCCCAGATGGATCCACGGATGACGTGAGTACTGTCCTGCTCTCACCCTGTTTCATGACCACAGCTACGATGCTGGCTGGTGTCACTGCTTTCTTTTCCCGCAAAGGAGGCTGAGGTCCAAAGACAGTGGCTAATGGGTGAGGTCACAACAATGGTTAACAGCAGACCCCAAGCCAAGGCCAATGGTTTCTGAACTCATGATAAATGAAGAGAGAATTCAGACCTTTTGTGGCCTCAAGATTTTGTGCATTTTATTTTTCTTCAGGCCATGTTTCTCACACCTTAAAGAATAAAAAATAATACTGATTCAGGATCCATTTCATGAGCTTTAGCTGCAGCTGGAAAGAACAAAGGTTTCTACAGCAATTATTTTAAGAGTAGACTGTCACAGCAACAAATCAAAGCTAAAAATAATTTAATTAAGGTTAATGAAGGAAACAGGAGATACTTAGTTTTTCTGGCGTTTATGAAAGTGAAAACATTAAAAAAAATGGGGGTAGTTCATCAACATCTTCGGTTACAAAGATAAATGGATCATCATCAGATCACTTTGAAAACAGTCATTTATGAAGCATACATTAAAAACAAGATGTGATTCTTCCTTGTAATCAAGGAAAGCTGACAACACCTCCCTCCTACAAGGCAAACACAGGCAGGCCTGCCACGCCCCCCTCTCCCCTACCTCCCTCCTCTACCTGAAAATGCCAGTGGGCTCACAGTCAGAGAGGCTGACGCAGGTCAGTGACTCCTGCCCCAACCTGTGCACCAGCATCAGAGGAGGTGAAGGTGGGAAACTACCTATGCATGTGCCCACTGATCCAATTTTGGGAACTGTCATCAGAGGTGATCCTGGCCTTCAAAAGTACTTTTCCAGAAAGAATGTGTGGCTAGTTACAGTGACTCCCTCCTTTCTCATTTTAAAAAAGAAAGTATCTCCTAAGCTTTGGCCTTTTTTTGTGGCAAAGAGACCTGGAAAAGCTCAGAACTAAGGTTCTACCTCGAGAGATTTAGGAAAAAAATAAATCAGAGACAAATCAGTTGAGTTTAGCTCCTAATCTATAAAAATAACTCATGATGTCACCTCCAATTTAGGCAAAATTCTTTTTTTAAAAAAAATTATTCGTTCACGGCTGCGTCGGGTCTTAGCTGCGGCACACGGGCTCCTTGCTGCAACGCGTGTGCTCCTTAGTATGTGGGATCTTGGTTCCCTGGCCAGGGGTCAAACCCACCTGTCCTGCACTGGAAGGTGGATCCTGATCTACTGGACCACCAGGGAAGTCCCTTGGCAAAACTCTTTATCACAAATATTCAAATGCACAGCCAGGACTCAAGATAAAAGTAAAGACCAGAAAGCTAAGCAGTTTTCAAAGCAGATCTTAAAAAAAAATTATTGCCATCAGATTATTTTTTAAAGGTCTTACAGCATGATATATGATAATCTCCTAATAAAGCTATAAAAAGTTTTAAGAGAAACGTTAAAAAAGCCAATAATAGGGAACTGGTCAAAGAGATCATGGTAAATCCATAGAAGGAACACTCTACAACTGGTCAAATGATGTTATAGAAGACTATTTTATCAACTCTGTTCAATGGAAACGTTACAATACAGTATATACCCATCTAAATAGAACACAGTTTGAAAAGACCTGATGCTGGGAAAGATTGAGGGCAGGAGGACAAGGGGACGACAGAGGATGAGATGGTTGGATGGCATCACCGACTCAATGGGCATGGGTTTGGGTGGACTCAGGCAGTTGGTGATGGACAGGGAGGCCTGGCGTGCTGCGGTTCATGGGGTCGCAAAGAGTTGGACACTACTGAGCGACTGAAGTGAACTGATACATCTACCAAACTGTTAACTGTAATTATCTCTTGGGCGTTACAGTGCATGTATTGTTTTCTTTTTCTTCTTCCTTTTGGAGTTTTCTAAATTTTATATGCAGAATATATGTATTATTTTAGAATATATACATATATTTCTGTTTTGTTTAAGGTCTGGTGAGCCCCTCTTTCAATTAAACAACATTTGGTAAGTTCTTCCTGCAAAAGGAGGACAAAAACAGACAAACAAGAAACAACAGCTGGGGACAAGGGCAGAAGATGAAAGGATCTCACATTAACAGATGGCAGATGCTTCTGTTTTTAAAAAAATATTTATTTGTGGCTGTATTGGGTCTTAGCTTCTCTCTAGCTGTGGTGTGTGGGCACGTAGGCTTTGTTATCTTGTGTCATGTAGGATCTTAGTTCCCCAATCAGGAATCAAACCCACATCCCCTGCATTGGAAGGCAGACTCTTAACCACTGGAATACCAGGGACGTCCCCTAATGGCAGATGCTTTTCACATAGTGTACTTACCTAGTCCATCCTCAACTTGAACCCTGGGCTGAGGCACTGTCACCCTTACTTTAACGTTGAGACGCCAGTGGCTCAAAGCGGTCAAACAGCGATCAGTAGCCATCACTGGGACTGGAACCCAGGTCAGTCTGACTCCAAGATCTGGGCTCTTCCCACTATGAAAATGTTCTTTTATTCCAACACAAGAATTGTGAATGTAGTCTATAATGAGGCTTTTAAGAAAACCACTGAGTGGTTATGCTTTGCAAGGAATCCCACAACAAAGAAAGGAAGTCCAAAATCAGAAAAAGGAGAAACTAATCTTTAACAGGATACATAGTGGCCCCTCAAATCCTCTTGGCTCATCTCTGACACCCTGCACAGGGCTCTCTTCTCCAGCAGTTTTGACTGTCTGCATGTTCTCTGGGTTTTGGTAGAACTGTTGGGCTCTCCTGGCCGTACCTGTTAACAAACACCACAGCTGCCGAGTGCTAGGGCAAGGAAACAGCCCCGCATCCAATAAATGCATGAGATGAACTCAGACCCTTTGCCCAGTGACTTTTAAAAAAATATTTATTATTATTTATTTGGCTGTGCTGGGTCTTAGGTGTGGCATCCAGAATCTTTAGTTACTGCATGTGGGATCCAGTTCCCTTGACCAGGGATTGAACCCAGGGCCCCTGCCTTGGAAGCAAGGAATCTTAGCCACTGGACCACCAGGGAAGTACCCGCAGTGACTTCTTGACACTTCATGACTCACCTACACAGCTACTATCAACACGGGTAGTAATACCAATGAACAACTGAAAAACCCCGCAGTTTCCAAAGCAGCCTTCACACTAGAGCAGCTTAAGGCAGGATGTCCGTCAGTATCATTACCTTATCTTATAGTGGCGAAGAGCCGGTGCCCAGCACTCACAAGTGGGAGAACAGGGCCACTGCTGACTGTTTTCATCTGGAACAATCCTGTCCAAATGCTGATCCCTCAACTGGCTGCTCGGCTGTCCTCTGGGGACTCATCCCAGACCTACTGAATCAGCAGCTCTGAGGGTGTCGCCTGGGAATGCGACATTTAATAAGCACCCCGGTGATGCAGATGACAAGCTGGGCTTAATTCAAAAGCACTGCTAGGGACCTCCCGGGCGGTACAGTGGTTCAGACTGTGCTTTCAATGCAGAAGGCACGGGTTCGACCCCTGGTCGGGGAGCTAAGATCCCCTATGCTGTGCGGCAAGATCTAAACAAATAAATAAAAGCACTGCTAAGAGGTCGGTCCTACAGGGCGGATTCTCCTCTAATCACCCGGGGCCTTGACAGTATTCCTGAGGCACAGGAAGGTTTGTCAGGACAGAAGGATGGAGAAGCAGTGAACCACTCAGCCACAGGGCCAGCAGCTGTACATGCAGCTGCATGGAGACATCTGCCTCCAACATGAGGCCCTTTAGTTCCGTGGCTTGAAGAAAGCAGACTTACTTGGTCAGGACAATGGAGACTGCGTCATTGAGAATGCTCTCTCCAAACACCAGCATGTTGAGCACTGGGTCCACATGAAGGGCGTTGAAAATAGCAATAGTGGCCACTGGATCAACGGCAGAAATCAGGGAGCCAAATGCAAAACTGTGGAGAAGAGAAAACGACGGGGCAACTCTGTAATGCTTTAACCCCTGGTCCACAGAGTAAAACAAAGTCAAAGACTATTGAGTGTAACAAAGCGGGACACATTGTAGCTGAAGGAACTACAGAAGATGGTGTCTTGTCTTCCACTTAAAATACCTGCTGATTGACACTTGTGGGTGGAGCAGTGAAAGGTCCACTCCACAAGGAGCTGTAAGGAGTGGCCTGGTTTTCCACCTCAAGAACCGAGCCTTCACCTTGAGCAGGGACAGAAGGAAGGCTTCTGCTTAAACACGTGACGGACATCCCAGCCTTCTTGGTCAGGGCAGCTGGAGCCATGGCCCCCAAAGGGCCCATGTGCTCCTGGGCCTGACCTGTGCTTTGCCCCTTGTCACCAGGCCACCAGAGTACCGTCTGTGACGGTCACCAGCCTCCACTCAGATTTGCAACATCTGAGGAAGTGCCGAAAGTCCGCAGCACTTCCAGCGTGCTCCAGGGGCCGGGCGGCATGGGTGGCAGACATCAAAACCAGGGCTGCCTCCCACCAGGCCAGTGCTCTCACCCCAGCAACCAGGAAGGTCTAATTCCTCCAACACACATGCATTAATCGCCTACTTTGTTTCAAGCACTGAGGCTAATAATAACAGCAAATACTTATGTGGTACTTACCATGTCCCAGGCACTGTTCTAAGCGCTTTACAGACAGTAACTCAATAATCCACACAGCAACCGTATGAAACCAGTTTGCATCTCACACTGCCCCGCTTACACAGGAGAAAACTGAGGGACGATGAGGTTAAGGACCCTGCCCAAGCAGGATGCAAACACAGGCCAGCTGACTCGGAGTGGGGGCTCTGACCCGCTACGCCGGACACAGCAATGCCCGGGGCCGAGACCAGCTCAGGAAACGGCCAGTGCTACACAGGAAGTCAGGGTGATGGGAGTAACGTGGCAGGATGGTGTGGGTGGGGACCCCTCAGAGCGGGGGGCCAGGAAAGGCCTCTCTGAAGAGATGAGGATCACTGAAACAAGGGCCTACGTGACAAGAAGCAGGTGGTAAGCCAAGGCACTGGGGGCAGTGACCAGAGGAAGCCCCCTTGGAGGCAGAGCAAGCTTGGTTGCCTGAGAGGCAAAAAAGTGAGCCTGGCAGCGGTGTAGTGAGCCAGAGTGGCTGGGACACGGAGGCAAGGCCAGGTCATCCCTGGGGGCTGCCTAAGGGGCTGGGACGGTTATTCTCTCACCCGTGTGTCTGTTTCCCCAAGAGTTCTTGCAAGCCTTTGATTTCCTCAAAAGGCTACGCCTGGCACTGTTTTCCTGGAGCCGTCAGGGGACAGTCTCAGGCCCATCCACCCACTTCCCGTCCTCCCTTCTGGGAGGGAAGAGGGGCTACTTGGCCTGGGGACCAGGGCGTGCTGTCCCCTGGATATTCCCGGCAGCTTCTGTGCTCATCCAGCTCTGAGCTCAGGGAGAGGAGTGGCTGGCAGGAGGGGACTCCTGGCTGCCTGGCCAGCTACAGAGCTCTTCATACATCAAGAACCCAGCCTTCTGGTTTCCGTGATAGTGCCCTGGGAGCTGGGTTAATGTGCACTTACACGGGACAGCCTGCTCACTTTGAGGATGGTCTCCAGGTCCCAAGCTGAGGAGCAGACCCTGAAAGACAGTCTCAGCTCAGACTGCAGTTCTCAGACTTGCCCTGTCCCCACAGAGACTGTCATGCGCTTTACGAGCTGTGACTTTACCTCTTGCCCCCACCGTGAGCGCCCAGGCGGTGTGTTCTCAGGATCTGAACTGCTCTTTGGGGAAGGCAGGCAGGCGGAAGGGAGGGAGAGGTAATCCCACCAACCCAGGAGGCTGTGAGCTGCTGGCGGCTGGCCTTGATGCCCCCGCTCTGCAGCCCACAGAGGTTCTCTCTCTTCTTTTAGTCCCACTCTCCTCACCCACAGAACATAAAAGGGCTTCAAAGGAAGAAGAATGTCTAAAAACTATATCTTGGGGACTTCCTTGGTGGTCCAGTGGTTAGGACTCCTCAATTTCACTGCAGAGGCCTGAGTTCAATCCCTGGTTGGGGAACTAAGATCCTGAAAGCAGTGAGTTGCAGGCAAAAATTTTACAAAGTACATCCCGAAGTGGGGTGGGGACCTGGGAGCCGTGGGTGGGTCGTGCATCGGGCACTGACTTTGTGTGGCTCGGCCGGCCCTCCCCTCGTCCTTCAGGGGGCACCCACAGCCCCAGTTCCAGTGAGCGCCCTCCAGCTTTCCTTTGTGGAGCCCGGCCCCCTCCACCCTCCAGCTGCGGAGGTTTGTGGGCTTCGAGGAGTAGGCAGGGGACCCAAACCTGGTCAGAGGACCGTCAGCAGGCATCTTAACAGGTCACCAGGAATCTGGCTAGCCCTCCTGGCAGGGGTGGATGAAGTGAGGGGGACCGTGAGCCTGGAGCCTCTGGTGCGGCCAAGCGGGGTGAGCATGCCCGCGGTGAGGCTGACCAGGGAAAGGCTGAGCGACGACAGTGAGGGCAGGGGTTCCGGACACCGGGTCCCCAGAGGCTGTCGTGCAAGAAGCTGTGACTCTGGGGACACTTCAGTTCCATGAGTCAACAAACTGCTTTTTTTTTCTTTTTGCTAAAACGAGTTGGTGCCGGGTTTCACTTGCACTAAAGAGGACTGACTGCTGCTCTCTGCAACAGTCCCCGTGGCATCCTGACCTGGGAATCCAACAGCGGGAAGGGGAAGGTGGACTGACGAATGGGCACAGGGATGGAGAGATGGCCAGACCTGTGTTACAGCAAATCTAGCTCAGCAGTGACTGTGGGATGCAGGTGGTCGGGTGCAGGCAGCGCCTCCCCCTTCCTGGGTGTCTGAAACTCCCCTAAGAAGTTAGGGGAGACGCGCCTGGCACAGACCGTAGAGCACGTGGCTTTGGCTGTGAATCTAAACTAGGGCACAGTGCTTCTGACAGAGAACATGGGAAGGCTGAACTATGAACTGTCTGGGTCATGGAGAGCTCTGCCTCTAAGCGGTCACTGAACTTTGCCCTCAGCTGCTCCACTTCACACCTCAGGATCCAGTCTTTCAAAGGCCAGGAGCCGGAAGTTCACCTGAACAATGCGTTTTCTTGAGTCTGTCATCCCCGAAGACAGGAAGGTCCACAAAACAGAAAGAAAATGGACTGGGGTGGTGAAATAATACAGCGCGCATCTACGAGGGAACTCGCTTTCTGGTAGAAACACCCATAAAGTAAAATCTTCTGTGCAACAAAGTTAATTTCATGTTTTCTACAGTGCAGAGGTCCACGCTTGACCTGCATGGTGTTTTATTTTTATTATGATTTTAAAAATTACTCTATCATTTATTTTTTTGGCATGGTGTTTTAAACTGGATTAAGTTGCCAACATTTAAAACTGGAAAAATTCCCTATTAAAATCTAGAAACTTGGCCTCTTTTGAATTAAAAAATTAGGTATCTAGTCATTCTGGGCCCATGTTTCTACATAGTAATTACCAGATGCAGCTAAGAGGTGGCGGTCCCCTTCAGACAGAGTGGGCTCCCTGGTTCACCACCGTCACCAGCTCTAGACACACACCTGGCCAGCTTCCTTCTGTGAAGGGTTCCACCAGGCCCTGCAGCTGTGTGGTTTATAACCGCGAGCTAATTTCCCCCAGAGGACACCCCCTCCCACCCCCACAATCTGCGCGACAGTCACTTTCTAACAGGAAAGGAAGTGTCTGCCCACAAAGAAACTCCACCTGGATCTTACTCTGCTTGTCGAAGGGCCAATCCTTTTATTCCTCACTTCCTGAACATCCCATCCACCCGTTCCATTCAATGTCACAAGGATTTATCAAGTATTTTTTGTGTCTCTAACCAGCTGTCCCCAGACAGGCTGAAGGACTGAATGCTATGACATCTGCCTTTACAGCCTCTGAGCTTTGAGCATTTCTTTTCAGTTGCAAAACACCTACAAAATACAGGCCATCAGTTCTGCTCTGCTTCCTGCTCCCTGTGAAACAAGAATGCGTCTTTCCCTCCTTGTTTATATATCGAGACGATCTTACAACAAAAGCTTTGACATCTATGTCCCTGGAGAGAAAACGAGATTGGACTTGATGTTATCGAAGGCACATTTCTCACGAAAAGGGCTCCAAGGTGCTGCTGTAGAGGCTGAGCACTCTCGCTGGTCCAGTGAAAGGGCCCCGGGGCTGAGCGCCGGGTTCAAGTGCCCCAACCAGGCCAGAGAACAGAACCCAGTGTTCTTGGCAGAGAAACACAGAGACGGGTTGCAGTCTCACTGGCTGTCTCAGTGAGGGGAAACCAGGTCACACTCTGTGTGTGCACTTTTTTAGCACTAGATCTGGTACCTTCCAAGAGACAGCTGCCCAGGTTGCTTCCTGCTAAGCCGATTATGGAAATTCCTGGACTGGGCTCCTAGACAGCAGCTCTGAGTGTCTGACAAGTAGCTTCAGCCTGGGGAGGGTGCCCACAACAGAGGCCCTGCCCTGCCTGCTTCCACCGCCCCCTCCCCGCTCCCTTTAGTGGGAATCCCAGAGTAAAGACTGACACCTCACCCCTGACTCCATCCCAACCTGTCAAGGAGACAAATTTCCATTATGGCCATTGAAAAGCTCTAGAAATGAGCTGCAGGTGATCTTTAATAAAAAAAGGACAAATGTGTAGTAGCCTGCAGAGTGTGTGTGTGTGTGTGTGTGTGTGTGTGTGCGTGCGCACACATGTGTGCGTGCGCGCCAGTTAACGAACCAAGAGTTATTCCCTTGAAAGCTGAAACTAAATCATTTCCATCAGCAACTCTCTGACTGCAGATCTTCAAAATTCTTCAAGATAGTTTTGATTCATTTTGGAGATACACATTAATTCAGAATAGATTCTACAGCAGAAATCATCAGCCAAACCAAGAGACACAATAGAGAAATCAGGAATCAATACGGAGAAAACTTTCCCCGGTAAGAAAGTACAGCCACACAGGTGTTGCAGTACAAAAGGTTTACCTGTCTGTCATGTTGAGTTTAGAGATTACATCAGCCTGTAAAATAAAACACACAAACACAGACACACACAAAAAAAAACCCCTGGAGAACAGCCAAGAAGATTAAAATGTCCATTAGTGTTTTATTACAGACTAATAAGGACATTAATCTTCACTCCCCAAACCACTTGAAAAATACAGAAAACTCCTAAGTTTTAGTTTAGGCATGCATCTGATCATCATACATCAAAAGTATGACAGAGAATGCTACATTCCTCAAGCCAAATTAACTAGTTTTCTTCTCTAAAGTTTATTCTCCTTTGATGCTGGAAGCTGAACAATGAAGAAGGCTGCATGACAGACAGATTTATTCTGGTGCCATCGAGGCAGTGGTAAAGGTGAAGATCAGACGGAGCCAACAAAAGAAGCAAACACATCTGACACACATAAAAGAAATCTGCCAGTCACCCCAAGGCCTGAACTTCAAACTGCATTTGCAGAACTGGGGTCGACAAACTTTCTACAACTGACCGTACTGGAAAAGAACTGGGACATGCAATAGACATGCATAAGGCAAAGCCATAGATACTACTTTCCTAGGTAGGTCTGAATTAATTAATTCAAATTAATTTGAACTCAAAATACAAAGCACTCAATTGATGACACTGGGAACTGCTTTAGGAATGGTGGAGAATCCAGGGAAGATAATTCTACAGGACAGCTTGGAATGGAGTGAACACATTCACAACCATTTTTGATTTTTAAAATGCAAATTTTTATTAAAGAAACAGAAATTTAACTTTGCTTCAGTCTGATAACATAACTGATATTGTTATAATTTGAAGATCTTGATGGTATATATTCTGCTTTATTTTTAGGTATTCCAACTTAAGACAATATTGGTTTGCAAATATGATCAAATACTTTGGGGGATTATGGAAAAGATTCACTCAATTCCAGACAGCAAAGCTTCTCGAGGATGCTGAGAAACAACTTGAGCACGCCTTTACTGTGCCTGTTTGACTTTGGATTTCTTTGCAGGAGTATTTACCTTGACTGGAAACCCAGGTCCCATCAGGTGTCCCTACCCCACTTTCCTGCACAAGCTCTAAGAATATAAGGTTTGCAAGGTTTTTCAAAGATATTTTCCTTACCTGGCCCAGAAAGTAAATTCCTCCACCTACAACAAAAGCGGAAATTGCTGTACCAAAAACAGCAAATAGGGTGATGGAACCAATATTTTGAAAGAAATTACCCTGTTTGAAAGAGCAGAGATGAGAGAAATGATTAGAAAGGCTGGTCTGGTCAGTGAAGTCACGTACACCACAACTGGCCCTGCTTACATGCTTGAATCTCTGTAAAGGGCACCATTACCCTCCGGGGTTGGCAAGCTGGAAACCTGGACACCCTCCCTCACCCCCACCTGCAGTGCAGAGCCAGTCCCGGGGAGTCTGCCCTCCCCACGTCCCTCACATCTCTGCTTCTCCCCCCTGGACTACTGCACAGCTTCATTAATAATAAGTTTCAACCATCCCTGGCCTTGCCCTCTGCTCTTCAAGGGCTTCCAGAATGATCTTTGCAAAAGATAAATCTGATAGTGCTGCCTTCACTCTGACCCCCATTTCCACTCAAAATGTACATAAAACGCAACCAAAGCCTGGATGGTTCGATCCCTTCAAAGTCTCCAACTTCCCCTTTGCTCTCTGGGTTCCCAGTCACACTGGTAGCTTTTTTTTCCTTTTTAATTTATCTGGCTGTGCCAGGTCTTAGCTGCCGCACACGGGATCTTTGATCTCCATTGTGGCACGCAGGATCTTTAGTTGCAGCATGTGGGATCCAGTTCTCCGACCAAGGGATGGAACCTGGGCCCCTGCGCTGGGAGCTCGGGCCCTGAGCCCCTGGGCCACCAGGGAAGTCTCCTCACTGGGAGCTTTTTTTCTTCAAATACATCGTCATACTCTCTGGGCTTGGCCCACTCCTCCTTCCCCTCTGCTTACTGAACCGTCAACATCCAAAGGCCTCAGGACATTTTTTACTTTCCCTGAGGGAAGCCTTCTCTGATCCCTCTGCCAAGTCAGATCGCAGCCTATGTTCTTGATGCACAATGCCTTTTCTCCTGGTAGCACTTGCCGCGGCTGAAATGTGACATTTACTTAAGTCATTACCTGACTGCTATCTGTCCCTCCCACTAGGCTGCAGGCTCGGGGCGGGCAATGACCACGTCTGCTCTGGTGCAACACAGTCACTGGCAGACGCCCGTCAGATGGATGATGCCCAGAGAACAGGTACTGAAGGAATTAGCTGTGCTTCGTGTTTGATCAAAGCCCAAAGTCTATATAATGATAATTTTTTCAATTAATTAAGAAGAGGTACATTACTATAAAGAATGTCAAGGTTATGTCAATGTTATAGGTTATACTATCAGAAACTCCTTTTTTGCTGTCCACATCTTTTAAGCAATTTTATTGCACTATTAGTGAAACAGAGTGAAATAAATATGACAAATATATTCCCATCTATACTTGACAGCACTTAAGAGAAAATATCTGAGTACAAGCAGTAGTAACATCTTTCACATATCCATTAAAGTTAAGAAAAACAAGTTGTTTATTAGAATCCTGTGGACTCTACTTGGGGACAAGGCCAGGGAACCTTGATGGCCTTTGACTGTGGGCCTGAACAAGGAATCCCATTTTTTTTTTTAGTCAGAAATTGTCAAGCCACAGACAAAAGGAACTGATACTTTTTTTTTGGCCGCATCATGCAGCTTGTGGGATCTTAGTTCTCTGACCGGGGACTGAACCAGGCCCTTGGCAGTGAAAGCACTGAGCCCTAACCACTGGACTGATACTTTAAATCTAACTTCAAAAGACCTTAGCTCAACACCAAGAGCCCACTAAACCTATCTCCTTCAGGAAGTATCTTTGCTTCATTTTTTGCAATTTTGATTTGGCTGCCCACGATCTGACATTCAATTACTTTGGCATATCAATCTTTAGCACACAAAGAACTTTAAAATAACTTAAGGCAAACACAATGATTGGGTTCTTCCCTAAACAAGACTTTCATCTATGAGTTTTTCTTTGCAAAGAGCTGTTTTGTTTTTTTAAGAACAGATTACACTACCTCTTGGTCTGTTTGTGTGTGTTTAGTTGCTAAGTCATGTCCAACTCTGTGACCCCATGGACTGCAGCACCCCAGGCTTCCCTGTCCTTCACTATCTTCTGGAGTTTGCTCAAATTCATGCCCATTGAGTCAATGATGCCATCCAACCATCTCATCCTCTGTCGCCCCCTTCTCCTCTTGTCCTCAATCTTTCCCAGCATCAGGGTCTTTTCCTGGTGCTTTCCTGGTGGCTCAGACGGTAAAGAATCCATCTGAAAGGCAGGAGACCCAGGTTCGATCCCTGGGTCAGGAAGATCCTGGAAAAGGGAATGGGCACCCACTCCAGTATTCTTGCCTGGAGAATTCCATGGTCAGAGGAGCCTGGCAGGCTATGGTCCATGTGGACAGAGGAGCCTGGCACGTTACTGTCCATGCGGTCGCAAAAAGTCAGACATGACTGAGCGACCAACACTTTTGTCTGTTTACAGGGATCTAATTCTGTTGTAACTTATGTAGTTGGCTAATATTAATCTGAATATTGAAAATTTACCAAAATTCAATTTACCCCACTATAAGAACTTCCCTTTGCTACATAAGGCAAATTCATCTGCTTCTTTCCGACATAATTAATGTTCTATTCTTTATATGGCACTAATAATTCAAAGAACCAAATAGCTGCCTACCTAATGCATATCAATTGATGATAATCATATGGAAATTTTTAGTCCAAACTCAAACTTACACCAGCAAATACAGCAATATTAAAATAAAACAAAGTCAACTTCCTATTCTTCAGGGACAAGTGCCGGCAGTGGACAGAAGTCTCTAAATTCACACTTTCAACTCACATTAGTCCCTGTCACATAAACTGTCACATTTTCCGCTGGAAAGTCATCTTCAAAGAAGTTTTCTCTCAAGAAACTATTTTCCTCAAAGTTTGAAAAGTTTATTTCCCCCTCCTCTGAAAAAATTAGAAGATAAAAAACTTTACATGTGCTAATATAATAACCAGTGTCATGTTTTTAAGCAAAAAAATCATTTTTGGGAGTTCCAGTTCAGTGGTTAGGACTCAATGCTCTCACTGCCGAGGGCTCAGGTTCAATCCCTGGTCAGGAAACTAAAATCTCACGCCAAGCAGCACACCAAAAAGAAGATAATATGTACCCGACTTTCTTCAGTGCTGTCGTGAAGTATTTTCATAGTCCACTCTCAGTTCTTTCAAGATTTGTCCACAAAATTAAAGAGTAAAGGACACTGACCTTCAAATCCTTCTTGCTTGTTTTTCTAACAATTATTTGATGTCAGTTTTACAAGATATAGGATTTTTTTAAACACTAAATTTCTTGTTCTTTTTTCTTTGGATTAATACACAGTAAAATGGTAACTAAAAAACTCCGGACTAAACATCTTAATTTTGCTTTACTATTCAGGAGGAAAACTAAAGATTTAATTTGTATGTTTTTACTAAAACTCTCACGACAAATTTAATTCTCAAGTTTATTATGTTATTAATATTATTTACTTTTTATTTATTTATATTTGGAGTATAACTGCTTTACAATGTTATGTTAGTTTCTGCTGAACAAAGTGAATCAGCTGTATGTATAAATATATCCCCTATTAAATTCTTATTAATTATTGCCTAGAGGCTCTGATTCTTTTTGATTTCCTGGACTGAAGCTTGCCAGGCTCCTCTGTCTATAGGATTTCCCAGGCAAAAATACAGGACTGGGTTGCCATTTCCTTCTCCAAATAATAACTAGTCAGGTTATAACAGATAATACAAGAAGCACTACCAATTATTTAATGTGGTGAGTGGTGCTTTGCTTACATCTTTCCATCTAATGTAAATCTCAATGCAACCTAGGAGGTAGGGTTTGGGGATCTTTTTGGTCATTATTTTTAATTTCTACTCTACTCAAAAGGGGGCATCTCCCATGGCTCAGCAGCAAAGAATCCACTTACAATGCAGGAGCCACAGGTTTGACCCCTGGATCAGGAAGATCTCCCGGAGGAATCTCCAGGGTGGCAACCCACTCCAGTATTCTTGCCTGGAAAATCCCATGGACAGAGTAGCGTGGCGGGCTACAATCCACGGGTCACAGTCAGACAGGACTGAAGCGACTTAGCACGCAGGCACTACTCAAAAGGAACCCATAGGGGGCAGCGCACGACTAGACCTAGGTCTCTGGGTCCAAAATCAGGCTCTTTTCCCTTTCCACGGACAGGCCAAACCTTGAGTCCTTCCAACCCTCATATTGTTTTAAAATCACATTTACAAAATAACTGTTGTACTACTAGTATTTTAAGTTGAATCACCTTATTTCAAAACTTAAATACACGAATATTTAAAAAGAACTCACAGACAAAGAAAAGCCTAGGGTACACAAAATGAGAAGCTCCTGCTTTCTCCTGGAGGCAGAAAGCGTCCAGCCGGAAGCTGGAGGACAGAGACCAGAAATGTCAGAGCAAAGCAGAGAACCGGGCAGGGCCAGATACTGCGCTGCAGGGTCGGGAGCCAAGAATGGGCAGAGCAACTGTGGGAGTCAGTGAATGGGCCAGAAGGAGCTCGGAAGCCTGGGGGGAAGGCCGCGCTCTTGTCTGGAGAGGAGGAGCAGGGCCAGGGAGGGGATGGGAAGGTGGGAAGGAACAGGGTCCGGGGCTGAAGTCCGCTGGGAGTTGAGGCCCAGAGAAGGGCCTGAGGGCGGAGACTCTGAAGGGTGGGTGGGCCAAAGGAGGGAGAGAGGGAGAAACCAGCAGGCCTGGGGCACCCATCCTGTCATCGCAGGACACAGTCTGACTTTTTAGCATGGGTTAGTCTGACTCTAAGAGGAGTGAGTATAACATCCATGTGCCATTAAAATCACTTTGGGAGATTTTTCTGGTGGTCCAGTGGTACAGAAATACACCTTTCAATGCAGGGGATGTGGGTTTGATCCCTGCTCAGAGCCAAGAGGCCACATACCTCGGGGTAACTAAGCCTTTGTCCTGCAACTACTGAACGTCAACTAGAAAGAAGCCCGTGCACCGCCACGAAAGACCCACGTGCCTCAATGACAATCCCGCGTGCAGCAACTAAGTTCTGGCACAGCCAAATAAATACATATTTCTAAATTGGTCATCTCTAAGCAAAGCACCCCTCTAAGGAAAACACTAGAAAGCCACACCGCCTGAAACCATGAGAGCAGCCCACCGATCGTGTTTGCTCCTCTTTACAAGTCAGGCGCGAGGGTCCAGCTTCCACCTCATCCCCAGGCTGTTCACACAGAGCCACCGCCGCTGCACTAACGCCCCGCGCCCTTAAGGACACACAGGAGCCCCCAGACCACAAGCACTACTGCGTGCCCGAGTCTTACCTTGTGCAACGAGTATCCTGACTCAAATATGATAGGTGGGAGCAAGAGGAGGAAAAACATATTTGGACGAAACATTTCTTCCTCCTGCAAACATAAAAGGTGTATTTTCAGAATAAATATATCAGTGAAGAGCCAAAGTCATTCTTCTCTCGGAACTTGGCCCAGTGGAAACATACAATGTTTAAATCACTCCCTGATGATAAAACCAAACAAAAGCAGTGACAAAACAAACAAACAAACATACAAAGGCCTCAAAGAAAACCCGCATTTAAAAATGTAGAACAAACTACTTTAAAGGTGACCAGAAAAATAAGCAGCAGAATGAGCTGCTTCCAATGTACAGCAGTAGGCTCTTCATCCTACTAAGGAAAGTAAATTAACTTTAATATAGAAAACATTTCAATTCAAAGAGAACACTTTCAAAAACAAGTCCACAAATTGGAATTCCTCCAGGGAAGAGGTAACGGTAAGCCCTAAAACAATCCACTTAGAGGGAGGGTAAACCCCACTCATGTTTAAAATAGCTCTGCCTTTTCTCTGCCTATCAGAGACAACTATGCCATTTTCCTAAATCTGACTGTGATGAAACAGTTCTCACCTGATGCCCCTGCAACTTGGGACGTGGCTATAAAGTGAGCCCCTTGCCAGCTTTCAGATTCAAACATTAAGTACCATTATGAAATATATTTTTAGAATATGAATATCTTCAGGGACAAAGTTACCCTAACTTTGGGGGGATGAAATAATAATTTCATCTTCTATATTAATACAGCTCTCTTCTTACAAACCTACAGAAGGAAGGAAGGAAGGGATGAAGGAAGGAAGGGACAATGGAAGGAAGGAAGCTCTAACTGTGGTGGATTGGAGGGAAAATACATACTGGTTCTCAAACCCAAATGAGGACAAGTAATACAGTCTACTTAAAACTGAAAAATCAGGACCTTTTCAAAAGAAAATTCCCAAGCCACAATCTTGACAGTTTGATTTCTTGTCAAAATCCCTAGTCAAAAGAATGATAAATGTATCCTTACAAATGTATGGCTGTTACCAGAAGGACTTAAAATGACATTCGAAAAAGGCTCAAAATAGAAGCAAATGATGATTTCAGAAAATGCCTTATTAAGTCTTAAAATAACAGCCTGTATAACAAGCTCATGACTCAGACTGGGGCCATGTGAAAAGAAATGGGCCGACCTCTGTGATTTGTGGAGCACCCTACCCACAGGCTCTGTGTGGTAGGACCGGCAGAGACTCTCAGTTTCAGAAACTAAACTTCCCCTGGGAGAAAGGAGAGCCCACCCGCAGCGGGTTCACAGCATCCTCTATCCCTAGTTTGTGTCCACCGGGAACCTCAGAATACGACCTGATTGGAAAATAGGGTCTTTGCAGATGAAATGAAGGGCAGAACCCAGTTGCGATCTTGCTGGGTTAGGTGGGCCCTGAACCCAATGAGAGTGTCCTTAAAAGAGACAGAGAATGATTCATAGACACAGAGATGAAGGCACGTGAAGGCAGACTGAGGCAGAGAGAGGAGTTATGCTGCCACAGCCAAGGCAGGCCCGGGACCACCAGGAGCTAGAGGAGGTAATGAACGATTCTCCCCGAGGGCCTGGATTCCCTCCCTGAGGAGGCGTGGCCCTGCCAACACCCTGACTGCAGACTTCTGGGCCTCCAGAACTATGCCTGCACCACCTCTGCTGTTTCAAGCCACTCGGTCTGTGCTGATCTGTTACAGAAGCCCTGGGAGACACACACGCCACCTGACGGTGACTGTGTCACAGAGAGACCCCAGGTTCCTTTGGCAACATCTCCCCTCAAGGGGCCTGAGGCGGCACGTGAGCAACGTGTGTCAAATACCACCGACCCCACAGGCTGAGAAAGTCAGCCGGTTCTGACTCTCTTTCTCAATCCCAGTTAGTCGGACGCATCCATCTGGGGCCACCCGGCTAAGCCTGTCTCCACCGTGCCGATCCGTCTTCTTGACCAAGAGGGCAGGCTTGGCCTCAGAGGCTTCAGCAAGCAAATGTACCACTCTGTTTTCATATTTATTTATAAAAACAATATTGGCTCCCCACTTCAAACAGTATTATAAAGTCTCCTTATTTAAAATAAACGTTCACCAAGGTTCATAGCAGCATCATTCAATGACAGTCAGAAGGGGGAAACAACGCCAGGGCCCGGCAGCAGATGAACGGGTGAACGGAAGTGTGGGCTGTGCCCACCACGGAATGTTATCCAGCCATAAAAGGACAGAAGTGATCCTACAGGTTACAATGTGGATGAACTCTAAAAACATCACGGTAAGGAAAAGCAGCTAGATGCAAGAGGACAAATATTTGCATGATTCCACTCATTCGAGGTACTAGAATAGTTAAGTTCATAAACATAGAAAGTAGAATAGGGGCCACTAAAAAACCAGAAAATGTTAAAAAAACAAAACAAAACACAGAAAGTGGAATACAAAGCAGGTAAAGAGGAATGGGGAATTGTTTAATGGGTAGGGTTTCTGATTGGGGTGATGAAAAATGTTCTGGAGATAGTGGTGATGACTAAATAACACTTGAATGTATTTAATGCCATTAAACTGTAAGCTTAAAAACGGCTCAAATGGTAAATTTTATGTTCTCATTTTATCACAATAAAAGCTTTTAAAAAACTGTTGTAAAAATGCACATACCTAAACAAGCAGGCTGACTTAAAGAAATATATTAAGCCTATGACAACACAGGCAGAAGGCTGCCCAGCGGGAAAGTTTGGAAACAGAACAACAGGGGAAGAAAACACCACTCCAGCACCGCTTTTCTCTCCTCCCCCTGCTCCCCGCAGCACCAGGTTTCCAAACAGGCCCTGCTTCCTGTTGGCTTTCCACAAACACCAGCTCCTCTGGAGAGCCGGCCCTACTGTCTTAGCCTAAAAACCTCACCCTTTTCTGAGGTCAAGCACTGGCTGCCTGAAAGGCTCCTCAAAGCATTTCATTGCATTCACCACTCAAATGTGGTTCACGTGTCTATACTACTAAACATGTTATTATTCTTTAACTTGAAAACCAACACACGCTGAAAAATATATTTAATAACTCTGAAGCATAGAAAATTAAAGGATAACTCTTTTCCCAGTCCTGCTCAGAGCAGGGCTCACCCATTCACAGGCTTCCCTGGGGTACCCCGCAGACCCCAGGAAGCAGCTGCACTCAGCGATCCCTGCTGGGGGGAGCGTGGGCCCAGGGCTGAGAGAGCGTCCGCTTCTTCCAGAGACGCCAGAAGTTCACATTTTTACATGAAATTTCTAGAATTTTATATAGATTAATAATATTTAAAAGAAAACTAATGATTTTTAAACTGGTTTTAAATTGATTCCAATTTCGATCAACTGATTTTAAATCAACAAAGTGTGTCGGGGGCAGTACTTACACATCAGGCTCTATCCAAGGTAAGAGTGGAGAAAGGGTGTACGGTCTGTGCTCCCTGCCCGAGAATGTGCCACTGTGAGGTTAAATTGAACCAGCTGCAGGAATGCCAAGCTTTATATACAACGCGCTCCAGTGGGGCCTGCCCAGTCCCTTCCCAGGCGGAGGGGAGTTCTAGAAATATGCCGAGCTCAATACACATACTGAGAATTCATTTAACACATACAATACGTCCTGAATACTATTATTATTTTATAAATGTAGACTTTCTTTTTTTTATTGGCGTATAGTTGATGTACAACATTGTATTTGATTCTGATGTAAACTGACTCAGTTTTACATATATATATTCTTTTTCATATTTTTTCATTATAGATTATTATAAGATACTGACTATTATTTATAACAGTTTCAAATTGCACTTTACCTCAGACTATGAGGCTCGTTTTGCAAATTTTATATTCTACAGCTCCACAAGTAAATTAACCTTCACACCTAGGAGCTGCCTCAAAGTAGGGGGGGCTCAAATGTGAATTTTTACCATACAATTCTTTTAATATTTTGAAATGGACCATATTTCCCTTCACAAAATCAGTTTTGCTAAGCTCCCTACTCAAGTTTCAACCAGTCTGTGGACCACAGACGATGGTCACACTCTAATGACCCCTGAGGGAACGGAAGGGTAGATCATCCACAGAGTGAGGACAGCGTGGTGTGGTGGGGAAAACACAGAACGCATGGGCCCAGAGGGCCTGGGCACGAGCGCCAACTCAACTGCTCTCCAGCTCTGTGATGCGGGCCGTGTCCCAGCCCCGCGAGGTCACTTGCATCATCTGTGAAAATGGAGCTAACGTGAGGCCCATCTAACTCCATGGCTGTCATGAGGATGACAGAAGCTAGTGTATGACGCATGCTCTAAGGCCTATAGTGCTGGGTAGGTAAGTCTTATTAGCTGCAGCTGTTAGAACAGAATTAGGAGAAATAAACACTGTTTAACATTTAATGCTTGGAGAAGGCAATGGCACCCACTCCAGTGCTCTTGCCTGGAAAATCCCATGGATGGAGGAGCCTGGTAGGCTGCGGTCCATGGGGTCGCTAAGAGTCGGACACGACTGAGCGGCTTCACTTTCACTTTTCACTTTCATGCATTGGAGAGGAAATGGCAGCCCACTCCAGTGTTCTTGCCTGGAGAATCCCAGGGATGGGGGAGCCTGGTGGGCTGCCGTCTATGGGGTTGTACACAGTCGGACACGACTGAAGCGACTCAGCAGCAGCAGCAGCAGAGGTCTGTATACAGCAAGGGCTTCGCTGGTGGCTCAGGCGGTAAAGAATCTGCCTGCCAAGCAGGAGACCTGGGTTTGACCCCTGGGTTGGGAAGATCCTCTGGAGAAGGGAATGGTCACCCATTCCAGTATTCTTGCCTGGAGAATTCCATGGGCAGAGGAGCCTTGCGGGCTACAGTCCATGGGGTCACAAACAGTCAGACATGACTGAGAGACTAGCATACAGCAAGGTCATCTAAGATTGTAAAAATGCACACAAATACCAAAACATGGCATTGAATGCTTCTTAACTCAAAACTATGAGATTTATGCTTTTTCAGAAAACTCAGATGAAAAGATATCAACCCTAATCTACTAAAATGTTAAAAAATCAATGGGACAATATAAACTTCACAGTCAAGTAATGATAAGAAGGCCACCATAACCATCACTGTCACTAAAACTAAGAACCAATCAAAATTGTACTTATGTTAAAAAAAGAACAGTTGGGTAAACCTACCTTCCAATTTGCCAGTTTTTTAAACTCTATAATTTTTATAACGGCTCCCATGAGAATACCTAGAAGAGAAAATGTACAGATTAACAAAAAATTTAAGACATAAGAAAGATTCCTTGAGTTTATTTTTCTAAAGAAATTGACTACTATTACGTCTGAGTGGCTTTTATGAATTTCTGCAAGTTTTGTGTCTGAAAACATAAGAATGGAAATTAGCATGGAGTTTTACGAATCATATGAGTTTCCCACCTGCATCTCAGGCAAACCTCCTATAAGGAAGTCTACAAAAATCTGGGGGTGGGGAGGAGGGGGTGGAGAGGGGCAAAAAAAGCTTCACAAAACAAGACCAGAGGCTAGTTTGCCTGGCATGGAAGACTTAGCACTGCCCATTTTTGCTTTACCCACTCATTTTCGATGTAAAATGGCAGAAAGCTAGATTTGCCCTGTTACTGCTCATTCCTACCGTCTTCACAAAGGAATGAAAGATCACGTTCTCAGGCTCAGATGGCAGCACCACGAAGAGTGTTTAGTTAGAGATAAAGTCCTGATGCTGAAAATAACCTAAAGGAAAGGTTCTGTGAAATTCCCGGAACAAAACAGGCCATCTAAACTCAGGCATGTTTCCACAAAGCTGACAGGCTCATTGCTCTCTCATAAAGAACCTACCAAAAATAATTCTCGAAGAAGCATCACAGGTATAATTTATGACTGCTCTGAGATTCCTCACTAGATAAATGACTCTTGACCCCGTGGGCGCTTTGGAATCAGCAGGGGAAATTTTTATAAGATGAAGACATCTGAGCAGAATTTGGGACCTGCAAAACCACCACCTCTGGTACAGGGGATACAAAGCAAGGCTGAAGACCACCGTCACAGACACGTAAAGATAAAGTCTTCCCTGGTGGTCCAGTGGTTAGGACTCCGCGCTTCCAATGCAGGGGGTGCAAGGTGGATCCCTGGGCAGAGAACTAAGATCCCACATGCCTTGTGGCCAAAATATAAATAAAAAAGACTTTTTTTTTTTCCCCCAGAGGAAGAAGTTTTTCTCCATCAACAACAGAAAGCTGAAGAAACGTACCTTATTGGGTGGGGGTGAGGAGAAAATACGAGAACATAGAATTTTATTAGGAAAAGAAGCTGCACAAATGGTAACTGTCATGGGGAAGGAGGGGTTTGCGGTGAAGAGAGGAAATGAGTTCATTTTAACTTTATAAATCTCTGTACTATTTGTACATTGTTATATATTAGTAGAACAACAATAAAACTTTTGATCAAGTGGAATCAGATAAAATCTGATAGATTTGGGCTATAAAGGGAATAATGATCAATGATATTTTCAGAACAGTAATCATACATTCCTATGGGCTTCCCTGGTGGCTCAGACGGGAAAGAATCTGCCTGTAATGCAGGAGACCTGGGTTCAGTCCCTGGGTCAGGAAGATCCCCTGGAGGAGGGAATGGCAACCCACTCCAGTATTCTTGCCTGGAGAATACTGGACAGAGGAGTCTGGCGGCTACAGTCCACGGGGTCACAAAGAGTTGCAAACGACTGAGCAACTAACACTTCCACTTCCAACCAGACACTCACTTGCTACGTGGTATGAAAGCACTTATTCTAACCTTTCTCAAAGTTCCCCAGTTGCTTCCTTTTTCTCATCTTTTTAAATTGTGTATATATTTTAAGGAGCTTTCATACTAATTTTTTAAATTAACCAAATAGTTTATGAATCCTTTGTAAAATGTTATAAACAAGAAAAAAGTCTCTTGATGAAATCCCACCCCCTGTAGCTCTCTGTCTCCCATTCTAAGGTAACCAATTGTCTTGGTAAGTCTGGGGACTATTTCCGCAGACCCTTTCTCCACCCTCTTACATATTTATATTAGCCACACAGTTCTAGAGTGTGTGTATATGTACATACAAGGTGCAGCTGTGAGCATTTATATAAAAGGTGCTGTATCTTTCTGTTATTTGCTACTTTGCCAAGTGTTAAGATCAGGGGTTACTACACACAGATCTGCCTCATTCCTTTTTAACAGCTCTACAGCGTAGCATAAACATGCCAGAGGCTGAACAGACACTTCTCCAGAGAAGGTCCACAAACGGCCAACAAGCACAAGGAAAGACGCTTCACACTGTTAGTCATTAGGGAGACGCAAATGAAAACCACAACGAGACATCAGTTCATACTGATTAGGATGACTATCATTTTTTTAAAAATGGAAAAATAACAAGTGTTGGCAAGGATGTAGAGAAACTGGAACACTTAATATTGATATATCGATGGTGGGCATGTAAAAATGGCACAATTGCTATAGAAAAGTTTGGCAATTCCTCAAATAGTCAAAGTTACCATATGACCCAGCAATTCCACCCAAGAGAACAGGAAACTTGGATGTTCATAACAGCATTATTAGCCCAAAGGGGGAAACAACCCACATGTCCACCAACTGATGAGTGGATACACAAGATGTGGTATATCCACACAATGGAAGGTTATCTGGCAGTACAGAGGAATAAACTACTGATACATGCTGCAATGTGGGTGAATCTTGAAAACATGCTAAGTAAAAGAAGCCAGACACAAAAGACATCTTTTATGATCCATTTATATGAAATATTCAGAACAGGCAAATCTATAGAGACAGAAATTTTTCCTGGACAGTATTAAGGATGACAGCTAAAGGGTATGGGATTTCTTTTGGGGATGAAGAAATGTTCTAAAATTGCTGTAATGGTTGCACAACTCTGTGAATATATTATGCTAAAGCCCTGAACTTTTACAGGCTTTAAAGGTTACGTTTAAATACAGGTTACATTTAAGATGAGTAACTTGTATGGTATGTGAATTATATTTCATAAAATGGTTACCCCATCCCCACCCCCCAAAAGCCAGATTCTAATAACTGTAATTCCCACGGTTCCGATTCATACGAAATGTCTAGAACAGACAAATCTAGAGATAGGAGGTAGGTTAGCGGTTGCCAGGGGACAAGGGAAGGGGAAAATGAGGAGTGACTGCTAATGTGTAGGGAGTGTTTTTTTTTAAATAAATGTATTTATTTTTGGCTGTGTTGGGTCTTCGTTGCTGTGTGGGCTTTTTCTCTAGTCAAGGTGCAAGGGCCTCTCATTGCAGTGGCTTCTCTTACTGTGGAGCAGGGGCTCAGCTGTTGCGTCTCCCGAGCTCCAGAGCCCAGGCTCGATAGCTGTGGTGCATGGGCTTAGCTGCTCTGGGGCATATGGGATCTTTTCAGATCAGGGATCGAATCTGTGTCTCCTGCACTGGCAGGCAGATTCTTCACCACCGAGCCACCAGGGAAACCCCAGAGAGTATCTTTTTGAGGGGATAAAAATGTTCTGGAATTAAGGGAGATAGAAGTGAGGTTGCACAACTCTGTGGGTATACCTAAAAGCACTGAACTGTACACTTTAAAATTTATGGTATGTAAATTCTACTTTAAATTTTTTTAATTTTATGGAAGTAGAGTTGATATACAACGTCATGTTATTTTCAGGTGTATAGCATGTGATTCAGTTATACACATATATATTGTTTTTCAGATTCTTTTCCCTTACAGGTTATTACAAAATACTGAGTATAGTTTCCTAGGCTATATGGCAGGTCCTTGTTGGCTAGTCACTGTATTTATAGTAGTGTGTGTTAATCCCAACCTTTCTAATTTATCCCGCCCCCTCCCCCTGTATTTTTTGAAAGTCACTACTTTTTTTAACATTCCTCCCACGATGGCTATCTCCAGCTGTTTACCATTAACAGCTGCAGTGAGCATGCATGTACATGCCTCTCTTTGAGGATTTATTTCCCTAGGGCAGAACCAGAGACGATGAATGGCATGAGCATTTTTATCCCTGAAACTGCTGCCAAACTGTCCTCCAAAATGGTTATGCCGATTTACACCCCTGCACCAAAGCATTGTCACCAACCCTGGAAAATCATCAGCCTCTTCTGCCAATATGACGGGCAAGAAACTGTACTTTTAAGGTTTCAGTTTGCATTTACAGCACATCCTGCACTCAGTAATCGTTCCCGATTACGAAGGAAACTGACCCTTTTTCCATGATTTCAGATTCATTTTCAAAGCTAGTGTTTTTTTTGTTGCTGTTATTAAAACCTCAACTTTCTTTTTCCCTTGTAAATGTATACCAAACTTTAATACTTACAATAAAAGCTTTTATAATTACACATGAAGCAATCATATCTGAGAGTCAGTGATTATTCTGTTGCCTAAGCTTGTTTCTGTATTACTATTTATGAGGCACTGGAAGCTTTGTAAAATACAGTATGATGTTATTATTACTACTAATACTATGACATGAGTAGTCCTTTTGAAGAGTCCTAGGACTTAACTATGGTGCAGCATCAAATTGGCCAACTCCTCCTTTACCTTTTGAGATTGAGGTTCAAAGTTAGGTCAAATCAACCTAGTATACCAAAGAAATTAATTTATACCACACAACCAGACACCCTAGAAATAACACCCTAGCTGCAATTTTGTACATCCCTATCAGTAAAAAGAATTTGAGCATGTACCTCCAAGTTACAAATTTTTATATTATTATTACTAAAACAGTGCTACTTCATCACTGTATTTTAAAATAACACAAGGAATTCCATGGCAGTCCAGTGGTTAGGAGTCTGCGCTCTCACTGCCGAGGGCCCAGGTTCAGTCCCTGGTCAGGTCAGGACTCACAAGCTGTACAGTGCAGCCAAAAATTAATAAATAACACCAAAAATAGAGACTATGAAGGAGATTCAAATTAAATAGAAATGTAAATTCTAATATCTTCTTTTGCCCCAATGACTCTTCATATATACACCTGATTATGGATACCACTGGATTAATTCAAAGGATCAGGAGCAAGTCATAATTATTTGTTGAGCCCCTTCTCCCAGGATTTGTTGCTTTATTCTTTTAAAAAAAAAAAAATTGTTTGGCTGCACCAGGCCTCAGTTGCAGCACGCGGGACCTTCGATCTTGGCTGTGGCATGCAGGGTCTAGTTCCCTGGCCAGGGATCAAACCCAGGCCCCTGCACAGTGAGTGTGGAGTCTTAGCCACTGGACCACCATAGAAGTCTCCACTTTAAGTTATTCTTAATCCTCAAGAGAATGCTTCAGGTAGGAAGGCTCAGAGAGTTTACCCAGCTTTCTGACAGCTCAGGGCCAGCAAGTGACAGTGGACTGCAGGCTCCCGGGTGCATTCTACCACCTCTCGAGGCTGAGACACACGTAGACTGCACCACGGCAGCCCACCTGCCCTGCTGCTACGGATAAACATCCCTCCCTCTCTCTCCCAGGGTGCACTGCTGGTCTACCATCATCACTGTAAACCACAAGTGTTCTTGAATATAAGCATTATCAGAAAATGCTTAAAATATATTAAGTGTAACAATCAGGTTACAAAACAGGATGTAGAACAGGATCCTAGTTCCCTTAAAAAAGTAGAAATATATATGTATACATATATATGCACACACACATGTATTTATTATTTGCATTGTGTTAAAAAGAAACACACATATATTGCAGTGTTAGGCACTGTCCTACAGTATACAATGCTTATTACTTAAGCTCATTCTCACCACTATCCTACAAGGTAATAGACCATAATAATATAAATGATAATAATATTAATAACAGCAGTTAATAGTTACTGACTACTTCACACGTAGGCATTACACTGATTTCTATGCCTCGCCCTGTTTAACATCGCCAGTCCTATGATATAAAGGCGCTGTCACCAGCATTTTACAGAAAAGGAAACCAAAGGCCAAGGACCGGCATCACCCAGCTAGTAAAGAGCAGGTCTAGAATTGTTTTAAAATTTGAAAGCTCCAAACGAGTCTGCAGTGAAAACTTAAGTTTCCGTCCCACCCTGTTTTCTTTTCTCCTTCTTGGAGGCCACCAATGTTACCAGTTTCTTGGTTATACTATACATTTCTGCTGAGAGGTTCAGTACATTTAAAATTATATACATGCAGGGGGCTTCCCTAGTTGCTCAGTGGTAAAAAAAAAAAAAAAATCCACCTGCCAATGCAGGAGGCACGGGTTCGATCCCTGATCCGGGAAGACCCCACGTGCACGGAGCAACTGAGCCTGAGCTCTGCGTCCGGAGAGGCAACGACCGGGCCCACATGCTGCAACTACTGAGGCCCGCGTGCCCTGGAGCCCGTGTTCCGAAACAAGAGGCCGCTGCAGTGAGCAGCCCGAGCACCGCAACTAGAGAACAGCGCCCCCGCTCGACACAACGAGAGAAAAGCCGGGGCAGCAACGGAGACCCAGCACGGCCAAACAAACAAAATTTAAAAATCAAATCACATCATATACGTGCACAGGCATGCACATACAACATAAACCTCAAGTTAAATGGTAGTACGGTATCAGCTTTTCTAACTTACCACCACCTCTTAGAGACTATTCCATATCAACACATAGAGAGCTTCCCTGCGCTTTTTGTTTCTCAGCGGCTACAGTGTATTCCACCGCGCCACCCAGGGGTCTGCCCTCGGCGTGGACGCGCAGGGGTCTTCTGGGCTTTGCGCTCACTGCCGTTCCCATCTGAGCAATCACGTCATTTCACATGTGTAAAGGGCACCCGCAGGCAAACCCCTGAGGAAGGGGGTGCTGGGTCAGAAGGCCAGGCATCTTAAATGTCGTGAAGAGCTTACCAGCTGGTAAACCCGTAGGGCCGGCCCAGTCCCCGGCACGGGGCCCAGCTGTGTGGCTGCTAAGGGCTCGCAGCCATCCCCTTCTCCAGACAGGTGCCCTGAGCTGCTGCGAGGCAGCTCATCTGGGAAGTTGTGCCCGCCGCACGCCCGCTCACAGCCACTGACCACCTGACGGGGCACAGAAGTCCCGCCCCTCTGCTTGAAGGAGAGACAGAGGCTGCTGGGCCAGGCCAGGCGAGGGCTACCCTGCGGCCACACCCACCGTCTGCGCGCTCCCTCCCATCCTGGTTGACTCCCTCCTTACAGACTTACTCCTAAAGAGCACCCCGCAATACATGACCTGTCCCAAGCCCTGTCTCAGGTTCTGCGTTTAGGAAGCCACTTGGGACCACCAGTTCTAGGAGTGGAGAGGTCGCGGGAGGCACACTCGAGGGACGGGGTTCTGGAGTTGGACCCCTCCACAGCTGCCCAGCAAAGGACCCCAACACTGGAGGTAAAACACTGCTCATCCCTCACCGAGCGTAGCAGGGCCATTGCTGAGACTTTCATTGCGGTGGACTGGGTCATGACTGCTGGAGGAGGCAGGGGCTCATGTAACATTTCTTGTGTTAAATAGGTTATGGCTGAAATAATAACTGTAAGAAAAGGAGTGGGACTTCCCTGGTGGTCCAGTGGTTACGACGCCACAGGTTCAATGCAGGAGGCACAGGTTTCATCTCTGGACAGGGATCTGAGATCCCACACGCTTCAGAGCAGCCAAAAAACAAACATAAAAAGAACAGAGGAATTGCGGTTGTTGCTGAGTGCCACTGATGCTCTGAAAAGAGAACACGAAAGGCTGAAACAATCACCAAACTCAAGCAAAGGGTGAGAGTCAGAGGGCCTCCTGGGCAGCACTCAAATCGGCCCTCATCTTCTACAGTCGGACGGTCTCCAGAGCAGAAGACCAGGCAAGTCTGAACCGCAAGAGTGGCAGACCTTCAGAGAAAGGTGAACTCAGGAAGACAAACCTCCCACACCTTCTTGTAGCAGGGCTCCGATAAGGGAGAAGTGGGACTCAGACAGGTGGGATGGGGAGCCTGGAGATGCACACAAGTACCTTTAACCTGCAGGCTCCCTTGGACCTTCCAGAACCTTCCAGAAGAGGCCCCACCACCCTGCTGGAATACAGAGTTCCCAGGCTACTTAGGTTAACTCCTGCTGCCTGTCATAATATACCCCATGGACACAGACCATTCAGGTGTTCAGGACAACACACTGGTCCACTACTGACCTCATGCTAATCTGATAAGCACAATGTGGCAAAGGAGATGTCTTGGTAAGACACAAGGGCTTCAGAGGATGGAGAGTTTGGGGGGCCTGCCCATCTGGGAAGTTGTCGGGGGTCAGGTGGTCTGGAGCACGCCAAGACACTGTCTCCAAGGACAGGACAAGGTCAGTAACTTCTACTCCAATAAAGAAGCACAGTGTTTGGGAGGCCTCCCCCAGGTTTTGAAGGCAATACACCCCACACATGAGAAAACTACTTCCACCCATTCACTGCTGTTTAAGAGGCTGCTGGTTTTGAGTGAGGACCAGAAGAACCACCGGCTGCAGCTCAAGCAGTTCTGCTGCTTCCACCATACCATTTGGCTGACTCCAAGGAACCGGAAGTATCTGCTAGAAAGGGGGGCCAGGAAGCCCCCAGAGGAGGGTCTCTCAGCATAGATCCCTGGGGTTCTGGAGCAAAGTCATGCCACATGCAGAAGAGAACCATACACCCCTCTGAAAACCCCCAAGGGGAAAGAACCCCAACAGCTCCTGGCAAGCTCTCGGGCCGTGGCAGAGACAGAGCCCCCGAGTATGGGGCATCAAGTGCCCAGGCAGCCAGAACTGTCCTTCATAAGCTGGACTGCCACATCTACCGAGTTAGGAGGCCAGACAGGCCCAGGAACCATCCATTCTAAGAGGGCATTAAAGATCAGACTCGTGTGGGTCCACGAGGCACATACTGCAAAACCACACGTCAAACCAAGATACTTGCTCTATGACAAAGGAGGTGCAGAAGTGGGTTGTGACCACGGACATCACACAGTCCTATCCAGAAGCTACCAGCTAGAGTGTGGTAAGTGGCCTCTTAAAGACGAAACTGAGGCACCAGCTTGGAGATGACATGGGTGAGGAACGGAGCACTCCTCTAAGATGCAATGTACTTCTTAAACCACTACGGGGGGTTACATACCCAAGAGGCAAGCGTGGGTACAGCACAGAACGGGAGCACCACCCAACACCACTCTCAGGGACTCACTCACGAGTGGAGATTCCTACTTGGAGGATTCTACTTCACTTAGCCTGAAAGTTTAGGCTCGGTGTGTTGAAAGGACCTGGCTCCCAGAAGGGGACGTGGCCACCAGGGCTCACACAGGAAGAGTTAGCAGCAGAAGCTGCCCCACCACTTTGGGCTCTGTGTGCCAACAGACCAGCCGGCCTGGAAACCCTCCCACCCTGGCAGCGATGACTGAGGCTGATCGCCATGAGACAGGTCTGGCCACCACAAAAATGGGTGGAAAGGAATACAATTACTGAGGCAATATGTTTTTAATCACAAATGATATTTTAAAAATACCGTTAGCACATTTTGTCAGCTATAATCATAGAATCACTTATCTTATAATAAGGCTGATTTTGAAATTCCTGTCCTTGATGCTGCCACCTATACTAACATAGACACTCCAAAGATAGTATTCTGAAAGACAGAAGACTTGCCAGGAAGAGGAGAATCGTGTCCTCAGGGCCGTCTCTGTTTTCTGGGGAAGTGCTGTTTATACAGTTTTTGTTTGTTTTGGGCTGTGCTGGGTCTTTGTTGCCACGCCCAGGTTTGCTTTCTCTAGTTGTAACAAGCGGGGGCTACTCTCTAGTTGCGGCGTGCAGGCTTCGCGCTGCGGTAGCCTCTCCTGTTGCTCGGGCTTGAGGGCACGCGGGCCTCCGGAGTTGTGGCTCCTGGGCTCTAGGGCACAGGCTCAGAATCTGGGGCACACGGGCTTAGCTGCCTCTGGGGGCTCGTCCCAGACCAGGGATGGAACCCATGTCTCCTGCACGGGCAGGTGGATTCTTTAGCACTGAGCCACCAGGGAAGCCCTGTACACACACATATTTAAAGGCAGCCTTCTTTTTCAGTGGAATGTTCTTTCTTTCTAACCCACTGAGAGCATGTATGTGATGAAAGAGGAAATGTCTAGAAGTCAGCCCAGAAAAGCAAGTTTCAGAATGCAATCCTTTAGCAACCTTTCTCTTCTAAATTTGAGACTACTTCACTGTTCTGTCATATCTGAAAGATTCAAGTGTAAAATGTAACTTTTTTTTTTTTTTTTTAAATGTAACTTTAAGATGGAAAAAATGCTGAACCAAGAGAAGATGGTCAGAAAACTAGGAGGGTCAGAGCAAGAGTCCAGGCAAAAGGGCAAGTATTATACTGCGCTAATGGCAGTGAAAGAGCAACAAGACGTTCCAAGAATAAACTGTCACCTCTGATCCATGTTTCCAGAAACAGAGGCTCAGAGTCTGTGCTACCATCCTGCTTGGAATGCAACAGCCTGGAAAATCTTGAGAGTCTAATGCGATCATTTTGTCAATTTGACAACAAAATGTGGCCTCTACCTCTAAGACAGCTACTTTAATGCCAACAAGTGAATGCCTGTTCTCTCTCTAATAAAAATCAAAGCACCTAAGGTTCAGGGAGCGTCTGCCCACGGGCAGCTCAAGCTGCATCGCCGTCAACTCTCACTAAAGCGGTTAACACTCACAGCTGGGATTCTCGCTTTAAGTTTTCTTTAAAAAAACAAAAATTTTTTTACAACTTAAGGAAAATCAGAAATACAATCACTTGTATATGCTATTTTCAGAATTATTCGGGGTCAACAACTCAGGAACTGAGTGATTTTTTTTCAACTTCCACTGAAAACTTCCTAGACAAAAAGAGCCCTACTCAAAAAATTACAATCTTTTAGTCAAAACAAGGAGTTAACATAACTAAAAGCACAAAATTAAGAAGACTGTGACAAGGAAGCACATTTGTGTATTTCTATTTACTCATTGAGTCAATCAAATCCAGTTACAAGTTAAAACTTGATTTGTCTGCCAGTAGTATTCAGGCTAAACCCTGGCATGCGTAGTCAAATTTCCACTCTTAACCCCATTCTGGCCTTTCCTCACTCTACAGTAAAGTATGACTAAGAAAAAAAATCTACTCCTGTTTCTGCTATATATATCAGGACAGTGGACAGGATAATTATTTATTTTCATTCTTTATCAATTTCAGTCCCAAATATATAAACAGTGAATCAGTTCTATATGGCCAATAAAAATAAATATATGAACTTTACTAATACCTAGAAAGAACAGGAAAAAGTAAAGAACACAAAAAATGGTATCAACTCAAACCAAGTCAAGTCATCTGATGGATATGTGTACTTCCAAGCATAGTTTGGAGAAAAAGAGGCATGATAAGAAGAGCTGGTTGTCAAAAAAATAAAAGGATTTTTCTTTTTTGGTATAGCTATTTAAATGTGCCCAAAAAATTTACTTAAAAAGGCCCAAACTACAGAATTCCCTAAGTATAGAAAGCATCTGAAAGTTGTGAACAAGGGTCAAGGAAATATCTTTAGAACTTTATGCAGATATATGCAGTTTTTGTAAAGAATGAAAAAGTCTCAAGATTCACTTGAAAATATAATAAAATAGAAGAGTAGAAAAGCACTATTTAGAATATAGATAGTCCTTTTCTTTTTCTTTTCTTCTTTAATATTTTAAAAATTTATTTACTTACCTGCACCAGGTCTAGTTGCGGCATGCAAACTCTAGTTGTGGCATGTGGGACCTAGCGCCCTGACCAGGGACTGAATGCAGGCCCCTTGCATTGGGAGCTCGGAGTCGGAGCACTGGACCACCAGAGACGTTCCCAGACGGTCCTCGTCCACACCATCGGTTTCTTAGGAACTCTGAATGCCTAACACAAAAGGTCAGCAATATCTCTAAATGACTGAACAGTAACTTCTGGTTAGAAGAAGTAGGCTAGGAAAACTGATCCCTGAGGGAATGAAAACCCCATTTTCTCTGGCAGTCCTTGTCCATACCAACAGTTCCTTAGGAACTCTGAATGCTTAACACAAAAGGTCAGCAATATCTCTAAACGACTATGGACTAAAAAGTAACTTCTGGTTGAAGAAGCAGGCTAGGAAAACTGATCCCTGAGAGAATGAAAACCCCATTTTCTCTGGCAGCTGTTTTGGCACAAAAATTGGACATTCTTGAAATATTGGGTATCTCAGTATTTTGTTACACTTTGCTCCAGTATGAGAAAAAAATTTTCCTCTCATCTACACAGCTTTATGAATTATAGGACTATTTTGAAAGCTCTGTCAGCATTTCTAAATTCTAACCAAATGCCCTCTTATATAACAAAAACTATTTTCTGGACCCCCACATGGTCCCTAGAAGTGCTCTTAGCATTCCAATCACCTGAGTTAGAAAATCAGTACTAAAAGTAAGGTGGACTTTCCATCACCCCCCCATTTCCTAAGACCTGGCTCTTCCGGCTACATTTATTTGTATAACATCGGTGAAGAAATAAACTCTGTGGCCGGACAGGCTGGGCTGACCCCCACCATCCCTCCACCACATGCCCGGTTCTGGGTAGCCATCTGCTGAGTTCATCCTACAACTTCTGGTGGGACCTGGGAGGACAGGAGGCCACCTCTCCCACTGTGACCGCCACTGCAAGGAGAGTAAGCCTGAAGCTGGAGAGGCTTACCGCGGGGAGAGAGCCTGACAGTGAGGCCAAAAGAAAGGCAAGCACTGCTGAGAAACGGGGAAAGCGGAGCCCAGGAGCCTGGATCCAGTTAAGTCTGAGGCTGGCGCTGCCTGTGGCTTTTTTCATGCCCTGAGCCAGTGGGCGTGCAACTCCACTACCCCACCAATCTGTTTTCTTTGAACCTTTGTGAACTGATTCTGTCCACGGGATGGAAAGAGTCCTGTATCAGTTAAGATGTTCTCCTCTGCAAGTAAAAGAAGACCTGACTAACAATGGCTTAAACAATAGATGTTTATTATCTCATATAACGGCAGCTCTGAGACAGGTGGTTTCAGGGCTATCAACTCAACAGAACAGTGCAGTCGAGAACCTGAGTTTTCCATCCGTCCCCTTGGCAAGCCCTAGCATTCTGGCTTTGTCTTTGAGCCATGATGACTGCAAGATGGCTGCCAGTGCTCCAGACATCACATCTTCATACAACAGTATCGAAGGAAGGAGAAATTTCTTTTTACCAGAGAGAAAAAAGTTTTCCAAAACTCATCACCCTGGCCTATTTCCCTTTGATCTCCTTGGCCAGAACTTGGTCTCACACTGTCCGTTGCCTCCACCCCTCTCAGACAATCACTGGTAAAAGATAATGCAATTTTCATGATGGCAAAGCCCAATCTTGACTTGGAGGGGCCTACCTTCCTTAAATGCACTGTGGCAAGACACTAGCTCCAAAACGAGGATTCTGTTTTCATGGAAGGGGGAAATGGCTTTGGGTATGCACCGAACAATACCTTCTGTGAGTCCTCATACAAGCACTGGTGTTCAATGACCTGCCGTTACTGAAACACTCAAAAGACAGTGAGGAACCTGACATTTCAAACCAAATTATAAGAACCACCGCTTTAATTTCCATGTGCACCATACCTAAATACATAGCAACTATAGTTCTTATTCTTAAGAAACTATGTAAACTGACCACAAAACTGTAACTTCCTTGACTGGTTTTTTTAAGTCTTTACTGGATGCCCAAGAATAACAGGTATTAGCTAAACAGGTTATTTTCAATGTGCCCAGTATCAGGAAAGGAATGTCAGTGAATAATCTTCCTCATCTTAGAGCTCTAAGGCTCTTGTTAGCTAAGTTTGTTAGAATCTGCCAGGAGGTGCATACCAAGAGCCTATTCAATAGAGAACAGGAACTCTTTGAGTAAAACTGATTTCTAACTCTTTACTGAAGATCAAAACTTTCTAGTGGTACTTCTTCCTTAAAATATGACATCACCTGGGGCTATGGGGCTTAAAGGAGACGACACTGTGAAAGCTCACAGCCCAGAACCTGGCACTTAAGGTACCATGAAGTCCAAGGAAGATAAAGCAAGGGCTGAACCAGAGTTGTAGGAGTGCTGGTGGGGGAAGAATGGACAGAGTCTGATCATTCATTTATTTATTTAAAGATATTTTTGATGTGGACCATTTTTAAAGTCTTTATTGAATTTGTTACAATACTGCTTCTATTTTGTTTCGGTTTTTTGGCCTCAAGGCATGTGGGCTCCTTAGCTCCCTGAGGAGGGAGCAAACTCACATCCCTTGCACTGGAAGGCAAATCTTAACCACTGGACCATCAGGGAGTCCTTGATCATTCATTGCTAAAGTTAACCTATGCTGTGCTACGCTGAGTCGCTCAGTTGTGTCCAACTTTTTGCAAACCCATGGGCTGTAGCCCACCAGGCTCCTCTGTCCATGGGGATTCTCCAGGCAAGAATACTGGAGTGGGTCCCCATGCCCTCCTCCAGGGAATCTTCACAACCCAGGGACTGAACCCAGGTCTCCCACACTGCAGGTGGATTCTAAACCAGATCTAAGGCAAGGAACATTAACTTATAAAGCACTAAAGGTGATAAGGCAATATTAAATATCAGTAGGCAAGTGGAAATCAGTGAAAGTAACAACAATGTAGTAAGCTGACTACTAACCTTTAGCTAACCTTAGTGAAACCCTATTTACTACCGTGTAAGCCTCCCCACCCACATCTTGACTTTAAAACTTCCTGAACCGTGAGGCCGCTGCGTCTTCCTTCTTCAACACTTCAATGAACTTATATGTGAGCTCAACTGTTATTACACTGATTCATATACTCTCAACTGAAGCTAATTACCTTTCAATAAATTGCCACAGGAAACAAAAGAGGGAAATATAAGTGAGGTAGAAGGGAATGCCCTCTGACGACTTTAGATCTGACGAACGGTTAAACCTTAAAGTGAGAATCTCTTCTGGCTGTAAAATTCAGTGATTCTATGAATTAAGTGTCAATTACTCACCTCAGTGGAGTGACAGCACAGCCTAGCCGTAGGTCTTAGAGTGAACAGTGTGAATGTTTATTTCCAAACATAACCTAAACCAATGCTGTATTAGGAAAGAATTTCTAAATACACTAAACCAGATCTACACGGCAAAGAAAACTTATAAAGCACATACAACTGTGCGTGCATGTGTATTCAGTTGCTCAGTCGTGTCCACCTCTTTGTGACCCCATGGCCTGTAATCCACCAGGCTCCTCTGTCCATGGAATTTCCCAGGCAAGAATACTACAGTGGGTTGCCATTTCCTACTCCAGGGGATCTTCCCAATCCAGGGGTTGAACCCGTGTCTTTTGCATCTGGTGCATTGACAGTCAGATTCTTTTACCACTGTGCCAACTAGGAAGCCTGTCATGAGAACTGTATATATAAAATTAACTTATAAAGCAGTGGTGATAAGACACAGATATCAGCAGTAGGCCACTGGAAACTAGAAATAATCACAATATAATAATCTGAAGAAAGTCTTGGATGTGCCCTGAGGGTGGTTCCAGAAGTAGAAAGGGCTCTTAAGCATAGAGTGGGGCTTCCATGTGACTCTTAGGAGGTCATCAGCACTCTGAGCCCCGAGTGTACTCATCTGTAAAATGGGATCATAACACCCTCATGGCAGCTGGCAGAGAAGATGAAATGAGCTCGGTAAGTACACCACACCTCATGTGCTTGGGAGCACTTGGGAAGCACTCAAAAAATGGTACCATTACTGCCTTAAGTACAGGATAGCCATTAAGCACTTACCTAATGAGACCACAGCAACGCTCTCTGGCAAGAAATGTAATCTGTATCGGATCAGTAAATGCACCAATATGATGCAGATAGCTGTGGGAAAAATTAAGACACTGTTAAAACAATCCAACTTTGAATGGAAACACCAAGCCAAAGGCAGCAGTTATTTCTGGGAGGCTGCCAGGGAAATGGACAACTGGCAGTGACACAGGAAACTTCAGCTCTATTTCCAATTTCTTATTTCTGAATCTGGAGGTAGTTCGTTACATTTCACATGTTTCTTTACATGCTTGAACTAGCTGCTGCTTTCCAGTTGTTGAAAGAGCAATAGACACCTATCTTTCTTCTGAGTGGTTAAATCTCATACAAACATTTAAAATTATTCAAATTTCTCTTATTCTGAGAAATGATCCTCAACAGTGAGGAAGAAGTCAATGAAATCAATCACTTTTATGCAAACACAGCTGCAACAGACTATATGTTGACAGGAAGTATTTTGTTGCCATGTGATCCATGCTCTTTCAACACAGAAGGAAGTCAGAGTGTTTTACAAACAGGACAAAGTTAATCCTAACCTGGTGATAAGAACATAGAGACCGAGAGGTGGGGTGTCTGCTCCCCAGCTGGGCACTGGGGCTTCTACCGGTTGAGGGCTTGCCATGAGCCAGGGACAGCACTGAGCACTTTCCAAATGCTCTCTCAGCTGACCGTCAACACCCCCTCTGAATGAGCTGTCATCACCTCTGCCTCCTTCGATTAAAGATAAGAAAGCTGAGATTGAGTGAGGTTACACCACCAGTGGGTGCCACCGGCCTGAGCTTGATTCCAACCCTGTCCCCTTAATCCCTGGCACCCACCACCCCCTCCTGGCAGCCTTCATCCTCAACCAGGAAAATGAGAATAATGTCTGACTTTCCTCACAGGGGTGTTTTCATGGAAGGAAAGAACCAAAAAGATGTAAAACTGTTTGAAAAGAATAGGTATTTCAGACCAAAAAAAGCACACGTTCACATAAATAACTCCTAAATGTAATTTCAAGACCCAAGTGTTAGTGTGCATGTCTTTTTCTTTTACTAAGCACCTGGGTGGTACGCCATCTCATCAATCAGAGTATTATATATATAGTAATAAAAATAAATGAGTTGCCTTTTTTTGTAAAAGGAAATGTTCAAACAATCTGCATGACTGTGAACGGGCCACCCTCAGAGCCCACGTTGACAAATTAGATTATCTTTAGTCCCACCGAAAAGCACCAGGTGGCCAGAGAAAGGAAACAGTTGTAAATATGGAAATTTTGTCCTCGTTTCATTCTGTGCTTTAAACTATCAATCTGTGGTGTTTTATTATAAATATTTAGCCTAGTTAGAAAAGTCCTATATTAAATACTAAGAGCAAGAAAAAAGTTCCAATGCATAAGCTCAACATGGAACCAACGAGAATGCCTATTGTATAAAAATGTAGACACACGAGCACATAAGTAGACAGAAATATATAGATCTAAGGAGTTGAATCAGTTTCTGCTCTTTCTTTGCACCAAGCTGGATGACAAAATTTAAAAGCTTCTCATAAATCATTTAACTATCGGAAGCTAAAGAGGAAAAGAGGGCCTCCCTTGGCAGTCCAATGACTGAGACTCTGCACGCGCAGCGCAGGGGGCTGGGCTCCATCCCTGGGCGGGGACCGCGGTCCTGCAGCATGCAGCGACTGCGGCCTGGTGCAGCGCCCCCACCCCAAAAACAAGAGCAAAGGAAGAGCCGTCTATCACCAGAGAGCTACATATAAGGACGAGCAACGCCACAGAATGGTCTCCAGCGATAAATAGGAGAGCCGCAAGGACAACCCACAGAATGACAGGAAATATTTGTTGGTCCTATGTCTGATAAAGGTCTAGTGTCCACCGTACATAAAGAACTCTTACGACTCAACAACAAAAAGACAACACAGTTTTAAAATGGGCAGAAGACTTAAATAGACAGTTCTCTAAAGAAGATATGCAAATGGTCAATAAACACATGAAAAGGTACTCATCCTCATTAATCAGTGGAAAAATGCAAATCACAACCACAATGAGATACAACTCGACAGCCTAGGACGGTAACAAGGATGGAGAGCAACTGGAACCCTTGTGCACTGCTGGTGGGGATGAAAAACTGCAGTGACTGTGGAAAAGCTTGGCAGTTTTTGAGAAAGGTCCTCACAGAGTAACCACTTAACCCAGCAATCCCTTTCCTAAGTACATAAATCCAAGAGAAATGGGTTTTTATAGGCCCACATAAAAACTTTGACAAAAATGTTCATAGCAGCAGTATTCACAACAGCCAAAAGGTGGAAACAATCCAAATGCCCATCAGTTGATGAAATGGATAAACATGTGGACTATTATTCAGTCCTAGAAAAGAAGGGAATTCTGACGAATGCCACATACAGATGAATCCTGAAGACATTATGTTAAGTGAAAGAAGCCAGACGTAAAAGGCCACATATTGTATGGTCCCATTTGTATGAAATACCCTCAGTAGGCAAATTCCTAGAGACAGCAGAACAGTGTTTACAAGAGACTGGGGGGAGGGAGAATGCGGAATGGCTGCTTTTAACAGGAACTAGGTTTCCTTTAGGGGTGATGAAAATGTTCTAGAACTAGATCATGGTGATGGTTGCCCAGATTCAAATTACATTGCTGTGAATGTTATAAATGCCACTAAATTATACACTTCAAAATGGTAAATTTCATGTCTATTTTACCACACACAGATTTTTTCTTAAAAACAAACAAAAAAAGGTATATGCAAAAAGCACTAACATGGGAAGATCTCCGAGCCATTCTGTGAGAGGAAAAGCCGAGCTATAGGCCCCCTCTTACATTAAAACAAACTCCAACGGTATGTGCCTATTTGCTTATGAATCTACATATGTACAGGAGAAGGCAATGACACCCCACTCCAGTACTCTTGCCTGGAAAATCCCATGGATGGAGAGCCTGGTAGACTGCAGTCCATGGGGTCGCTAAGAGTCGGACACGACTGAGCGACTTCACTTTCACTTTTCACTTTCATGCGCTGGAGAAGGCAACGGCAACCCACTCCAGTGTTCTTGCCTGGAGAATCCCAGGGACAGGGGAGCCTGGTGGGCTGCCGTCTATGGGGTCACTACGTGTTAGACACAACTGAAGTGACTTAGCAGCAGCAGTACATATACACATACAAGCACACATTTTCAAGTACACTTGAGAAAATACAGAGCAAGGAGGAACAAAACCTTCTGTGTGATATGGATGGTATGAGCACCACAAGTTAATGTATTTCCAATTTTTCATGCCTGAAGTTTTAATTACGGAAAATACACTGAAACATAAGTCAATTTTAACAACTCCATTAAATTTTATGGCCCATAAAATGTGTCAAATGATGCTAATAGTTAACTCCAGTGCAAATCAGTAACAGTGACTCACCCCTGTCACTGGAGTCAAAGGTCAGCAAAGGACAAGTGTAGGTCAGCTGATCTCAAACTTCTTAAAGTCAAGATTACATTTCTGGCATCCTCTGCACACAAAAGTCACAATCTCATTTGACTTGACTAAAATAGTAAACAAAAGTGGTAAATCTGTTCCAGGTTAGGAACTCCTGAAGTCCAGAATAACTTACGGACTATTTCCCTCAGTTCACTAGTCTATATATTAAGTGATCTGGCAAGTTATCTATTAATAGCCATTTTTTTTCCTTATCAGATTTACATTGTGTGGACATCTAATCAGGAATAAACATACAAGATACTTAGTAATTTGTTGATATACAAGAAGAGAGGGAAAACCTGCCTTCAAATTTACATAGAAAGCATTCCATTCCGCTAACACATGCTAACCTACACGTGCAAACTGGAGACACCAACTCATCAACTGATCAGGGGAAACAGAGACCACCTGGCCACCGTCAGAGGCTTCTGATGGGTTTGCAGAGAAGACAGGAGAAGGCAATGGCACCCCGTCCAGTGCTCTTGCCTGGAGAATCCCATGGACAGAGGGGCCTGGTGGGCTGCAGTCCATGGGGTCGCTAAGAGTCGGACACGACTGAGCGACTTCACTTTCACTTTTCACTTTCATGCACTCGAGAAGGAAACGGCAACCCACTCCAGTGTTCTAGCCTGGAGAATCCCAGGGACGGGAGCCTGGTGCACTGCCGTCTACAGGGTTGCACAGAGTCGGACACCACTGACGTGACTTAGCAGCAGCAGAGAAGACAATCCAAGAGAAACATGCAGCACAACTAACTACAGCTCAGCCCTTCTTGGCCTCAAAGATGTACAAACACTGGGCAGCATTTTATCTGGATTAAAAAGCACATCATAAAAACCTGTTTTGTGATCTCTGGCACAAGCTAATCCAAGATGTTCCACACCCTGAAAGTTACTATGAAAGTCTTATTTCTCACCATCTTGTGAAAAAGGTGATTACAAAACAGAAGTGTTCTTCCAAGGCTTGCCTTTTATATCCCCTAACATATCATGCTGACAACAGTGTAAACAGACTAACAATACTCCTTCAGGATTAAGGATTCAGGTACTAAAGACTTCTTGGTCAAGACAACAACGGCTTTTCTTCTTAGTATTCAAGTACTATAACAAAAGGGGGAAAAAAGAAAACAAGAGTCCTTGATTGTTGAATTAATCCCTGAGAAGTAGAATTACATTGACAGAGTAAAAAATTACTTGGGCATATCCAATCTAACTGGACACTGTACACTTGTGGTTTGTGTACTTTTTTGGAAAAAAGCTTTTTTAAAACTATTTGGGAATTCCCTGGTGATCCAGTGGAGAAAACTCTGCGGTGATGCCAAGGGCTTGGGTTTGATCTTTGGTCAGGAATTAAGATCCCACAAACCATGCTGCATGGCAAAAAAAAAAAGTTTTAAAAAACCTATAAAAGGATGAGTTCTGAGATTTTAAATTATTATCTTAGTAAAATTATTTAAGTCTAAATATAAATGTGAAAGAAGTTACACTTTTCTGCAAAAAAATAAACCAAAAACAGTCCTAATAACCATCAGAGAAATATTCTGGACTCTTACATTTTTTGTACCTTCTATTCTTCTGAAAAGATCTAATTAGAAATATGACTCAATATAATTAAAGAGGAGTAGAAAATGTAAACGTGCCAACTTCACTTTATAAACAAGTTTGGAGAGTCCTATTCGAAGTTATTTCTTTCTTAGCTGATCCAAAGTGGTTGTGCAGTTTCAACTGGGTTTTCTGGTCTAAGACACTTGTCTACTGTCCATAGTGTCTGCGAAGCAACTTAGAAATTGCCTTTTATCTAAACTTCCTGACTGATGTCTGGCAACCTGAATATTAGCCTCTAGTCTCCCCTAAAACAGATCTGTCAATTAATTTAAACTCTCTGGGCCTAAATTTCTTCACCGGTGAAATAAGAAGGTTGAATAAAATGAGATCTTAAGTCTGACAGAGTGAATCTCTTTAAAGAAAAATATCACATGAGTGAACAGGGGCATAGGTAGTACACAGATATGGCAAAAGCCATGACCACAGTTAACAGGAATGACAGGTTAAAGAAAACAGTGTGTTAGCACAAGGGTGTCTGATCTTTTACTCACAGCAAAACTCTTAACTAAGTGAAATTTTGCACGGAAGCCGAACGGACACAGGAGACAAAATGCGGCTCTGGTCAGAAAGTCAGATGCTCTGCCGTTTGACCCCCGACCCCCACCCACAACGTCACACAGACACAGAGACTCATGAACAGAATCTGAAATACACTGATGTTCAAGGTTCTTTCCAGATCAAGAATTCTTTAAGTCTTTCTTTCAAAGGATATCTAAGATAAAGATGTTCTTCAGAATGACTAAGCTCAATGATTTTATAAAGAAAAAGGACGATGGGATGAAACAGTTATGGCATCATGAACTGATCAGTGACCCTCCGTGTAATGAAGTGAAAGTCAAATGAGAGGCAGACTTGACAAAGTCAACAGAAGCTGATCCGGGGTTAACCATTCAGACAGCACACACGGACACTCAAAATGCCAGGGGACGGTGTTTCCTCGAACACTGGCCGAGGACCTGCACTCACCGAGGACGAGGAGGCTGAAGAAAATGGTCATGCCGCTCGACTGCTCTTCCTGCTGAGCTTGCTCCCCTGTCTGCACCGGGAGGATGGGCTTGGCAGGGGTCGGGAGCACCAGTTTCGTAGTGACCACCAGGGTGGTATGAAGGGTGACATTGAAACCTTCATGAGTTGTGTTGGGGAACCTGTTGGAGAACATAAAAAACAGCAGAATTAGACAAAGGAAAGAGGGCCCGGAGTGATCAACACACACACAAACCAGAAAGAGAACCTTGGCATAGAGCTCTATGGCATTCACAAGTCTTACAACCAAGAGGCAAGCCTTAGAGAGAAACTGCTTAGGAAAATTCCTGCCTGCTGCTGCACGAGGGTGCGGCTGGCCTCAGGAGCACTGAACACAACCACTTAGAGGTCAGGGCCGGGGGGAGTCAGGGCCAGTGCAGAACCAACTCTGCCTGCTCTTTGGCGCTCAATGGGGGATTTAAGGACTGAGCACAGCACAAACGGGGACAAACTGGAGTCTCACCACATTCCAAGTTCCCGCATCAGTTACCAAGTGCCTTTACTTCTCTAGCTTACATTCTTTCCCTTAGATTGAATGTGCAAGTTGAAGAAGCCACTGATTTCACTCAATTGTTGATTAGGTCTGAATGCCCTGCCCTACTTTACAAAAACCTGAGTTCAATGGCCCAAAAGTAATCCCCTCTGTAATACCCGGCTCCGCCCTACTACTGTGTTCCTCACAGCTATCTCCTCACTTTGTGTTGGGATTGTACACTAGTGATATTGACATAATAACCATTGTAGCTGTGATTGTAACAACTGATGTTTTTGAGTACAGCTTCATTCTGGGGACTAGGTAACATACAAACTTGCATTTCCCAAGTGTTAACAAGCCTGAGGTGCACACTGCTCCTTTCTCTTTTTTTAACCTGTGAATAACAGGCTCAGAGAGCCTGTTGGCTTAACGTGGTCAGTATCTCAGTCAGTCAGTGGCAGAACCAAGCCAAGTTTGAGTCCAAACATGAAATCACTGAGCCGTACCACCTCTCTTGCTTTGTGCTGCTGAGGCCCAGTTTAGTGTCTGACAGTGAACACGCTCAGTAAGTAAGCTAACTAAATGAAACGACCACTAGGCTAAAAGACAGACAGAAAAGTTGTCAGGCGAGGGAGTCAAATTTCAACTGTTGGCTTGGTTCCTTGTTAATTTTTATACACTCCTTCCACAGAGATGGGCATCTATAACATGCAACAGACTGTGCCGGGCAGGTATGCAGAAAAGACTAAAAGAGTGGTCCTTCCCCAGAGGCAACTGAAGGACAGAGACACCTCACTCCCTTTATCTTACACAGCCAGCTCCCTTGCTCTCTACACTCCAGCCTTCCTTCCTTTCTGTCCCTCAAAAGGCACTAAGCTCTTTCTTGCACCTGTCTTCCCTCTCCTATTCCTCCTTTTGGTCGCTAAGGTTTCATCCGGCCTATCACCTGTTCCTGAGAAGCCTCCTCCACCCCAATACCATTCCGCTTCCTTCAGAGCACTCAAATCATCTTGTCTATTTATGGTCTTCTCTTCCCACGAGAATGAAAGCTCCTTGAGAGGGGCTCCTGGTCGGTCTCCTCTACCATGTGACCAGGGCCTGATCGAGAGTAGATGGCCACCAGTTTAATGAATAAATGGATTTCATTGAAGGAAACAAGAGAAGAAAAAATGATCGTTACAACGGAGGACGGGACTGGCTACGTAAGGGGGAGGGGGGGACTTTCTGGAGGCGGCGGAGAGCTGCGTAATCAGCAGATGACCGAAAAATGGGAAAGTGAAATCTGGGGTGCGGTTTCCGCAAGGCAGCTTCGGAGATCTACGATGAGCGGCCGATACCTAGCCAAAGGGTCCAACCTCAAAGGGGCTGCGCGGCCCAGGCCCGCCCCTCCCCCTGCTCGCAGGCGCCAGCACGGTCAGTCCCGGCCAACCAGCGCGAGGAGCTCCGCCTTCTGGAGCCGGAGGGCGGCCTGAAGGGCTCGCTGTCACCCGACGGGGCCCAGCCCTGCCGCCTCAGCCGCCCGGGAAAAGCCCACTCACTCCTCCTCCGCCATCTTCTCCCCAATCCCGCGGAGCCTCCGAGACCACCGAGCGCGGGGCTAGCAGGGCCCGCTTTTGCTTCCGGCTTCCGCTGGAGGCGCGGGCGGGCCGACCGGCAGGGGGGCGGAGTCTCGGCTGCACGAGGCCGGCATTTCTGTCCCTTCGTCTCTATGGCCGGAGGGTGGGAGGATTCGCGTGGGAGGACCCCGGGGAACTTTCAGGATGAGTGGCGGCACTTCTTTTGGCCCCTCTGGCCCTGGGAAGTTCCGGCTGTTCCCTTCCACAGGGTTGGGACGTTTTGGGGAAACTCCTGTGAGGTGACTGTGACTCATCCTGAAACCGCGCGCTTCCCTCCCAGTGTCCAGGAATTGACTGTAGTTAAAGTGGGACGGAAGCTTCTAGAGTAAGCTGGGCAGAGGGACCCCAGGGGTATACTCCCCCAGTCTCAGTTTTCCCCAGCCCGAAAGAGGACTAGCCACCTGGGTTTTGTAGAATTGTGCAGTATTCTATCTGTAAACATTTATTGAGTTCTGACTGTATGCCTGTCTTTAAAATAGAGGATGATGATCTAAGAATGGATCCTTCATTCATTTGTTCATTGTCTCAACAGATAATCAAACGCCTATACGCGGTTTCAGGTGGCTCAGTAATAGAGAATCTGCCTACCAATGCAGGAGACACAAGAGACACCGGTTTGATCCCTGGGTGGGGAATATCACCTGGAGGAGGATAGGGCAGTATTCTTGCCTGGAGGATCCCATGGAGAGAGGAGTCTGGTGAGCTACAGTCTATGAGGGTCGCAAAGGGTCAGACAGGACTGAGCATGCAGGCACGTGGTTAGCGTCGTGGTCTTTGTGGGTTGGAAAAGAATTTCCAGACACCAGGCAGAATGAAAGGAGAATAAAGTTTATTTCCAAGGCCCCCCTTGGTTTTTTTCTTTTTTTTCTTCCGTTCGTTTGTCCTTGGGAAACCACAGTTAGCAGTGATCTGTGGGGTTGGGGAAACAGGAAAGAACAAAGTGAAGTTGGAGGGGTAGGAAGGCCCCCACCCGGAGAGCTGGTACCCTCTTGTAAGGCTTTTGGCTTTGATGCCAGCTCTGCAGCCACTTCCCTTCCTGGTTTAAACCATCGTAGCTCAGCAGCTGTGATAGGCATTTAAACCCTTTTTCTGACTCTGCTGCTCTTCCTTAAGCTTTTCCCACTGCAGAGGGCCTAAACATACACAACAGAGGCTCCAGTGAACCTTTTAAACTTAAGTCACTCCCCTGCTCAAAAGGTACCCTGTCTTCCAGACTCAATCAGAGGGAAAAAAAGGTGGAGACCCAACCAGCCCCCTCTGCCTTGTGAGTCAATCCCCGCCCCTCATACTGCAGACTTTCCACTGTGGTCACAGTGACTTCCTTGGGGGTACCTGAAACACACCAGCATCACTTCTGCCTCTGCACTGGCCAAGCCCTTGGTCAAGAATCCTCTGGGACTTCCCTGGTGGCCCAGTGGCTAAGACTCTGCGCTCTCAATGCAGGCGGCTGGGGCTCCAGCCCTGGTGAGAGAACTGCATCCCACACGCTGCAGCTGAGACCTGGTGCAGCCAAATAAATAAAACCTTTTAAAAAATAATACTCAGCTCCTAGGTTGCTCCTTGACACCCACCTTTCCCACATTCTGTTTACCCTTTTCTTGTCCAATATGCTTTCCCTGACCAACCTGTCTAAAATCCAAGCGCTCTTCCCTTCCCTACGTTCCCTAGCATTCTTTTCCTTCATAACCCTGAACATATGATATATTTTACTTATATGTTCATTTATTGTTCTTCTCTCTGTGAGAAGTTAAACTTCTGAATGCCAAAGTTTTGTTCTCTTTTATTTCCAGTGCCTAGAATAGTACCTGGCATAAAGTAGCTACTCAAGAGAAAAATGACCCTTGGACTTCCCTGATGTTCCAGTGGTTATGACTCTGCACTTCCAATGCAGGGGGCGAGAGTTTGATTCCTGGTCAGGGAACTAGGATCCCACATGTATTGGCCTAGCCAAAAGTAATTTAATTTAATTTAAAAATGAACAAATAATCCACTTTGAGTTTATTTTTGTGTATGGCATTAGAGAGTGTTCTAATTTCATTCTCAGAATAGGAGAAAATATTTGCAAGTGAAACAATCAACCAGGGATTAATCTCCAAAATATACAAATGGCTTCTGCAACTTAATATAAAAAACAAACAAAAAAAAAAGCAAAACATATAACCAAATCAAAAAACAGGCAGAAGTTCTTTTTCTTTTTTGGGGGGGGGGGCAGAAGTTCTAAAGGAGACGTTGTTGTTCAGTCTATTTGTCATGTCTGCTGACTCTGCAACCCAATGGACTGCAGCACACCAGGCTTCCCTGTCCTTCACCATCTCCCAGAGTTTGCTCGAACTCATGTCCATTGAGTCGGTGATGCCATCCAACCATTTCATCCTCTGTCGCCCCCTTTTCCTGCTTCAGTCTTTCCCAGCATAAGGGTCTTTTCCAAAGAGTTGGTTCTTCGCATCAGGTGGCCAAAGCACTGGAGCTTCAGCTTCAACATCAGTCCTTCTAATGAATATTCAGGACATAAAGATGGCCAAAAGAAAACATAAGGATGACCAAAAAGTGCATGTTCAACATCATTAAAGATTAGAGAAAAGCAAATCAAAACTACGGTGAGGTGTTACCATGTGCTGTCAAAATGGCCATCATCAGAAAATCTACAAACAATAAATGTTGGAGACAGTGCAGAGAAAAGGGAACCCTTCCACTCTCTTCATGGGAATGTAAATTGGTATACCCACTATACTAAAAATAGAACTACTGTATGACCCAGCAATTCCTGGTCATATACCCAGAGAAAACCATAGTTCAAAAAAGATACACACACCCCAGTGTTCACTGTAGCGCTATTTACAATAACCAGGACACAGAAACAAACTAAATGTCCATCAATGGAGAAATGGATAAAGAAGACATGCCACATATATATATATATAATGGAATATTCAGTTCAGTTCAGTTGCTCAGTTGTGTCCGATTCTTTGCGACCCCGTAGACTGCAGCACACAAGGCCTTACCTGCCCGTCACTGACTCCCGGAGTTTACTCAAACTCATGTCCATTGAGTCAATGATGCCATCCAACCATTTCATCCTCTGTCGTCCCCTTCTCTTCCAGCCTTCAATCTTTCTGAGCATCAGGGTTACTCCGCCATAAAAGAACAAAATGATGCCATTTGCAGCAACACAGATTGTCATAGTGAGTGAAGTCAGACACAGAAAACCAAATATAATATCACTTCTATGTGGAATCTTAAAAAAAGATACAAATGAAGTTATTGACAAAACAGAAGTAGAGTCACAGGTGATGAAAACAAATTTATGGTTACCAGGGGACAAGTAGGGGAGAGATAAATCAGGAGATTGGAATTGACATATATACACAACTATTTGTAAAATAGATAACTAGTAAGAACTAGCTGTATAGTGTAGATATTCTATAACAGCCTGTAGAGGAAAAGAATCTTAAAAAGAGAGTGGAGGGACTTTCCTAGTAGTCTAGTGGTTAAGAATCCGCCTTGCAGTACAGAGGATGCAGGTTCAATCCCTGGTTGGGGAAGTAACATTCCACATGCCTCAGAGCAACTAAGCCCACACTGCAACTACTGAGCCCGACACAGCCAAATAAATACATAATTTGAAAAAAAGAGTGGATATATGTGTATGTAGAATTGATTCACTTTGCTATACATCTGAAACTCACACAACACTGTAAATCAACTATACTCCAAGAATAAAGTTTGTTAACTCTAGAAGTGTTAGGAAACGGGAGGGATTTGGAAAGAGGAGTGCTGTGGAGAGTCCGGGGGGAGGCAGGGGTGGGGAAGGATGGAAGATCTCAACCAGGAGGCCTTTGCAATAACCTGGGAGAGAGCTGATGGCGCTTTGAACTAAGGTGATACCGTGGGTATGGCAGGAATGATTGGGCTGTGGGTGGGTGTTGAAGGCAGGATTTGTGGATGGACTTCGGAGAAAGAAAGGAGTCGAGAATGATGTCAAGTTTTTGGCCCTTGAACTGGGTGGAGAAAAGATCTATCTATCTGGCTTAAATTCTCTGCCAAAAGGATTTAAGCTCCCTTGACGCTTGTTGTCCAAGCTGACTGAGAGAATGGGCTCAAGATCAGCCGATGTTTGCTGTCCTTCCTGTGGGTGTGGTGCTGGGCTATTGTTTCCTCAATTCCTTACTTTTCTTTCAGGAAGGTATTATCATTAAAGCACAGAGACATCAAACTACTTGCCTAAAGTCACACAGCTAGCAAATACTGAGCTGGGATTCAGTTCAGTTCGGTTCAGTTCAGCTGCTCAGTCGTGTGATCCCATGGGCTGCAGCGTGCCAGGCTTCCCCGTCCATCACCAACTCCCAGAACCTGCTCAACCTCATGTCCACTGAGTCAGTGATCTCTCTGAGTCACATTTATTAACCGAGAGCTCAAGGCTGTCACTTCTCTTCTAGCCCCAGAAAACCCCACCTGGCTGGAGTTGGGCTCCCAAGGGCTGGAGGTAGCCTTTTTTGCACCAGGCTGCAGGCTGTGGGCCAATCACGGTGAACACAGGGCCCTGAACTCATTGAGGGCTGCCCATTTTTCTTTTCTTTTTTTTTCTGTAATATCTTATGGAAAAACCTGAATAAACTTTTTGGCCAGCCCAATACTCACCGTGCCAGCCACTGCTCTTGCCGCAGGTCCTGCTATCAGGGCCAGATCCGGGCTTCGTGCCAGTCACGGACATACTGCCAATCTCCAGGGAGGCTGGAGAACACCCGCTCTCGGGACTGTGGGCCAATCCCAGGTCCTTCTCACCGACTCCCGGGGATGAATCTAAACTCTCCGGTCACTGCCCTCAGGAGGGTAAATAAAGCCTTTCCTCACGCAGCTCCAGGTTCCCTGTGCCATGTTAGCAGAGCAAGGGCAGGCTCCAGGGTCAGGCAGCCCCGGCTCTGCACCCCAACTCAGGACCTGTTGGCTTTATAGCCCTGGGATCCCCCTGACACCCTCAGGGCTGCAACGTCCTATCTTAGTTTTGGACAGAGCCCCTCTTTGGAAGGCTGTTGTGAGATTGGAGAGAAAACACTAGCCTTGGTTCTCTGTTCTCTGTGCCCTCTTAGCCCTAATTTTCCTCTTTCTTGGCTATTTAGGTCTCAGCCCACATGTCACCTCCTCAGGGAGGCCCTCCCTGAGAAGTCTAAAGCAGGGGTCAGCAAACTTTTTTGAGTAAAGAACCAGACAGTAAATATTTTAAGCTTTGTGGTCATTCTGCTTTGTGGCAACTCAACCCTGCCATCACAGTGGGGAAGCAGCCATCTCTGATTTAAATAGGCATGGCTGTGTGCCAGCAAAACTCTGTAGATATTGAAATGTGAATTTCTTGTGACTTTCACATGTCATGAACTGTTCTTACTATTTTTTTCAACCATTTAAAAATGTAGAAAGCAGGCTTCTCTGGTAGCTCAGAGGTAAAGAATCTGCCTGCCAATGCAGGAGACACGGGTTCATCCCTGATCTGGGACAATCCCACATACCCCGGAGCAACTAAGCCTGCACTCCAGAACTCAGGAGCCACAACTCCTGGGCCCCTGCGCTGTAACTACTGCATCCTGAGCATTCTAGAGTCTGTGCTCCTCAGCAGGAGAAGCCGCCGCAGCAAGTCTGGGAATTGCAACTAGAGAGGAATCCCTGCCCGCCACAACTAGAGAGGAGTCCACGCAGCAAGGAAGACCCAGCACCGCCCCAAATTAACTGATTAAATTATTAAAAAGTATGTTTTAAAAATATAGAAACCATTCTTAAGTCACAGGCCATATGAAAACAGATAGCAGTCTGGAATCTGGCCTGCTGTGGGCTGCCAACCCCGGTCTAGTCTTTTTTTTTTTTCTTTCCAGCCATGCATCACGGCATGTGGGATCCTAGTTCTCCTCCCAAGGATCGAACCTCTGCCCACCCCATTGGAGGTACAGAGTCTTAACCATTGGACCGCAAGGGAAGTCCCACCCTGGTCTAGTCTTAAACGTGTTTCTGAGACACTTGTAGCTGTCAGATATTTTTCCCCCTTCTTCCCTCCCTCCCTTCTTTCCTTTCTTCCTGAGTTTGTGTGTGTGTGTGTGTGTGTGTGTGTGTGTGTGTATACTCCCTGGACCATCTTTTTTTTTAATTAATAAATTAATTTTAATTGGAGGCTAATTATTCTACAATATTGTGGTGGTTTTTCCCACGATGTGCTGCGATGAACTTTGGGGTACATGTGTCTCTTTCAATTCTGGTTTGCTTGGTGTGTATGCCCAGCAGTAGGATTGCTGGATTGTATGGCAATTCTATTTCCAGTTTTTTTGGGGAATCCCCACACTGTTCTCCATAGTGGCTGTACTAGTTTGCACTCCCATCAACAGTGTAAGAGGGTTCCCTTTTCTCCACACCCTCTCCAGCATTTATTGTTTGTAGTCTATCCTGTCTTTCTTCTGACCTCTAGCTCTCCTAACATTTCTTGAACACCTACTCTGTACCAGGCATTATTCCCAGTGCATTATGCTCAGTGATTTATTTAATCCACTCAACAACCCCATGAGGTACACTGATTCACCCAATTTAACACATGTGGAAACTTGAAGTCTTATTCATCACTCTGTTCCCAGAGTTTAGAAAATGCTGAAGCTGCCAACAAAACCGAGGTACCAAGGAAAAGGGGTTTTTTTGGTCAAAAAAAAGGAAATCAAAGTGATTACCACCAAATGGTTATCAGTCGAGTTTCAATCAGAGAAGCAGAACAAATAGGAAATATTCATTAAGGGATTTATTGTAAGGAATTTTCTGCAAACAGCATAGATTCATTATAACTCTGTAGGTTATAAGTGTCATGGGGGTATTTCCCTGGCTGTCCCATAGTCCATGCTTCCAACTCGGGGGGTGCAGATTCCACCCCAGGTTGGGAAGTTAATGGGGAGTTAATCCTTCATGCCGTGAGATGCACCAAAAAACAAAAAAAACACCCCAAAATGTCATGGTCATCGCTTCATCTCTGACTCTGACTCTCCTGCCTTCTCCCCTTTTGTGTTTACATTGAGTCCATCCAGATAATTAGAAGGATCTCCCCATCTCCAGGTCAAAAGATTTAACCACCTTAATTGCCCCTTGTCATGTGATATAATATATTCACAGGGTCCAGGAATTAGCACGTGGACATCTTTGGGAGGTGTTATTCTGCCTACCATGCCATGGAAAATTAAGTTCTGTGTTGGCTTTCTGTGTAATTTCTCTCTCTCTCTCTTTTTTTTTTTTTTTTACTATTTGGTATTATTTCATATTCATTTACACACTGGGGAGAGTTGTGGATAACTTCTTAAAGCCTGCTGACATCAGTGTTTTAATCTGGCCCTGGCCACTTAGCATTTAGTAGGCACTAGAGTTACAGGCACAAATGAAAAAATTGAGTTTGTAGAATTCAGTGAAGTCAGGTGCAATAGGTATGCTTAAGATTAGGTGAAAATGTACAGATTCCAGTTCTATCATGGACCACTGGATCTTGGGCCTGGAGCCTGGGAATCTGAATTTCTTCTTGGCTCTCCCCAGCTCTTCTCAGACTCTACTGGTGCCTGCTCATAACATCTTAGAGAGTCCTTCTGCAGCTTATGGCTTCCTCTCAGCACAGCACAAGCCAGCTGACTGGGCAGCTGATGCTCCCAGAGCAGCCCTCAACCAGTGAATGGAGAGAGCTGGAGGATAAACACACTCACTCCTTTGCCCATTGGGTAAGACAAGTCTGAGGTCATATTCTAGTTTCCCAGAATCCTCCAATGGAATTAAGCTGCCCACAGTGGTGACCCACTAGAACACACACGTGCACCCAGAGCAAGCCCACCTTCATATCGTGGGTTCTGCCTCCTCGGATTCAACCAAATGCAGGTCAAAAATATTTGAAAAGAAAGATCCCAGAAAGTTGCAAAAGCAAAACTTGAATTTGTTGTGCACTGGAAAGTATTTACATAGCATTTATTTAATATATTGTGTTAGGTATTAAAGTAATCTAGAGATGATTTAACCGAGGATGTCCTTGGTTACATGCAGAAGCTATATCATTTTATACAAGGGACTTGAGCATCTATGGATTTTGGTATTCATGAGGATCCTAGAGCCAGTCCTCCTAAGGATACCAAGGGAGGACTCTGTGTGTGTTTTTACGTATTTATTCTTGGATGATATAAATGTCCAGGAGTTCACTTTGTTTTGAAAACCTGCTTTGAGGATATCTCATGAGTTTTGACCCGTGATTCTCTCTTTGTGGTTTCTTCTTTCAGACAAGACTTACTCAAGGAGGTATTTTAGAATTTTGTCCTTATTGAGCAACTTTTGTTATTCATTTCTAATTTTATTATACCCAGTAGTATATACTAAACGTGTTCTGCTTTTATGGCTTCACAGAGATTTAGTTCATTGCCTAATTCGTGAATAACTTTTGTGAAGTACAGAGAGAAACAATAAAATTTATTTTTAGAGTAAAAATATTGATGTGTCTATAGTAATCATATTATTTAATTCTATATACATTTAATTAGGTTTTTAGATCTAAGAAGGTTTTGAATGCATAAGAAATGAAAGAATACCTTTCATAAACATTAACATTCTGTATAATAGACAATGCCCCAAATACCTTTCTTCCTAGTTTAATAAAAAATATATACTTTTAAAATACAAATACAACTTATAAATGGGACTCTGAACAAGTTTACAATCATATCTGAAGTGTCATTGATACACAGTATTGTGTTAGTTTCAAGTATACAGCAAAGTGATTCAGTTATACATATTATTTCAGATTATTCTCCATTATAGGTTATTAGAGGATGATGCTGTGAAAGTGCTCCATTCAATATGCCAGCAAATTTGGAAAACTCAGCAGTGGCCACAGAACTGGGAAAGGTCAGTTTTCATTCCAATCCCTAAGAAAGGCAATCCCAAAGAATGCTCAAACTACCGCATAATTGCACTCATTTCACACACTAGTAAAGTAATGCTCAAAACTCTCCAAGTCAGGCTTCAACAGTATGTGAACCGTGAACTTCCAGATGTTCAAGCTGGATTTAGAAAAGGCAGAGGAATAAGAGATCAAATTGCCAACATCCATTGGATCATTGAAAAAGCAAAAGAATTCCGGAAAAACATCTACTTCTGCTTTATTGACTACGCCAAAGCCTTTGACTGTGTGGATCACAGCAAACTGGAAAATTCTGAAAGAGATGGGAATACCAGACTACCTTACCTGCCTCCTGAGAAATCTGTATGCAGGTCAAGAAGCAACAGAACTGGGCTTGGAACAACAGACTGGTTCCAAATTGGGAAAGGAGTACATCAAGGCTGTATATTGTCACCCCGATTATTTAACTCATATGCAGAGTACATCATGCGAAATGCTGGGCTGGATGAAGCACAAGCTGGAATCAAGATTGCCCGGAGAAATATCAATAACCTCAGATATGCAGATGATACCACCCTTAGAGCAGAAAGTGAAGAAGAACTAAAGAGCCTCTTGATGAAAGTGAAAGAGGAGAGTGAAAAAGCTGGTTTAAAACTGAATATTCAAAAAACTAAGATCATGGCATCTGGTCTTATCACTTCATCGCAAATAGATGGGGAAACAGTGGAAACAGTGAAAGACTTTATTTTGGGGGACTCCAAAATCACTGCAGATGGTGATTGCAGCCATGAAATTAAAAGACACTTGCTCCTTGGAAGAAGAGCTATGACCAACCTAAATAGCATATTAAAAATCAGAGACATTACTTTGTCAACAAAGTTCTGTCTAGTCAAAGCAATGGTTTTTCCAGTAGCCATGTATGGGTGTGAGAGTTGGACTATAAAGAAAGCTGAGCGCCGAAGAACTGATGCTTTTGAACTGTGGTGTTGGAGAAGATTCTTGAGAGTCCCTTGGACTTCAAGAAGATCAAACCAGTCCATCCTAAAGGAAATCAGTCCTGAATATTCATTGGAAGGACTGATGTTGAAGCTGAAGCTCCAATACTTTGGCCACCTCATGCGAAGAGTTGATTCATTGGAAAAGACCCTGATGCTGGGAGGGATTGGGGGCAGGAGGAGGAGGGGACGACAGAGGATGAGATGGTTTGATGGCATCACCAGCTCAATGGACATGAGTTTGAGCAAGCTCCGGGAGTTGGTGATGGACCAGGAAGCCTGGTGTCCTGCAGTCCATGGGGTTGCAAAGTGTCAGACAGGACTGAGCAACTGAACTGAATTGACAGGTAATTATAAGATATTCAACATAGTTCCCTGTGCATGCATGCTGAGTCACTTCAGTTGTGTCTGACTCTTTGTGGCACTATGGACTGTAGCCCGCCAGCCTCCCTTGGTCCTTGGGATTCTTCAGGCAAGAATACTGGAGTGGGTTGCTGTGCCCTTCTCCAGGAGATCTTCCCAATCCAGGGATCAAACCCAGGTCTCCTGCATTGGCAGGTGGATTCTTTACCATTAGTGCCACCTGGGACAATTTCCTGCGCTATAGAGTAAATCCTTGTTGCTTATCTATTTTATATGCAGTGCTGTGTATCTGTCTATGCCGTACTCCTAATTTCTCCCTCCCTCCTTCCCCCCTCAGTAACCACAGATTTGATTTCTGTGTCTGTGAAGTTTACAACCACGTTGATTTCAGAGTCCTAAAATTAAGGCTGTTGATGTTCTCCCTATAGACTTTTTAAAAAATGTATTTTTTTTTAAATTGAGCTGTAATTGACAGACAACATACCTATACTGACTTCTTTGTCTTCCACTTCTGTACCTGGGCAAACTAAGACATCCCCTTCCAGAATTTCTTACGATAATCACACTTGGTAACAACTGCTGGGGATGATCCTGTTTTTAAAAAAAATCCCTGTGCTTACCATGAGGCAGGCCCGACTCTTGGCATGGGGAACAGAGAGATGAGTCAGGCTTGGATCTCTAAGGAAGGAGGAAGTGGGATTTCAGCAGGTGTTCAGAGCATCATCTTGACATTAACCCACTGAGACTTGGGGAAAGAAGGCCACCTAAGTGCAGACTTCTACTTTTTTTTTTTGGCTGCACCAGGTTTTTCTTAGTTGCTGCAGGCAGGATGTTTTGGCATGTGAGATCTTCAGTTGCAGCATGCAGGATCTAGTCTCCTGACCAGAGATGGAACCTGGGCCCCTGCACTGCGAACTTGGAGTCTTAGCCCCTGCCACCACCAAGGAAGCCCCTGGACTCCTACTTTTGCTATACCCCTTGAATCCACCTGTTCAGTTCAGTTCAGTCGCTCAGTCGTGGCCAACTCTTTGCGACCCCATGAATCGCAGCACGCCAGGCCTCCCTGTCCATCACAAACTCCCAGAGTTTACTCAAACTCATGCCCATCGAGTTGGTGATGCCATGTAGCCATCTCATCCTCTGTTGTCCCCTTCTCCTCCTGCCCTCAATCCTTCCCAGCATCAGGGTCTTTTCCACCGAGTCAACTCTTCGCATCAGGTGACCAAAGTATTGGAGTTTCAGCTTCAGCATCAGTCCTTCCAATGAACACCCAGGACTGATCTTCTTTAGGATGGACTGGTTGGATCTCCTTGCAGTCCAAGGGACTCTCAAGAGTCTTCTCCAACATCATAGTTCAAAAGCATAAATTTTCGGTGCTCAGCTTTCTTCACAGTCCAACTCTCACATCCATACATGATACTGGAAAAACCATAGCTTTGACTAGACGGAACTTTGTTAGCAAAGTAATGTCTCTGCTTTTTATTATGCTATCTAGGTTGGTCATAACTTTCCTTCCAAGGAGTAAGCGTCTTCTAATTTCATGGCTGCAGTCACCATCTGCAGTGATTTTGGAGCCCCCAAAAATAAAGTCTGACACTGTTTCCACTGTCTCCCCATCTATTTCCCATGAGGTGATGGGACCAAATGCCATCTTCCAACAACACAAGAGAAGACTCTACACATGGACATCACCAGATGATCAACACTGAAATCAAACTGATTATATTCTTTGCAGCCAAAGCTGGAGAAGCTCTATACAGTCAGCAAAAACAAGACTGGGAGCTGACTGTGGCTCAGATCATGAACTCCTTATTGCCAAATTCAGATTTAAACTGAAGAAAGTAGGGATAGCCACTAGACCATTCAGGTATGACCTAAATCAAATCCCTTATGACTATACAGTGGAAGTGAGAAATAGGTTTAAGGGACTAGATCTGATAGACAGAGAGCCTGATGAACTATGGACGGAAGTTCGTGACATTGTACAGGAGACAGGCATCAAGACCATCCCCATGGAAAAGAAATGCAAAAAGGCAAAATGGTTATCTGAGGAGGCTTTACAAATAGCTATGAAATGAAGAGAAGCAAAAAGCAGGGGAGAAAAGGAAAGATATTCCCATTTGAATGCAGAGTTCCAAAGAATAGCCAGGAGAGACAAGAAAGCCTTCCTCAGCGATCAATGCAAAGAAATAGAGGAAAACAACAGAATGGGAAAGACTAGAGATCTCTTCAAGAAAATTAGAGATACCAAGGGTACATTTCATGCAAAAATGGGTTCAATAAAGGACATAAGTGGTATGGACCTAACAGAAGCAGAAGCTATTCAGAAGAGGTGGCAAGAATACACAGAAGAAGTGTAGAAAAAAGATCTTCACGACCCAGATAATCACAATGGTGTGATCACTCATGTAGAGCCAGACATCCTGGAATGTGAAGTCAAGTGGGCCTTAGAAAGCATCACTATGAACAAAGCTAGTGGATGTGATGGAATTCCAGTTGAGCTATTTCAAATCCTGAAAGATGATGCTGTGAAAGTGCTGCACTCAATATGCCAGCAAATTTGGAAAACTCAGCAGTGGCCACAGGACTGGAAAAGGTCAGCTTTCATTCCAATCCCAAAGAAAGGCAATCCCAAAGAATGCTCAAACTACCGCACAATTGCACTCATCTCACACGCTAGTAAAGTAATGCTCAAAATTCTCCAAGCCAGGCTTCAGCAATACGTGAACTGAGAACTTCCAGATGTTCAAGCTGGTTTTAGAAAAGGCAGAGGAACCAGAGATCAAATTGCCAATATCTGCTGGATCATCGAAAAAGCAAGAGAGTTCCAGAAAAACATGTATTTCTGCCAAAGCCTTCGACTGTGTGGATCACAATAAACTGTGGAAAATTCTGAAAGAAATGGGAATACCAGACCACCTGACCTGCCTCTTGAGAAATCTGTATGCAGGTCAGGAAGCAACAGTTAGAACTGGACATGGAACAACAGAGTGGTTCCAAAAAAAAAAAGGAGTACGTCAAGGCTGTATATTGTCACCCTGCTTATTTAACTTCTATGCAGATTACCTCATGAGAAACGCTGGGCTGGAAGAAGCACAAGCTGGAATCAAGATTGCCGGGAGAAATATCAATAACCTCAGATATGCAGATGACACCACCCTTATGGCAGAAAGTGAAGAGGAACTAAAAAGCCTCTTGATGAAAGTGAAAAAGGAGACTGAAAAAGTTGGCGTAAAGCTTGACTCCACTAGGTTGACAATTAAGGGATTTTTTTTTTTTAACCCTTAAGGACTGGAGAACAGGAGAGGAGACAAGAGTGAGGACATTTTGGAGAAGAGAAAGCACACAGATTAATCAGCAGAGCTGAGAAGACCCAAACATCAGGGAGCAGTGGGGAAAGTCAAGGCCAACCTGACTTACCCCCAGAAATTCCTCCCAAAGCGTCAGGAGTTGGTGGCACCAGGTAACTCTGAAAGTAAAATTGAATGGGCAGGGGAGTGGGCCTCAGAGTGGAGGCTGGGAAATAAAAGAAATTGCCTAAAAGTCTACTTAAGAAGCAGTCAAATTTGAAGATCCTCCCAGCCCCTACCCAACTCTAGGTAACTGGGCACCTATCTCAGCAAAAGGCTGGAGGTTTCTTCTTTGGAGGCAATAAAACAGAGGGTCTAGGGGTGGGGACCCCAGCACATTTTAGGGCAGAGGTACTATGTTGAAAACAGGCGGATTAAGTGAAATCTTGTGTCTTAATTTCCTGAGAGTGCTGTAACAAATTACCATGAACTGTATGGCTTCAAACAATAGAACTATATCCTCTTACAATTCTTGAGGCCAAAAGGCTGAAATCAAAGTGTTGGCAGGGCCATCCTCTTCCAGAGGCTCTGGGAGAGAATCCAGCCCTTCTCTCTTCCAGTTTTTGGTGTCTGTCAGCATTCCTTGGCTTGTGGCCCTATCTCTTTCTGCTCCGTCTTCGCACTGCCTTCTCCTCCAAGCTCCTCATCTCCATCTGCCTGTCTCTTAGAAGGACATTTGTGATGGCACATAAGGCCCACCTGTATAAGCCAGAACTATCTCCTCATCTCAAGAGCCTTGACTTGGCACTTCCCTGGTGGTCCAGTGGTTAAGACTCCATCTTCCAATCTGGGGGTACCAGTTTGATCCCTGGTCAGGGCCGGTAACTCAGCAGTAAAGAATCTGCTTGCAGTGAAGGAGACGTGCATAGACCCAGGATAGGTCCCTGGGTTGGGGAGATCCCCTGGAGGAGGAAATGGCAACCACACCAATTTCCTTGGCTGGAAAATTCCATAGGGGAGCCTGGCAAGCTGTAGTCTATAGGATCACAAAGAGTCAGACTTGACTGAACACAAAGCTCAAGGTTACAGTACTAGCCCACAGATGCTATAGTGTAAAAAACTAAAAAACAGAGAGCTAAGATCCCACATGCCTTGAGGCCAATAAACAAAATGTAAAACAGAAGTAATACTGTAACAAATTCAGTAAATACTTTAAAAATGGTCCACATTAAAAATACATATATATGGTCCATGGTTTTTTTAAAAAAAAAGTCTTAACATCGTAGTTGCAAAGACCCTTTTTTTACAAAGAGTTAACACTCACAGTTTCCAGGAATTTAACACGGAATCTTTGGGAGGAGCCTTTTGGGGCCTGCGTGCTGAGATATCCTTCCCAGTCCTTCACCACATCTGCAGGGCTGGCCCCGAGGCTCACATCAAGGGCCAGGCAAATCATATGAAGCGGTCTTCCCCAGGCCATTCCACTCCAGGTAGGAGACTGGAAGAGTCTTCTCCAAAAAAAATCTGGCCAGACTGAGAGGAATCACCTAAATACATTTTTATTTATTTGTTTTTATTGAGTCATAGCTGCTTTACAATGTTGTGTTAATTTCTGTCATTACCTAAGTATGTTTTAACATCAGGAGAATCCCAACAAATGGCCCAGTTCAATATCAACAGCCCACTTCCCAACATGTACAGTGATCAGCTTCTTGGTCCCCTACTCTTGAATATGAGCAGAAAATCAAGAAATATCAGACACCTGAGAACACCCTCTTAAATGAAAAATTGAGACCATCGCAAATAGAGAAAAGTAACTAAAGGAAATAGACACAATACAGGAAGGGGAAAAAAAAACTGACAAAAATTGAAAAACAACTTTTCAGAGAGTTACCCTGAAGCAAGAAAAAGATGCCATCAAAAGTGGGAATATTTTAAGGGCTTCTTGGAAATTAAAACCAGAGATATTAAAAAATTAACAACAGGAACAGAAGATAAATGTGAGGGTTTGTCTCAGAAAGTAGAACAAAAAGACAAAGATAGAAAATAGGAGAAAAACGAGAAGTTGTTTAGGGGACCAGTCTAAAAAAATTTCATATCTGAAAAACAGATTTTTATCAGGAAAGAAGAGCAACAAAGAGAGGAATCACCAATAAAATAATTCACAAAAATTCTCCAGAATGAAAGGACATGCGTTTCCAAATTGAAAATCTTTACTGAGTGCCCAGCTCACTGAATAAAAATAGATTCATAGCAAGGAACATCACTGTAAAATTTTGAAATACCAAGAACAGACTTGCAAAGGGAAGGGGAAATGGGTCACGTTTAAAGTAATGAAAGCAGAATAATTTTGGACTTCTCCTCAAAAACGCAGACATAAGAAGGCAGTGGATTAACACCTCCGAAAATCTGAGTGAAAATGACTTCCAACCTAGAATTCTCTACCCAGCCAAACAATCATCAAGGGAGCAGAAAGAATAAAACCATGTTCAGATATGGGAAGTTGAAAATCTTCTACTTCCCACACGCCCTTTCTCGGGGAGTTACTGGAGGCTGTGCTACACCAAAAAGGGTGTGTGTACGCTTGCAGAGGTGTGTGTGTGTGGTCAGACAAGGAAGAACAAGACCCAGAACCCAGAAAACAAACCCAGCACGTGGGAGAAGCAGACGAAATTCCCAGCTGATGGAAAGGACATCCTCGGACGACAGTTGTGCGCCAGAGGGGGTAACTGGTCCAGGCTCTGGCAGGTCTGAAGGCTCCAGGGAGACGTCTTTACAAAGGTGAACACATAGAGTTTCTGATGTATTCAAAGGAGCTGGGAGGATGCTTGGACCATTGGCAAATAACTTGGAGTTAAACTGATAACAAATACTGAGAAAATGAGGTCAGCTTGGGGTTGGGGGGGAGAACAAGATGATAATCAACTTTAAAAAAAAAAACACAAAGCACTGTGGGGAAAAGCTAAAGGACATCACAGTTTGCCATGGCGTTCAATGATGAATGGTATTTATGTGTCACAGTTATGTAAATAGTAAACACTGGTCTCACCAAAATTACCATATACCTATCCTGAGAGGATGGGGGAGCCGGAAGCGTGTAAACCTATGTGTTGGGGCCAAATATAGAGAAGGAAAGAACAGAACCCTCATATCCAAGAGTGGGAAAGCAGATTACTTTTTTTTTTTAATCTTTATTTCTTTATTTGACTGCACTAGGTCTTAGTTGTGGCATGTGGCACCTAGTTCCCCGACCAGGGATTGAACCCAGGCCCCCTGCATTGAGAGCTCAGAGTCTTAGCCAGTGGATTATACTATGAGGGAAGATTCAAGCAGATTATTCTGAAAACCGAAAAGTTTAGAAGTGACAATCAGTAGAAGCATGTTATTTAGAGAGATGAAATTGAATATTTAAAAATTTAACTAAAAGGAGTCAGAGTCGTTGCCTTTGGGGAGAGGAAAATGGGAGGGAGAAGTGAAGTGAGGACTTCTGTTTTTAGGAAATTTGATACTTCAGTTCAGGTGCATGTGTAACCTTGATCAAATAAAGTCTAAAAATAAAAAAGGATAGGTTCATTATACACTAAAATGTTGTTTTGATAATGATTGTGTCTGCATTGTGTACCTTGGGTATCCCCCCCATTTTCCTAACTTATTATTATTTTAATAATTTTTGTCTGCAAATGATATATGGCATGAAATGAGAAAAAAAATAGGATCTTTTTAAAAGGAGAAAGGAAAAAAGGTCTGCTTGGGGGCAGCCTGGAAACCAGTGTTTCCATCTGTCACCAGGTCTCAAAGCAGGGGCAGTGAAGAGGATACAAAGGTGGATGGGAGGCGGGCTGGGGAGGAAGCATTGTCAGAGCTTGATGACTCATAGAATGGAGAGGCGAGGCAGTGTCACAGACAGAAATATCAAATAACCATGGCCTTGACTTCCTGTTTTCAAATAAATATGACGAGTTGGCATGTTTCTAGTTTATGGAAGATGACTGGCAGTTACTAAATGTTCCTAGTCACAGCGCGGTGTCAAAGGGCTTTGCTTACATTCTATGCTTCTGCTTTTACTCACCTGTTACTTACTTTATGTGGCAGTCCAAGTGGTCCTTTTTTTAAAAAGTTTTTTTTTTTTTTTTTTAATTTATTCGGCTGTGCCAGGTCTTAGTTGCAGCACTAAGAATCTTTCGTTGCTGCGTGCAAACTCTTAGTTTTGGCATGTGGGATCTAGTTCCCTGACCAGGAAATCAAACCTAGGTCCTCTGAATTGGGAGTATGGAGTCTTAGCCACTGGACCACCAGGGAAGTCCCCTAAGTGGTCCTTTTAAAGCATTTGTCTGATCACATTTCTCTTTTGCTCAAAACCATCCCTGGCTCCCCATTGTACTGTGAGCAAAGCTCAGAGTCCTCTTAGTTATCTACAGTGCCCAGTTTGGTCTGCTTTCTGCCCCTGCAGAGGTCTCTGATCTCTTGTGTCTTTTCCTCTGCACCCCAACTCTATGGACTTCAGTTCATTGAATGTGCCAAGCTCATCCCCCAAACTCAGGACCTTTGCACTTACTGAGCCTTCATCTACTAAAACCTTCTTGTTGATATTTATATAGAGCCTCCTAGTCATAATTCAGGTTTCATCACAAATGTCACTTTGGGGATTTCCCTGGCAAACCAGTGGTTAACACTCCACATTTCCAATGCAGGAGGCTGGGATTCAATCCCTGTTCCGAAAACTAGGATCCCGCATGCCTTGTGACATGGCCAAAACAAAAACAAATGTCACTTCCTCAGAGGGACCTTCAGAAACCACTTTGCCCACTTGCCCCAACCAGCTACTATCTCCTGCACATTTTACTTTCTTATCTTTCAATGTGCATATCACCATGTGAAATTATCCTGTTTTTCTCTTTTTAAAATGTTTTTAAAATAGTTTTAAGATGTAATTCATATAACATAAACTTTAGCATTCAAAAGCATATAATTCAGTGGCTTTTAATATATTTATTATGTTGTGCTACCATCACCACGGCCTGATTCCTAATTGTTTCCATCACCCCAACAAGGAACCCTGTACCTGTTAGCAGTCATTCTCTCCTCCCCCCATCCCCTAGCAGTAGAAACTAATCTACTTCCTGTCTCTATGGGTTAACTATTCTGAATGTTTCATACAAGTAGAATCATATATGTGTCATTTTTGTGTCTGGCTTCTTTCACTTAACATAATATCGTTTCTTTTAAAAATTTGCTTCCTTATTATCTATCATCTCCTTTAGACTCTCAGAAGCTCTGATACCTCAAATAGTGCCGGTATAGGTCATTACATGTGGATTAAGCACCTATTATGTGTTAGGCACACAGTAGCACAAAAAATTCTCTCCAAGGAAACACTCTTTAGTCTTTCTTTTTTCCTAAGGAGTCTTTAAGCCTCCCCTCATACATCCCCAAGGCTGTATGTGTGATGGGTCAAGGCTCAGTGGGCTGGCTTGGGGACGTCTTCACCTTCTTTTTATAAAAAATGTTTTGTTTATGTATTCATTTATTTGGCTATGCCAGGTCTTAGTCGCAGCACTTGGGATCTTCGATTTTTTTTGTTGTTGCACCATGCAAACTCTTTGGTTGCAGTATGTGGGATCTAGGTCCCCAACTAGGGATTGTACCCCGGCCCCCTGCATTGAGAGTGTGGAGTCTTAGCTACTGGACCACAAGGGAGGTCCCAAGTCTCTGCTTTCTTGATCCACCAGACATGATCCAGCTCCCTCCAGAAAGAGACACCTCACATCAGCATGGGGGCCCCAACCAACACTGAAACAAAGACAGGTCCCAACCGAGCACCTGCTTCTAAGGGGTTTCCCTGTCCCTTTGATTCTTATTCAAGACAAATCTATGGGACAGTTAATCTAGTCACATTAAATAGCAGTTTGAAGAGACCACGGGGCAAGAAATATAGGAGACGTCTGGCTGCAGAGAGAATACCCTCCACAACAAATCAGCAAGGAAATTAGGACCTCACTCCTACAACTGCAAGGAACTGAATTCTGCCAACAACCTAAACAAGCCCGGACATGGAGTCTTCCCAGAGCCTCCAGCTATGGACACAGACAGGCTGCTGTCTAGACTTCACTTTTGGGACCCTGAGCGTGGAACACCGCAGAGCCTGCGTGGATTTAGGACCTAAGAACTCTGAGCTGGATGTAATTTAAAAGAAAAACAAAAACAAAAAATTCACTTTGCTGCCTGCGGTTCCTCCCTAAATGTACGTTTGCTTTGAGGATCGCAGGGCTGGTTGGCTCATTTGGGCTGGTGGGTAGACCCAGAGGCTATTTAGAATAGGAGTTAAGAAACTAGGTGCCGGAGCCAAATTTCCAGTGACCAGACCCCAGCACTGCCACTTGTTACTTCTAACATCTCGGGCAAGTTACCTGTGCCTCAGTTTCCCTCAGTGTACTGTATTATACTGTATATTTTTAGACTAGAGTATTATTTTTCGATTAAATGAACTGATATTCATGAAGTCTTGGACCATGAAGTTCTAGGACCATGCCAAGAACATGTTTCTTAAATAAATGTGTCACATACACACACATACACCCACCCCCCAGATAATATATGTGTACCTAATGGGGCAACTAGCTGCAAGTAATTCTGTTCTGCTCTTCGTTGGTTCTCCTGGGTTGGAAATACTGGTTGTGGTGACATCTAACCACAAGGTCTTTTGGTTTTGTTTTTAACCTCACTTAAAGACCAAAAGGGAAATTCTGTTTCCCAGTAGGAGAAAGGTAGAAACATCCCAGTTATCCATTAATAGAAGAGTAAATGCAGACGCTCTAAATGATGACTTGCAGCTATGGATATTAAGTTAGGAAAGGCCTGTGCTCTGCCCTGGTTAAGGTCATGGGCCTTGAAGCCAGACTATCAGTGTCTGAATCCCAGGTTGACCACATATGGCTGTGTGACTTTGGCTAACCCACTCAACCTCTCTAGGTCTCAGTTTCCCCATTTGTAAGGTTGTTGCTGTTCGTTCAGTTGCTAAGTCGTGTCCAAGTCTTTGTAACCCCAAGGACTGAAGCCCGCCAGGCCTCCCTGTCCCTCAGCATCTCCCAGAGTTCGTGCTTATGTAAGTGTTTGTCATCATGATAGTCCTTATCGCACAGAACCATTGTGAGGATAAAATGAAGTCATACACGAGCCCTGTCAGTACTCAAAACGCCTTCGCTACTACCGCTTAATAAATTAAAATATAGCGCAAATGAACTTTAGGGTTCAAACATATTTCTATGCACTGAAAAAAATCTAGGAGATAGTTTATAAATGGCTCTAAAATTGTAACTGTTTCCCACACCCTTCTTCATGCTTTCCTGTATTGCCCGGAAAAAAAAATTAATATTAGTAAGCCAATGCTACTTTTGTAACCAGAAAAAAATTTTTTCAAGTTAATTCCATTTGGGGGTGTGGGCCTTAATAACCAACTCCACCCTGCACGGCAGAGGCCATCAGTGCATTATTTGCCTGTCCTCGCCTTTTGTGTTTGAAGACTGTTTTTGCCTGGGAAATTTTTGCGAGAACACGAAGTTAACCTTATTTACTCAGCTTCTCTCCCAGTGAATCAGCCTCTTAAAAGCTGGGCAGGTTCTCCATCCCCCTGCCTGATTCTGTTGCAGGGGAGGAAGTACTGACTCACGCATCCTCTGGTTCATCTGGCCATTTATTTCACTTACAGTCATTCAACAGGGTTGGGAAACAAACATGGCCCACCCAATCAACAGAATTTCATGGGTTCGTCTCAAAGACCAAGACTGATTCATATCTATTACCCTGGAGAGATGCTCGCGCTCAGTAAAAACAAACCAACTACAGAATGATATTTATTCAACAAGTATCAAATACTTCACCCCTCTGTTCAAAGCACTAAGAACACAGCAGAGAAAAATCCCTGCCCTTGCAGAGCAGAAACTCTGGAAGCAGAGAAAGAGTTCACAGGAAAAAAATAAGTTCATCTAGGAAATGAAAATTACTATGATGCAGGAGACTGAGAAGGAGGAAGGACTCCTTAGGTGGCATGGTCATGGGAGGCCTCTCTAAAGAAGTGGTGTTTGAACTGAAAATATACAGTGATTCCATTTGTGTGAAATGTGCTCCTCTGTGTGTGAGAATATGTCTGTTTACTATAAGCATAGAATACTTCTCGGGACACTAAGATGATTCAGGCAGGTATGGTCCTGGCCTCAGAGGACTATCTCCTTTTTCTCATTGCCTGCGTCAGCTGGACTGGGCTCCACACTCATTACTGCAAGTAATGGAACCTCAAACTAGTTTAAAAGAGGATTTTTTGGTTCACATAAGGAAAAGTCCAGGGATATCATGGGTTCAGGCTCAGCTGTATTCAGGAGCTTGATGATGTCAACATGTCTCTGCCTCCCTTCATCCCCCAATCTCTGCTTTCCCTTCCATTGGCTTCACTCTGAGGCAGGCTCTTCCCATGAGGTGACCAAGACGTCTTCAGCTTCTGTCCTCCCAGCTCGTGATCCCAGGGAGAGGAGAGCACCCTTCTCCCTGACAACACCGGCAAAGTTCTCAAGCTGCCTGTCATTGGTTCACTTTGGATCACATGCTTTCCCTGAGCCAATCACATTGGCTTGAGGGATGCAAAACTCCAGGTGAGGACAATGCTCTTGGAGTCGAAATGGAGAGTCTCCCTCACCTGGACCACATCTACTGAGGAGGGGGAAAAGACCACCCCAAAAGCATTGTCAGCACAGATTGAGCATTATCTTTTTGCCACGCAGTAATGACATAGGATGGGGCTTCCCAGCAGGCCGTCAAGAATCCGCCTGCCAGTGCAGGAGACACAGGAGACGCGGGTTCAATACCTGGGTCAGGAAGATCCCCTGGAGGAGGGAAATGGCAACCCACTCCAGTATTCTTGCCTGGGAAATCCCATGGACAGAGGAGCTATAGTCCATGAGGTTGCAGGCTATAGTCTATGAGGTTGCAAGAGTCGGATGCAACTTAGCTATTAAATCACCATTACCACCCTGTGACCTAAGTCTGGCCAAGGGGAGACATTTGCCAGAGGCATCTTAAGAAGTTTGTCCCCACTCTTTCAGGAGAGGGTCTGGAAGTGACCCTATTTTCCTACTGGGCATGAAAGAGAATGCCGGTAGCTCTGCGAGCTCTTGGCAGTCATTCTGCGATGACAAGGAGAGCCAACATTGTGGACGGCAGAGTGGAGAGACCTAAAGAACATGGGTCCTTCGTGATACCATTAGGTCACTAGAACTATCTCTGTCCTGCAGCTGATCTGAGCTGGGTGCCCCGTGAGGGGAGGCAGGATAGCCTGTTCTGGTTAAGCCAGTTTGAGTTTTATTGACTCCTTCTTTCTAGCAAAAGGCGTTCTAGTGGACTTATTGTGGATTTTTTAATCTTTATTTCACAGATGGGGAGACTGAAACTCAGAGACATCGAGGGGGTTGTTTAAGGTCACACAGCATGCCAGGCTTTAATCCAGAGTTTGTCTGATTCCAAACTCATCTCACAGTGTGATTTCTACACAGTAGTAGCTTTCCTTCTGCTACACAATAGTAGCCTTCCTTCCTTCCTTCTGCTAGCCTTCCTTCTGCTATACTTTTTTAAGCACCAAGACGCTGAATCCTCACAACTATTCTGTGCAGTAAGTGCTTTTATTATCCCCAGTTTGCAGATCAGAAGCATCCACAAGGGAGGGAGGTTGTTTAGCAGATGGACTTTTGGATCCCAGGCTTTCCTTTCAGGTTTATGATACAGAGCCAAGGGCAGATAATAGTCAAGTGGAAAGGGAGGGGAGTAGGGTTGGGGAAAAAGGAAATCCTGGAGGCTGTAAAATGCAAGGATCTTATTTCAACCCTGCTGAAGTATGGAGCCAGGATTGGGAAATAGAGCCCCAGAAACTCTCTTGAAATTGGCTCTTAATTCATTTTAAATTTGGTTTAAAAAAATTCATGTAGGGAATACATTACCATTTTAGAAAAAAAAATGGAAATAAAGGCACATAGCAAAATAACATGATTTTAGAATCGTACCAATATTGCAGCTGTGTAATTGTTGACAGTTATGCTTAATCCCTTTGTGCTTCTGTTTTCTCTACACGAGGAGTCAGGAAAGCCTTTCTGAGGAGGCAGCATTTGAGCCAAGGCTAGAAGCATGAGATGGAACCACCACTGGGAGAGGATTCTAGGCAGCGGGAATGGCATATGCAAAGGCCCTGAGGTGGGAGTGAAGTTGGCTGATAGGAAGGTTAGCACGATGGCCAGTGGGGTTCATGAGAGACAAGGGAAAGGGGAGCTGAAGGAGATGAAAGTCCGGGAGGGAGAGTCGGATCACAGAGAGGGAAATGGCTTTGGGGACAGGGAGCTGCCCAAAACACAGGTGAGCAGCCAGTAATCCAAGCAGAAGGCTTATTAATTAGCATCAAGCTTCTGGGAGGAAGGGCAGGTGAGAGACCCTGCCAGTTAGCCGGTACATTTTCACCAAGCGTCTGTTCTCTGCCAGGCCCTGCCTGGAGTTCTGGTTTCCAGGAACATTCGCTTTGAAGATCAGAAATTCAGGGGCAGCCAAGTCTACAAAGGGGCATTTTTCCAAAGAGGACACCTGACTAGCCAACAAATGGATGGCAACATCCTCAAGAGCCCTCCAAAGCAGGCAGCACGGGTGAAACACCAGACATTTCCCAGCTGTGGACTGGCAACAGTTTGAAAATCAAAAAACACCAAGTTGTAGAAGAGTGGTTAACAGCTCAGGCTCTGAAACCAGCTCATCTGGGTTTTTACCATGCTCTGCTATTTCTAGCTGGGTGCCTTGGGGCCAGTTACGTCCCCTCTCTGTCTCCATTTCTCTGTCAAATGGGGATGATAACTATCTTTAACTTAAAGTTTCTTAGTAAGGTTACATGAGTCACTAAAGGTTAACTGTTGAGAAAGGTGCTTGGCACACACTTACCGCCATATGTGATGGTGGTATTGTTGTTCGTGAGGAAGTGGGAAACAGAACTTTTGTATACTGCTGTTTGGCCTTGGAAAGGCATGCAACCTGTGGCCAGCAATCCCTCTTCCAGATACCCACCCTAGAGCAGCTCTTACGCAGGTAAAGTAGGTATGGCAGCTTCACCCATAGTAGGACAAAAATGGAATTGACAGAATAGGAGTCAGTGGGTGAGTGAGTATAATAAACTGTGACATATCCCCATAAAGGAACACCAGTGAGCAATAAAAATGAATAAACTAGATCTAAAGAGGTCTTAGGGCTTCCCTGGTGGCTTAGATGGTAAAGAGTCAGCTTGCAATGCAGGAAACCCAGGTTCAATCCCTGGGTCAGTGACAATCCCTTGGAGAAGAGAATGGCTACCCACTCTAGTGTTCTTGCCTGGAGAATTCCATGAACAGAGGAGCCTTGCAGGCTATACAGACCATGGGGTCACAAAGAGTTGGACACGACTGAGCAACTAACATTCTCACTTTTCAAAGAGGTCTTAAAAACATAATGTTGAATGAGAAAAGAAACTCTCAGGGACTTCCCTAATGGTCCAGTGGCTAAGACTCCCTTCTTCCCATGCAGGGGGCTCAGGTTCGATCCCTGATCAGGGAAATAGATCACACATGCTTCAGCTAAGACCCAGCAGAATAAAAAAAAAATTTAAGAAAAGAAAATATACTTCCAGAAGTAAACTCTTGGTATGATACCATTTATGTAAATATTAAAGCCACAAAACAACTTTATACAGATAGGAGTAGCAGGGTGATATTAAACATTTAATAACTGGCATGACCCAAGCACCGACCAAGCAGAGCAGAGACTGACCACGTGGGCCCCAACAGGTTGTCCAGAAGTGGCTTCTTCATGTTCATAAGCCCCTCCCAGCCTCCCCGCTCCTCTCCTGTCCGTTCTATTGCTTATTAGCTATGCAATGTCAGGCAAGTTGAGGAATCTCTCTGGGCATCAGCTTTTCCATCTGTAACCCAGGAATAATAGGGACAAAAGTGAACAATGCATAGTTCCCATGTGCCAAAGCCTTATTATCATCGTCATAGTAACCATCTGTGTTAAATTCTATTATTACTCCAGTAGGTATATGTGGAAACTGAGGCATAGATGGGTGGGGCTGAGAAATTTGCTCATGGTCTGTAGACCTTAACCTATAGGATTATTGCAAACATATAGTCAGTGATATATGGCAAGAGCTTAGGGAAAGGTCTAGCACTGCATAAGTGCTCAATGACGTCCACAGTGATTATTATGTCACTGCCCTGCTCGCAGTCTTCACTGAATCCACCACAGGCTACAAGGTCATGGTCTTTCCCCTTCCCACCCCTCTGTCTTATTCACCTGTTTCCCCTTGTTCTCTGTTCTCCAGTCAACTGGCCTTCTCTCAATGCCTCCTACACCCCTCACCTCCCCTGCCACTGGGCCTCTGCACATCTTTCCTCTCACCTGAAATGCTGTTTCCGCCTGCTCTTGTTTTATCTGCTTAGCCTCTAAACACCTTCACAGCCACATGCAAGGACACCTCTTTCAGGAGGCCCTGTTGAAGTAGGAGGGGTTCTCCTGGTCTATATTCTCATAACTATGTTTTAAGTTTTTTTTTTTCTTTTGATGTGGACCATTTTTGTAAAGACTTTATTGAATTTGTTACAATATTGCTCCCGTTTTATGGCTGTTGTTGTTGTTTTGCCCCAAGGCATGTGGAATCTTAGCTCCCCGACCAGGGATCAAACCCATATCCTCTACAAAGTCTTAGCCGCTGGACCACCAGGGAAGTCCCTATGTTCTCATAACTTTAAACAAATGTCCCTTAAGTAATACTTTTCCCTCCTGGAATTACTCCTTCAGTGTTGGTCTACCCCACTCAACAGTAGCTCTTGGAAAACAGGGACGTTTTCTGACTTTATTGTTGTTGTTGGCCTGTGGCGGGCAGTACGGATTGGCTAGCTCAACACTTGTCCCAATCCCCCTGTAATGTGGCTTCTTGTGCTGTAACAGCTAGAAGTGAAAAACTAGATTCCTCAGACTTCTGTGAAGCAGGTGTGATGCATGTGGCCCTGGTTCCCCTGGTAAGCCTTAGAGGCAGAAACAAGCTGCGGGGGTGCCAGGTGGTGGAATCTTCTGGCAAGCACCGTGGTGGAGATATTGGGTCCTTCCAGGGAGTCATAGTGGAGTTCTAGCTCCAGCCTCAGCTCCCTACATCCTGAACAGGAGGGGCAGAGATGTTTCTCTTGGAACAGTTCAGCTGTGACGTTGTTTATTTCTCCTGGCTTTGATGCTCCTGGCTACACTGGGGTTATTTAGCATCCGTAGTACTGCTTAATACCTTTAATAAGTCCCCCATCGCCTAAGCTGGCTATCGTTGGTTCTGTTGTTCGCAACTTAGAATGCCTTGCTCAAGAATTATTGGTTGAATGAATGAGTGAGTGAGTGAATGAATGATGACCTCTTGGTTACTTCCCTGTTCCCATTGATTTTATCCTCAAGTACTAACATCAAAAGCCCTAGATGGTTACTGTTCTTTCAAAGGTCAGGGACAGGAAGATGACGTGAAATGTCTTATCACTGGCAGGCCTTGTAGATGAAAGAAATTCCTAGGAAGGAACTGTGGCTGTCCCTGGGGGCTGGCAGGGGAGCTGGCTGGAGCCTGAGGATGATCGGACTCTGGGGAAGGATGGTGTGTGAGGAAGAGGGAAGAGGCTGGGTGGATCGCCGAGCTGTCCCAGGTCCATTGGGGTGAGGGTTCTCTTATTGGGGATCACCATAGGTCAGTGCATGTACTGCGTTTCAGCTGAAAAGCATGTTAGAAAAATATAGTCAGGAGCCAAATATTTTCTAAGAAAGCTTAAACTACATGTCAGCCAGAGTACTTTTGGCTGTGAGTGACAGAAAACCAATCTCACGAAAGGCTTAGGTTGGGTTCCAGCAGAAGCAGATCTGAGACAAGGATTTGTGTGCAAGTAGTTCATTTGGGAGATGATTCTGGGATGAGCTGGCGGTGGAAGAGTGGCAAGTGAGACGAAGGAGGGAAAGAAGCCAATAGAAGGTGAGTTACTGAGCAGGGATTCGTGTTGCGTAGCTGAGGCTAGACTCCACCGCGGGACGCTGGGACGCAGAGTGGAACACACTTCAGAACTGTCCACTCAGGGGGCGAGTGAGTCCGGGTATTTGTCCACCAACTCCCGTCGATCCTTGGGGAAGGTGAACCCCCCAACACTCTCAGTCTGTTTGTACTAAACACTCGTGGGGGACGAAGCTCTTAGAGAGCTCAGGGGCTGGGAACTCGAAGCCACGAGGTCACTGGGCATTGAAACAGTGATTGCCAAGGGCATATGGACAGAGGATCAACATCATCTGCTACAGTGTCCTAAGCCAAAAAATAAAATTAAAAATAAAAAATTTGGCTCATGGAGAATAACATGTCCCAGGATATGCCGGCTTCATGGACAGCTAAATTCAGAGGGCTTATTAGTTATCGGGACTAAGTCTCTCTCTTCCTCTCCCAGCTGTGGTCACCTTTGAGCTGTAGGCTCTCTTCATACTGGCCTAGCACAGCAGAAAGAAAACAATGCTCTCCAGTGATTCGAGCAAAAACGCATTGGTCCACGTGGGCCACATGCCCACCCCTGAACCAGTCCCTGTGGGCAGAGGGGGCGGTGCTGACCGGCTGCTTCAGAGCCTCCAGTGGAGTCAAGGATGGGATTAGCCCCATGTACCTCATATGGACAGGGAGCAAAGAAGGGGCCTCCCGGGAAAATCAGGGTGCTGTTAGCAGAGGACGGGGCACCGGATACTGAGAAGGTAAACCAAGAGGACAGGTGTTGTCCAAACTCCCCGTGGAGAGACAAGGACCAGCCGCCAGATAGCGAAAGGGACTTGCCCAGGCCCATTCAGTCAGACAGTGGCAACCTAGTTTCCTGTCTTAACCCCCATCGTTCACCACAAGCCGGCGGCCTCTCAATAAATAGGATTGGTTTATCCAGTGCTAACCCTTTAACATCCTCCCATCCTAGCTGCTTCTCTCAATCCACGAGAGCCCCGTGTGACTCTGACACATTTCTTCCTGCTTTTGTTAAATAAATATGTAATCCCCCATTTTTCAGGCAGAGAAACTGAGAGGTTTTTTTTTTAATGGTATTAATTCAGAGGTTAGCAAAGTTTTTCTGCAAAAGATCAGATAGTAGATATTTTATACTCGAAGGCCACTGAAGTTCTCTTTGGCATAGTCCTCTTCTCCACCTCCTCCTTCTCATTTCTTCAGCCCTTTAAAAGGTTAAAACCATCTTCAGCTGCAAGGGCCCACAGGCCAGCTTGCCCATCCCTGGTATAATGGAAGAGCAGCAATCCCTGGTGTCCCAGAAGGTGGGCTCTGCTGCTGTTCTAGAGAAAATCCCTGCATCTCTGAGTCTCAGGCGCTCAGCCTTGAAAGGCAGGCCATGCTCCTTCTCTCCAAGGCATAAAATCTGAGAAATAAAGATTGTGAATATATATATATTATGAATATATATATTATATAGTTATAATATATTATATAATACATAATATGTACTCTATAATGAGTGAAAACTGGGAACACAAAATAACCATGACTTACCCAGGGCAAAATTGTTTTTGCAATTGAGATAAAATACACACAGTGCAGCATTCACCATTTTAGCCACTTAAAAATGTATACTGCAGTGAAGACAGCAGTTTTTTTCTTTCTTTTTTCAGTCTATCTTGGGTCTGCGTGGGTATGAGTGCTCCAGAGCCAGGATGCCGTGGCCCCATGGAGTGGGGGCCCAGCTCCTTCTCCCTGGCTGCTCCTCCATCCCTAGGGAGACATCCTTGGTCACAAGGTCCCAGATGGCTCCCCACTTCCCCACTGAAGTGGCTCTGCCACTTCAGCCCAGCTGGAAGGGAGCAGCGAAGGGCAGAACATTGCCCAATCCTTGTGAAGGACAGGACCCGGAAGTAGATCCAGGGGCTTTGTAAGGGAGGAGCTTTCCATTAGCTGTATCTTTGTGCCAGGACTCCACCTCACTACACAGAAGCCTGGGATCTGTGGGAAGCTGTGTGTCCAGCTAAGAACCAGGCGATCTCTTATTAGGACAGAGTGGGCCAGAACTGATATTGAGGGGATCATCCATAATCTTTGCCCAAAGCATCTGGCTCAAAGAAGCTGTACAAAAGATAACGGCTATTGTTGTCTCTTCTTTGAAAAACTCAGAGGGTGAATGTGAAAGGTGCACATAAATACTGGATACTAATACTGTCCCGAATTAGACTTTAGAATCAACACAGGAGGGTTTAAGTCTCTATTTTCATGCCTTCCTAGGCTGTGTGACCTCTCTGAATCCTGCTTTCATCGTTTGTCAAGCAGGGCAAAAGTTATACTGTTCACAGGAAAAATCATTAACATAAAGCTCAAGTGCAATGTCCAGCCCAAAGCGGGTGCTGGAAAAGTGGTCATTATATTGATAAGAAATGTGTATGATATTTGTGGTGAGCTCAGAGATCAGACAGGCCTGGCTTCAAATGTGGACTCTTGTACTTCCTAGCTGGGCAAAGTCGGTAACCTGCACCTCAGTCTCCTCCCTGTGAAGTGGAGCAGTAACAGTACCAGCTCACTAGCTGGGTTTCAGGCTCCAAGGAATCGCTGACACATTGAAACCAGTGCAAAGAGAGGTATTATCCCACTGTCCCCTTTCCCATTTTGAGCTTGCAGAGCAAGAGGCAGGCTGTCAAAAGACTGTTGCTGGTCTTCCCTGGTGGTGCAGTGGTAAAGAATCTACCAGCCAATGCAGGAGACATGGGTTCGATCCCTGGTCCGGGAAGATCCCGTGTGCCACAGGGCAACTAAGCCCGTGGGCCACAGCTACTGAGCCTGTGCTCTCGAGTTCGGAGCTGCGACTGCTGAGCGCATGAGCCACAACCAGAGAAAAGCCCACACAGCAACCAAGATCCAACACAGTCCAAAGTAAATAAATATATATTTTTTAAAGGCTGCTGTTGCAAACATAATTTTGTGCAAAGAAGTCATACATGAGAGAATTAATGCTGTGTTATGCCAATTCATAACGTCCGTGCGTGGGTGCTCAGTTGCTCCAGCCACGTCGCTTTTCTCTGTGACACCATGGATTGTAGCCAGGTTCTCTGGTCCATGGGGTTCTCCAGGCAAGAATATTGGAGTGGGCTGTCACCTCCTTCTCCAGAGGGTTTTCCTGACCCAGGAATCAAACCCACATCTCCTGCACTACAGGCAGAGTCTTTACCGACTGAGCCACTAGGGAAGCACATAAAGTTTGGTTACCATTCAGGGTGGCGATAGAGGCTGGCAGAGGGCTTTGCAGGGACTGGGAAAGCTCTGAGTCTTGGTCAGGGGGCTTGTTACCCTGCTGTGTTGCCTTGGTGAGAATTCATTGAGCTGTCACTGGTGTGAGCACTTTTCTATCCGTAGGTTACCCTTCAATAAAAAATTTCCTCCAGAGCATAGCTGTGGTCTATTAGAAGCCAGCCATGGCTGAGGGGCACAGATAGGGACATCCTTCCTTGCCAGCCACCACAGTTTCTGTTTCGTCTTGAGGTACAGGCGTCAGCTTCCCCCTCAACCTAGACTTTACCCCTGGAGCCTCAGGCCGCAAAGTTCCCTTTCCGCTGCGTTGTGGCCTGATAACCACATCCGGGGCCAGTCTGGAGCCAGCCAGCATGACTGCCCAGGTTATCAGCTCCTGGACTGTGGGATAGACTTGTTGAGATAGGGGAACTTCAATAAGTCACCTGGACAGCAGCCTCATTTCATTGATCTTACAGATGGAACTAGTGTTCAACCTTCATTTCATTAATCCAGACATTATGTCTGTAGCTCTCCACAAGATTTGTGGTTGGTTTTTGTTGTTCAGTTGCTAAGTTGTGTCTGACTCTTTGTGACCCCATGGACTGCAGCATGCCAGGCTTCCCTGTCCTTCACCATCTCCTGGAGCTTGCTCAAACTCATGTCTACTGAGTCGGTTGTGGTTGGTACAAAGACATTTCATTCAATCATGCCATAAACATTAATTGAGCACCCACCAGGCACTGTGCTAGATACTGGGATTGCCTCTGTAGAGAACAGAGACATGGTCCCTGCTTTGCTGGAACATTCTATGCAATTAACTGACCTGCTTTCTTCACAAGTGTTAATGTCATAAAAGATAAAGGAAAGCTAAGGAATCAATCCAAATTAAAGAAAACCAAAGAGACATAATAACTAAAGGCATAACATGGTCTTGAACTGGATCCTGTATTCGAGGGGGGGAAAAATGCTGTAAAGGTTATTGTAACAATTGACAAAATTGGAATATGGATGGTATTAAAGTATTATATTGAGGTATATTTCCTGAATATGGTAACCGTGCTTGGTTACTTAAAATAATATCCTGTTCTTAGGAAAGATATGCTGAGATAGTAAAGGGTAAATGGGGCATGATGTATGTAATCTATTCTTAAATGGTTTCCAAAAAATGAATCTAGTAATGAATAAATATTCACATGAAGAAAGAGAAGATGATAAAGCAAATGCAGCAAAATATGAAAAACTGGTGAATCTGGGTAAAGGGCATCCTGAAATACTCTGAATTATTCTTGCAACATTTCTATAAATTCGAAACTATTTTGTAACCTGTAATTGTGGTTGCATCTGGGGTGAAGAAAGGAACAGGGAGGAAGGAAGATTCACTTTTCTATCCTTTTGTACTTTTTAGAACATTACCTAGTCAAATAAATAAAGTGTAAAAAAAAACGAAGTTTATTTATTAGATACATGTTTTAGACACTGTGCTACTTCTTATGTACTCCAGATAATTCTCATTTCTTCCTCTCTACTATGACCATGCACAGAGGAGAAAACTTAGTCTCAAAAAAGAGAGGTGATTCACCCAAGGCAGAACCCAGAATAAAGAATTCAGCCAGGTCAGTCTCATCTCAAAGGCCTCAAAGTCGGTTGAACAGGATCTTTGTCTGTCAAGAGAGGTTTCTCAAAACCTTCTTCATTGTTTAAAGGAAGAGAAAAGTGCATCTGGTTCTTACTTTGTGGGTGTGGTTTGTCCATTGTGAAGATTAATCAGGGGTGTAGCTATTTGACCAATTAGTCACTCAACAAACATTTATTAAAAAGTTTTATTGGGCTCAAAGGCAGAATGAGCATGATTTACAAGTACAGGGAGGTATTAGGAGTTCTAGAGTGTTCTGAGGTAAGTAAGGGGACGATCGGGAAGCATTTCTGTATAAACTGCCCGAAGAGATTTCAGAAGCTGACTCTGCAAATGTCCAATAATTTGAGCTGAGTGTTTTTTTTTCTTTGTCAATAAATGCTTTCTTACCTATTTCATATGAATAGCTTGTTTTCCTAAAATCGCATGAACTTCAAAACCCAAACCACTAAGAGTCAAAGAGGGAGCTCTCAGCCTGGGGTGTTAAGCAGTTGCAGCAGTGCTGGGTGCTCTGCTAGGGGAAGTAGAGTTGCCTCAGAGGGCCCTGATCTGCTCACTCAGAAGTCCCCAGGCTGTCTTTCCCATTTCCTCACAAACTCCTATTTGACCAGCAATTGATATTTTTATTAATTACGTGACATGGGTTAACTGGTGACAGCTCTATAGCTCTGCACTGTGACAGTATTACGTAACATAATGAAGACTTGTTGTGTGCTAGCATCCCAAGTGTGAATTTACTGAATTTATCTCATTTAAGGCCTTCCCTGGTGGCTCAGATGGTAAAGAATCCACCTGCAATGCAGGAGACCTGGGTTCGATCCCTGGGTTGGGAAGATCCCCTGGAGGAGGGCATGGCAACCCACTCTAGTATTCTTGCCTGGAGAATCCCCTGGACAGAGGGGCCTCTTTATAGGCCTATAAGGGACACACTACTTTATCACCATTTTACAGATGAAGAGATTGAGGAATGGAAAGGTTAAGTACTTTGCCAAGGACACGGAGCTGGCACACGGAGGAAGCAAAAATCAAACTTGGCAGCCAACATGGTCCCCCAATACTGTGGGTGTCTGTGGCTCACACCTACCCGGAATCCCAGTTTTCCTTTGGAGGTTCACCCACTCTCACTTTGGACCACGTGGTTTGAGTGAGGCTGACCATGCCCCTTGGCTCTGGAGTAGATCATGTCACCAGTCCTGGCCCATCAGAGCTAGGCCACAGTGATTAATTCAAAGGTGACCCCATGGAGAAGGAAATGGCAACCCACTCCAGTATTCTTGCCTGGGAAATCCCATGGACAGAGGAGCCTGGAGGGCTACAGTCCATGGGGTTGGAAAGCATCAGACACGACTTAGCAACTGAACAAAACAACAAGGGCTAGGAGTGATGGGGGCAAACTGGAGAGTGATGGTTACAGGGTATGCGGTTTCTCTTAGGGATTATGGAAAGATCTCACACTGGTTGTGGTGATGGCTGCATGATTATGTGAATATAATAAAAACCATTGCACTCTAAGGATGGAACAAAAAAACAAACACCACAAAGGTGACCCCAGCAGGGTTGATGAGAACCATCCCTCAAACCTTTATTAGAACTATGTGGATGGGGGACTTCCCTGGCAGTCCAGCAGTTAAAGATTTTGCCTTCTAATGCAGGGAGCCCAGGTTTCATCCTTGGTCCAGGAACTAAGATCCCACATCCTGCTTGCCGTGTGGCATGGCCAAAAAAAGCAAAATAAAAAACCTGAAAATAACAACAAAAAACCTACGTGAAAAAAGGACTCCTCGGGGTGGTTAGGATGGTAAGAGGGAAGCAGACTAGATTACTGAGACCATCTTTCTTACCTGCTTGAGAAGGAAGGCAAGAGAGCCCAATCTGAGCATGACAGAGCCCTCACTGACATTGCTTGAGTCCTAGATCCAGCCATACCTGAAATGTCTACGAGCTTTTCCATTGCATAAGGTAATATATTCTGTTTTCCTCCCCTGTTTTGTTGGCTCAGGCTAGTTAAGCACACAGTAGGAATAGATGTTCAAACAGCAGTGCTGGTTTTGCTTATAGTCACAGGCCCATCCCCTTACTTTTTTTTTTTTTCCCCCTTACTTTTTTAAAAAACATTTTTTTCTTTAATAGCTTTGGTGGTGTGTCATGTGGAAGTCACTCCATCGTGTCCAATTCTTTGCGACCCCATGGACTGTAGCTCACCAGGCTCCTCTGTCCGTGACATTCCCCAGGCGAAAATACTGGAGTGGGTTGCCATGCCCTTCTCCAGGGTATCTTCCCTACCCAGGGATTGAACCTGGGTCTCCTGCAATCCAAGCAGATTCTTTACTATCTGAGCCACCAGGGAAGCCTATTGAAATGTAATTCACATTTGGTGTACATCAAAGGGGACTGGAATGCAAATGTAGGAAGTCAAGAGATACCTGGAGTAACAGGCAAGTTTGGCCTTGGAGTACAGAATGAAGCAGGGCAAAGGCTAACAAGAGTTTTGCCAAGAGAACGCACTGGTCATAGCAAACACCCTCTTCCCAATAACACAAGAGAAGACTCTACACATGGACATCACCAGATGGTCAATGCTGAAATCAGATTGATTATATTTTTTACAGTCGAAGATGGAGAGGCTCCATATACTCAGCAAAAATAAGACCAGGAACTAACTGTGGCTTAGATCATGAACTCCTTATTGCCAAATTCAGACTTAAATTGAAGAAAGTAGGGAAAACCACTAGGCCATTCAGGTATGACCTAAATCAAATCCCTTACAATTACAGTGAAAGTGAGAAATAGATTCGAGGGACTAGATCTGATAGACAGAATGCCTGAAGAACTATGGACAGAGATTCATGACATTGTACAGGAGGCGGTGATCAAAACCATCCCCAAGAAAAAGAAACACAAAAAGGCAAAATGGCTGTCTGAGGAGGCCTTACAAATAGCTGAGAAAAGAAGAGAAGTGAAAGGCAAAGGGGAAAAGGAAAGATATACCCATCTGAATGCAGAGTACCAAAGAACAGCAAGGAGAGATAAGAAAGCCTTCCTAAGTGAAAAATACAAAGAAATAAAGGAAAACAATAGAATGGGAAAGACTAGAGATCTCTTCAAAAAAGAATTAGAGATACCAAGGGGACGTTTCATGCAAAGATGGGCACAATTGAGGACAGAAAGGGTATGCACCTAACAGAAGCAGAAGATATGAAGAAGAGGTGGCAAGAACACACAGAAAAACTATACAAAAAAGATCTTCATGACCCAGATAATCACGATGCTGTGATCACTTACCTAGAGCCAGACATCTCGGAGTGTGAAGTCAAGTGAGCCTCAGGAAGCATCACTACGAACAAAGCTAAAGGAGGTGATGGAATTCCAGCTGAGCTATTTCAAATCCTAAAAGATGATGCTGTGAAAGTTCTGCACTCAATATGCCAGCAAATTTGGAAAGCTCAGCGGTGGCCACAGGCCTGGAAAAGGTCAGCTTTCATTCCAATCCCAAAGAAGGGAAATGCCAAAGAATGTCCAAACTACCACACAATTGTTCTTATTTCACATACTAGCAAAGTAATGCTCAAAATTCTCCAAGTCAGGCTTAATCAGTACATGAACTGGGAACTTCCAGATGTTCAAGCTGGATTTAGAAAAGGCAGAGGAACCAGAGATCAAATTGCCAACATCTGTTGGATCACAGAAAAAGCAAGAGAATTCCAGAAAAACATCTTCTGCTTCACTGACGATGCTAAAGCGTTTGACTATGTGGATCACACCAAACTGTGGGAAATTCTTAAAGAGATAGGGATAACAGACTGCCTTAACTGCCTCCTAAAAAACTTGTATGAAGGTCAAGAAGCAACAGTTAGAACTGGACAGGGAACAGAGGACTGGTTCCAAATTGGGAAAGGAGTACATCAAGGCTGTATATTGTCACCCTGCTTATTTAACTTCTATGCAGAGTACATCATGTGAAATGCTGGGCTGGAGGAAGCACAAGCTGGAATCAAGATTGCCTGGGGAAATATCAATAACCTCAGATATGCAGATGATTTCTATCTCTACACACTTGTGTACACTGGACATTTTATATAAATGACCTCATGTACTATGCACTCTTCTGTAACTTTCACTTAGGGAATTTTCAGGGCCCATCTGTGTTGTAATATTCGCCACTACTTCATTCCTTCTTGGGCTTCCCTTCTGGCCCAGCTGGTAAAGAATCTGCCTGAAAAGTGGGAGACCTGGATTCAATCCCTGGCTTGGGAAGATCCCCTGGAGAAGGAAAAGGCTACCCACTTCAGTATTCTGGCGTGGAGAATTCCATGGACTGTATAGTCCCCTGGGTCGCAAAGAGTCGGACACAACTGAGTGACTTTCACTCGCTCATTCTTTCTTATTGCTTGATAAGATGCCCTTGTAAGGGTGTATCACATTTTATGTATATATTCATCAGTTGCTGAGCATTTGGGTTGTTTCTGCTCTTGTCTATAATAAAGAATATTGCTATGAACCTACTTGTGCATGTTTTTATGTGGACATATGTTTTCCATTCTTGGGTATGTATCTGGCAGTGGAATGGCTGGGTGATATGGCAGTTCTATGTTTAACCTCTTGAGGAACTGTCATCCTGTCTTCCAAATGACTGTACTATTTAACATCTCCACCAGCAATGTGTGAGCGTCCTGCGTCCCCAACTTACTTTTGCTGTGTAACTCTAGCAAGTTGTTTCAGTTCTCTGTGCCTCAGTTTTGCACATTTGAAATGAAGATATACCATGGCTGGGTGATACGGCAATTAAAAAGAGATCATGCCTGTGAGATTTAGGGCAAATCTCTTAAGTTCTGGACTTCTTCTCTTTTTTAATAGTAAATTTTATGTTTATGTTTATTTTACCACAGAAATGGGGATAGCAAAAGCATTTCCTTCATCGAGTTCATCTGGGGAGGAAAGGGGACTCAGTTGCAAGACTCAGGACACACTCAGTAAAAGATGAGGTGGCGTTAGTGGTAAAGAACCCCCCTGCCAATGCAGGAAATGTAAAAGACGCGGGTTTGATCCCTGGGATGGGAAGATCCCCTGGAGGAGGGCATGGCAACTCACTCCAGTATTCTTGCCTGGAGAATCCCCATGCACAGAGGAGCCTGGCGGGCTGCATAGGGTGCAAGGAGTCAGACACAGCTGAAGCGACTTAGTACGCACACAGACCTACTTAGAGCGCGGTTCCCTCTTTCCAGTTGAGCAAAACTCGCCTGCTCGTCTGTGTCCTATGCACCAACCTGTATCGTATGTATTAATGCTCCTGTGATTTTCAAGTCGGAATTCTTCTGCCTTGCGAAACCCTGGAAGACTTTCAACCTAATCTCTGGTGATCAGCTGACCTTAAGGAACACACAGTGTTTCAGTGGGGTGACGTGATCTGCTGATGAATGACACACTCTTTTGGATATGGAAACTGTGCTTGAAGCAGGAGAGTGTGAAAACCTCATGACTGGTGAGTGAGATGGGGGTGGGGACGTGGGGGAAGGGGTAGGGGAGGGCTGGATACAATCGCAGTCCCCTGAAGGCATCCCGCCTTTCTCTCTGATCTCACCTCTCCCTCTCCTTCCTCCCACAGTGCCCATCAATCAGAGTAAATCATTCACATTTTTCTGGAAGAAGCAACGCTCTCCAGGCCTTCCTGCATGCTGTTCCCCCTGCCAGAAGTGCCCTTTCTGCTCCTTTCTTCCTGCTACCTAGTATAGTCCGGTTCATCCTTGAGTTTGCAGATGTGAACTTCTCCAGGAAGCTTTCTGAAGTGGGGATTTTTTTTTTAATAGCAAATTTTATGTTTACATATACTTTAGCCCCCCAAATTTTTAAATAGGAGTATGATTGCTTTACACTATTGTTAGTTTCTGCAGTATAATGAAGCTATATACTATAGCCATATGTATACATTTATCCCCTCCCTCTTAGACCTCCCGCCCCCCCTTACCATCCCACCTACCCCTCTAGGTCATCACAGAGCACCTGTGCCGGACAGCAGCTTCCCACTAGCTATCTATTTCACACGTGGTGGTGGATATATGTCCGTCCTCATTTTCCATTTCATCCCACCCTCCTCTTCCCTTCCTGGGTCCACATGTCCGTTCTCTATGTCTGCGTCTCTATTTCTGCTCTAGAGTCTAGATAGGCTAGAGGCGATCATACACAGTGAAGCAAGTCAGAGAAAAGCAAACATCTTATGTTAACACATATATGTGGAATTTAAAAAAATGGTATGGATGAACCTTTTTGCAGTGGGAATCTTTCATCTTGCCTATGCAACACTTATTTCCTCTGGGTCAGATAACAGCATCTCAATTTCTCTTTGGGGAGCCGTTGCCACCCTATTTCTTATGCATGGGGTTCAGATGTGAGACCCTGGCTCCATAGGTGAGCCTGGCCAATGAGCATATCCGATTCCCCCGGCCACAGTGATTGGCTCCTGTGGGAGCCAATTGGGTGGGTGTATCATTCCAGTGAGGCCAATGAGACTCCTTCCCAGGAGTCTTGTTGGAATTGCTAGGAGAGACAACTGTTGGGGTTGCCAGTTAACAAGAATTTAGCGAGCTTGGAATTGCTACTGGCTATCTTTGCCACTTACAGAAAGCCTCTCTGAAAGTCAATCCGAAACAGAGGAAAGCGGAGCTGAAAAGAGGAGAGAGAGATGAAAGGAGAGACAGAGGTATATATTTTTTGACATCGTTTGAGTCCCTGGAGTCATGCCTCCAGGCATTTTTGCAGCTTGATTTCTTATAAACTCCTCTCCCACTTATTTCACTAGTTTGGCGAGTATTCTTTCACTTACAACATAAGTGTGTGCATGTGTGCTCAGTCACTTCAGTCCTGTCTGACTCTTTGCGACCCCATGGACTGTAGCCCACCAGGCTCCTCCATCCATGAGTTTCTCCAGGAAAGGATATTGGAGTCAGTTGTCATGCCCTCCTCCAGGGATCTTTCCGACCCAGGGATTGAACTCGTGTCCCCTGAGTCTCCTGCATTACAGGCAGATTCTTTGCCCACTGAGCCACGTGGGAAGGCCTACAATGTAGACACACCTGAATAATTCTCCCCGATTCCATACACACCCTTCAGCTGGGACACCCTTTCTGGGCTCTGACACAGTTCCATTTCCTCCATTTTCATTGCATTTATTGGATCACATCCTAAGACCTCTTTGTTCGGCTGTATCCCCCAGGAGACTCAATGAACCGCTCTGCCTGGTTTGCTGCTGTATCCAGAGCACCTAGCCAGGCCCAGCACCTGATGGCACCTCAGTACATTCAACGTTCATTGCTTCTTTAAAAAAAATCACACACTGGGGATTTCACACAGTCACTTTGCGCTAGAAGATGCTGGGTCCCAGGCCTCTGCACGCCGCACCCCATGAGCCAATGAAACTAGACTAAGAACAAAAGGAAAAAAAAGTGGCCTGTAACTGCACCCTCCATATCTTCTAAGTCTGCCTGTGTACCATTTGATGAGTCTGCGGCCTGGAGAATTCAGAGTCAGACACGACTGAGCGACTTTCACTATCACTTTCATATGCAAACACTCATGAAACCATCTCATGATCAAGGTACTGCTGCAATCACAGCCTGGGATAAAAAGGTAACACTCTAATGCTGAAGATGAGAGAAAGGGAAACAGTCTTGAGAGCTTCCATCAAGATGATCGGATCCTGCCCTCATCATTTCATGGAGGAGAAACCACACCTCAGAGAAGGCTCCACAGATTACTGAGCAGAGTCAGACAGCAAGCCACGCTGTCTTGGCTGAAGATCCCATGCCTGTTCCAGAGCCTTTTCAGGAAGTCCTTCCCACCTGCTCACTTTTTCCTACCTCTGGTAGGTCTGGAAGGGTTCAGGACACAGGTGACAAGAAGTCTACGGAAGTCCTATTCCTGGTCTGGAGATGTGGGCCCCAACAGGAGTCATCTCTACCCCCAGAAAGAAGGTTTACTGGATGAGTAAACATGATGAAATGGAAAGCCTGCCGAGGGCCTGGCCAAGAATTTGACTTTCTGCTCCCTAGAAATTGATTTCTACTAAGCCAAGACACCGGTCATCAGATGGGAATGGCATTTCATCATCCTGGCCTTTGTTGTTGTTGTTCAGTCACTCAGTTCTGTCCAACTCTTTGTGACCCCATGGACTGCAGCACACCAGGCCTCCCTGTCCTTCACCATCTCCTGGAGTTTGCTCAAACTCATGTCCATTGAGTCGGTGATGCCATCCAACCATCTCATCTTCTGTCGCCCCCTTCTCTTCCTACCCTCAGTCTTCCCCAGCATCAGGGTTTTTCCCAATGAGTCTGCTCTTCGCATCAGGTGACCAAAGTATTGGAGCTTCAGCTTCAACATCAGTCCTTCCAATGAATATTCAGGGTTGATTGCTTTTAGGATTGACTGGTTTGATCTCCTTGCTGTTCAAGGGACTCTCAAGAATCTTATCCAAACCACATTTTGAAAGGTCACCAGAAACCCAGAGGTTAAAGTCTTTGGGACATAGTTCCCAGACTAGACCATCCCTCTGACATGACAGCGTGGGAGAGGAATGTGTTACGGGGACCCAGTGAACCAATCTTTGGAGAGCATGACATTGTACGTGAGAATGTGCAGCCATGACTTCTGAGAACACTTCAGTCGAGAAAGATGTTGGGTGAAGGGCCTCCCAAGCGCCATCCAAGTGACACAGAGGGGACAGTCTGGAGAAGCTGCAAGGGGCTGCATTGTTCATAAACAGGAAGTGGGAACCCGTTTGTGTTTCTGCTGCTGAGGACAGAATGAAAACGAGTGGGCTTGGGTTTCCCTGATGGCTCACAAGTGGAGAATTTGCCTGCAGGTGTGGGAGATATGGGTTAGATCCCTGATCTGACAGGATCTCACATGCTGCAGAGCAACTGAGCCTGAGCGCCTCAACTACTGAGCCTGTGCTCTGAGCCCAGGAGCCACAACTACTGAACTACAGTGCTGCAAACGCTGAAGCCCGCATGCCCTAGAGCCTGTGCTCCTCAACAAGAGAAGCCACTGCAGCAAGAAGTCCATGAACCACAACTAGAGAAAAGCTCTTGCAGCAATGAGGACCCAACACAGGCAGGAATAAATAAATAAATACATTCAGTTCAGTTCAGTCACTCAGTTGTGTCCGACTCTTTGCAACCCCATGAATCGCAGCACACCAGGCCTCCCTGTCCATCACCAACTCCCAGAGTTTACCCAAACCCATGTCCATCAAGTTGGTGATGCCATCCAACCATCTTATCCTCTGTCGTCCCCTTCTCCTCCTGCCCCCAATCCCTCCCAGCATCAGGGTCTTTTCCAATGAGTCAGCTCTTCGCATCAGGTGGCCAAAGTATTGGAGTTTCAGCTTCAGCATCAATCCTTCCAATGAACACCACTGATCTCCTTTGCTGGTTGGATCTCCTTGCAGTCCAAGGGACGCTCAAGAGTCTTCTCCAACACCACAGTTCAAAGGCATCAATTCTTCGGTGCTCAGCTTTCTTTATAGTCCAACTCTCACATCCATACATAACCACTGGCAAAACCATAGCCTTGACTAGACAGACCTTTGTTGGCAAAGTAATGTCTCTGTTTTTTAATATGCTGTCTAGGTTGGTCATAAATTTCCTTCCAAGGAGTAAGTGTCTTTTAATTTCATGGCTGCAATCACCATCTGCAGTGATTTTGGAGCCCAGAAAAGTTAAGTCAGCCACTGTTTCCACTGTTTCCCCATCTATTTGCCATGAAGTGATGGGACCAGATGCCATGATCCTAGTTTTCTGAATGTTGAGCTTTAAGCCAACTTTTTCACTCTCCTCTTTCACTTTCATCAAGAGGCTCTTTAGTTCTTCTTCACTTTCTGCCATAAGGGTGGTGTCATCTGCATATCTGAGGTTATTGATATTTCTCCCAGCAATAAATACATAAAAAAAAAAATACCCCCAAGAAACAAATGGGCTTGAGAAGATCAGAAGGAAACACCAACCGAGGGAGACTGTAGAAACTCTGTCTCTCATTGTAGATTTTAAAAACATGAGTTTTTTGTTTTTTTTTTATCATTTTAGGAACTACTTGATTACGGTCATTTTTGAAAGCAGAAGCCCAGTTCCCAGATGGGGGATCAGGACCACTATGGTAACATCACTTAATACGATGCAGTCAAGAAGGGATAAAGCCAGGAAGTTCATATTTATTGATTGTAATATGCTACTCAAAAAAAAGATCACAAACTAATTCATAGTAACATATGCACAGATACACACAAAATGAATCTATAATTTTCTATAGGTCTGTATGGAAATGCACAGGTATCTTTGGAAAGATCCCACCCGTGCATTATGGTATAAGTTACCTCGCTCCATGACGGTTACAAGGAGAATGTACTTGTGTATCACTTATTATCAAAAATGAAAAACGAAGCTTAACAAACAAAAGCAGAGCATGTTCTTTGTAGTAACGAACGCAAACAATTCAAAAGTGTGTAGTTAAAAATGTGAATTACCTTGCCCCTCCCAATAAGTATTTGTTGAATGAAGGAATAAATGTCACAACCCAAAATAGTTGATGAAGGAGTGATTAAATAAGAGAACAGTTCAGCCCAGAGAGATCTCCATTCAAGGTGACCTCCCCTCGCCGACCAGCCCCCAGGAGGCCAGCTGGCTTCCCTGAAAGTCTGGGCCTCTGGCCAAGGTTTTCTTTCTTTCTAGACCAGAGCCCTTTCTGGGAGTCCTCTTCCCCCTGAGCCTTGTAGAATGACTCACGGGGACTTTTGTGGACAGAGTCCCCTGGTGACCGGAGCGTCACCTCCTGTTCTTCAAGTGGGTGGGTTCGGAGTAGACGTCTCAGAACGGGCTGATGAAGGACGGGGCTTCCCGAGTGCCTGTGTGACCCGCGGCTGAATGCTGTCCCCTAGCAATCAGCCTCCAGGGGACCGTCAATCCCTAGTTGTAACAGTCCGCAAGGAGACACTGCCGTCCCAGACAGTGAACCCAAGGTCCAGTCCTGCCAATTAACTTGCTTCGGGGTCTTTCCCATCCGTAGAATGAGGGGTGTGTGTGGCAGACACTGGTGGTTGCTTGTCTACTAACTCCTGTCCCTTTCTCCTTGCTCCCTAGACCTCAGTGGCGGGGGGTTGGTTGGCGTGGGGAGAACTGGATCATCATGTGTTTAAGGGGACAGTTGGACCTCTCCCCATTCCCATCGTTTCTGTGTCCTAGTGAGTGTGCACATACACGTGTGCATCTTTGTGTACACACATGAATCTATGTAGTCCAAGCGACTCATTTTATGCACTTACTGCGGTATAGTTGCTTTATAATGCTGTTCATCTCTGCTGTGCAGAGGAGTGAGTCAGTCATACACATACATACATCCCCTCCTCCTGAACCTCGCTCCCTTCCCACACCCCTGTATCACCTGGCTAGGTCATCACGAAGCACGAAGCTGAGCTTCTTGTGCTTTACAGAAGGTTCCTGCTAGCTATCGGACACACGGTAGTATATACGTGTCAATACTGATCTCCCTGTCTGTCCCACCTCCCCTTCTCCCACTGGGTCCACACGTCTGTTCTTCACTTCTGCAGCTGTATTCCTGCCCTGGAAATAAGTTCATCTGTATCATTTCCCTGGATTCCACGTATGCACGTTAATATATGACATTTGTTTTTCTCTGTCTGACTTACTTTACCCTGTATGACAGACTCTAGGTCCATCCACATCTCTACACATGACCCGACATCTCTACATCTCCTTTTCATGGCCGAGCAATATTCCATTGTATATATGTACCACATTTTCTTTATCCATTCATCTGTTGATCGACATTTAGGTTGTTTTTAGCAATCCCACTACTGGGCATATACCCTGAGAAAACCGTAATTCAAGAGGACACATGTACCCCAAGGTTTATTGCAGCACCAAGGGAATCATTTTAACACCATAACATCCCCTTGGGAGTCATGCAGCTAGGGTGTAATAACTCTCTTCTGTGTGGTTTTGGACAAGTCACTTAATCTCTTGGTGCCTCAGTCTCTTCTTTAAATTGGGAAGAGTCCTTCCATTCTGATGTTTGCTGTGGGCCTTAAAAGTAAACCAGCTCAAGGGCCCAACATCCAGCAGGAGTTAGAGTAACAGTTCTTAGACAAACCCTGTTGACTTAATTCCCTGTTTGACGGCTTCTTTTTTTTTCCCCCCACAGGAAACAATAAGTGACAATCAGTTTATTCACTCCATTTGCTAGTCCCACTTGGGATATGTGTAAGTTATCATGTTGCAAACACATTTTGTTCAGCAAGCAAGCTCATTTCAAAACATTAGGGGTAGGTAGGAGGTGAAATATCTCTCTCTGATAGACAGAGTGCCTGATGAACTATGGACAGAGGTTCGTGATATTGTACAGGAGACAGGGATCAAGACCATCCCCATGGAAAAGAAATGCAAAAAGGCAAAATGGTTGTCTGAGGAGGCCTTACAAATAGCTGTGAAACGGAGGGAAGCAAAAAGCAAAGGAGAAAAGGAAAGATATCCCCGTTTGAATGCAGAGTTCCAAAGAACAGCCAGGAGAGATAAGAAAGCCTTCCTCAGTGATCAGTGCAAAGAAATAGAGGAAAACAACAGAATGGGAAAGACTAGAGATCTCTTCAAGAAAATTAGAGATACCAAGGGAACATTTCATGCAAAAACGGGCTCAATAAAGGACAGAAATGGTATGGATCTAACAGAAGCAGAAGCTATTAAGAAGAGGTGGCAAGAATACACAGAAGTGTAGAAAAAAGATCTTCACGACCCAGATAACCACAATGGTGTGATCACTCACGTAGAGCCAGACATCCTGGAATGTGAAGTCAAGTGGGCCTTAGAAGCATCACTATGAACAAAGCTAGTGGATGTGATGGAATTTCAGTTGAGCTATTTCAAATCCTGAAAGATGATGCTGTGAAAGTGCTGCACTCAGTATGCCAGCAAATTTGGAAAACTCAGCAGTGGCCACAGGACTGGAAAAGGTCAGTTTTCATTCCAATCCCAAAGAATGCTCAAACTACTGCACAATTGCACTCATTTATTTATTTATTTATTTTTAGTGTGTTTTGATTTATTTATTTTTTTGCCATGCCCCACAGCATGTGGGATCTTAGTTCCCTACCAGGGATCGAACCCAGACCCCCTGCGTTGGAATGCGAGTCTTAATCACTGGACCGCCAGGGGAGTTCCCCCGAGGAGACTTTTTAATTGCCTTAGAACAAACAAAGCATCAACCCTGGTGGCTCAGAAGGTAAAGAAGACACTTGGGTTCAATCCCTGGGTCAGGAAGATCCCCTGGAGAAGTGAATGGCAATCCATTCCAGTATTCTTCCCTGCAGAATCCGTGGATAGAGGAGCCTGGTGGGCTACAGTCCATAGGGTAACAAAGAGTCGGACATGACGGAGCGACTCATACACATCAGCAAAGCTGCCCACAACATAAAGGCCATCCCCAGTTCAGTGAAAAGTGAAAGTGAAAATCGCTCAGTTGTGTCCGACTCTTTGCATCCCCATGGACTATATAGTCCATGGAATTCTCCAGGCCAGAATACTGGAGTGGGCAGCCTTTCCCTCCTCCAGGGGATCTTCCCAACCCAGGGATTGAACCCAGATCTCCCTTATTGCAGGTGGACTCTTTACCAGCTGAGTTATCAGGGAAGCGCTTCCCCAGTTTAGTAAAACAGAGTTAAGAGTGGGGCGTGGGGAAGGTCGGAGAGCCAGAGAGAGCTCTGTTATCTGTGTAAAGGCTGATGGGGAGGAGGCAGCAGTGCCAGCATCTCTGTGTGTGACCCACTGGGAGAAGCCCGCTGCCTGCCGGGCGTTGCCAGGGCCTCTACTCCTGGCTGTGTTGTGTGGCAAGCTTGAGGTTAATACATAGATGGTATCTGCAGCTCAATGAAAGTGACTCTGTTTTCTGAAGTTGCTGGTTTACCCCTCAGCCATCATTCACCTAGACAGCATATTAAAAAGCAGAGACATCACTTTGCCAACAAAGGTCCGTATAGTCAAAGCCATGGTTATCCCGGTAGTCATGTACGGATGTGAGAGCTGGACCATAAAGAAGGCTGAGCACCAAAGAATTGATGCTTTCCAACTGTGGTGCTGGAGAAGACTGTTGAGAGCCCCTTGGACTGCAAGGAGATGAAACCAGTCAATCCTAAAGGATATTAAACCTGAATATTCACTGGAAGGACTGATGCTGAAGCTGAAGCTCCAATACACTGGCCACCTGATGTGAAGAGCTGACTCACTGGAAAAGACCCTGATGCTGGGAAAGATTGAGGGCAGGAGGAGAAGGGGACAACAGAGGATGAGATGGTTGGATGGCATCACCGACTCAGTGGACATGCGTTTGAACAAACTCTGGGAGATGGTAAGAACAGGGAAGCTTGGCGTGCTGCAGTCCACGGGGTTGCAAACAGTTGGACATGACTTAGCAACTGAACAACAAGGTCATTCACAACGTGAAGGATTCACCTCATGGCCCAAAATGTCTGCCTTAGTTCCAGCCATCATGTTTCCATTCTTGCTAGCAGTTGAAAAAAAAAAAAAAGCTCACCACCATCTATGAGGACATAGTTTGAAAGTTACACACACTATCCTTACTTTCATCTCATTGACCAGATCATAGGCACATGGTCACAGCTAGTTACTCAGGGAGACTGGGAAATGTAGTCTGTATTCCAGTGTCCATGTGCACAACTAAACCTCAGGTTTCTATTATTCATGAAGAAGAAATAACATGAGTAATCAACTGCTTTTCATTTCCCCAATTCTAGGTTCATTGGGAAAGAATGAAAGGTATTTCCTCGACTCTTGACTCAGAAGTTAGCCAGGATTTTGTGATTGAAAGGCCTGGATATTTTTTAGCCCCTGGATGGAAATAACAGGCCATTCTTTCCCTAGGTCAGAGTCTCAGATTGCGATGGGCAAAACAAGCTACACTGAGGGGCCTGGAGGAGCTTGTTCCAAAGCAGAGTCTCGGGCCCCAGTCCAGGTGACACAGTCAGAGTTTTGGGGAATCGGACCTTGGAATTCGCCTTTTGGACAAGTGTCTCCAAAGGCTGAGAAAGTTAGGATTCTTTTAGTTGTAAATGACAGAAAGTCATCTGAAATTGACTTATGGAAAAATGCAACTTACTGACTTAAGTAACCGAAAAAGGACTGGCTTAAGTAACGGAAGAGTTCTGGCTTCAGGCCTGGTTGGATCATGAGCCCAAGTGAAGTTGCCAGATGCAGCCTCTTGCCATCTCTTGGCTTTGCTCTTTGGTACATTGGCTCCCTTCTCAGTCACCACTTGACAAGATGGTAACCAGTAGCCTCATCTTGCCGGATTAAAGTCTGGTGGGAAAGAGGATCATTTCCTGGAAACTCTACTGAAGTTCCAGTATTCACTCTGATTGCACTGATGTAGGTCATGGCCCATCTCAGAGCTAATCCCTGTCACTCAAGTATGCCAGCGCTTTGATTGTCCAGGTCTGGTCATACGTCTGTTGGGATAGGGCCAGCCTCACCTGAACTGCAGGGGCCAGACATGGGGGAGGGGAAGTTAACCAAAGAAATACTGGATGCTGTGCGCAAACAAGAGTTGAATGCTAGACAGGCAGGGCAATTGTTTTCTGTGTAGAATCACTGTCCTAGGTCCTATATCTCCCCAACCTGCCCAGGGACTCTAGACTTCTTGGCACCCTCGTGGGTGGGTACAAGCTGCCCTTTGGTCCACATCACAAAAGGAGAACTAAGGTACCCAGTCAGGAGACTATCGAAGCATGAAGCAGGCTTTATGGATTCCTTTATTCCCCTTCTTCCTTGCCAACAGAACCTAATTTTTTTTTTTTTTTTAGAACCTAATTTTTGATGGGTCCAAGCCAGCCATGACTATCCTGTCCCCCTTTGTCTTAGTCTTGGGGTAAGCTTAAGACTCAGTCCTGGCTAGTGAGGCAGGAGGGTAAGTCTGCTGAGGGCTTCTGGGAAGGATTTTCCTCCGTGTTAAAAGAAAGAGAAGTCCTGTCAATGCAGGAGACACGGGTTCAACCCCTGGTCTGGGAAGAGCCACTAAGCCCGTGTGCCATAACTGCTGAGCCGGAGCTCTGGAGCCCAGGAGCTGCAACTACTGAGCCCACATGCCCTAGAGCCCATGCTCTGCAAGAAAGGAAGCCATCGCAATGAGAAGCCTGCGCACGGCAACTAGAGAGTAGCCCCTGCTCGCCAAAACTAAAGAAAAGCCTGAGCAGCAACGAAGACCCAGCATAGTCAAAAATAAATAAATAAAATTATTTTTAAAAAAGAAAGAGAAGCTTTCTCGCCCAATCTCTTTTCTTTCACAGATGTCTTCTTATAGCTTTTAGATGTTGTTGTGACATTTGGAGCTGCAGCATTCATTTTGAGATCATGAGGGAAAGATCAAGGGACTCCTCCAAAAGGTGACTCATTGTCCTAACACTGAGATGCTGAATTATCTAACCCTGAAGCATCCCACTTGTTACCTTGTTACCCAAGATAAAAAATATCTTCATAATTTAAGGCCCTCTTAACAGATTATAAAGTATCTGTAGCCCAAAGCACCCCAATAGATCTACCTATGTGCTAAGTCGCTTCAGTCATGTCCACCTCTTTGCAACCCTATGGGTTGTAGCCCATCAGGCTCCTCTGTCCATGGGATTCTCCAGGCAAGAATACTGGAGTGGGTTGTCATGCCTTCCTCCAGGGGAATCTTCCCAACTCAGGGATATAGAACCTGGCCATATTATCCTAAGCAAGTTATACTCCTCTTTGAGCCTCAGTTTCCTTATATGTAACAAAAGAGGGTTGATTAGAACTCCCTCCTAGGATTCTACTGTCATTTTTCATATGACACCAACCTTGTCAATTCTTTGCTTCTTTTCTTCTAACAGGAAAAAAATGAATAAAAAGAATTAATAATAGAAGTAAGTAGCCACTGACAATTTTGGAATCATTCATTCAATAAATATTTACTGTTCACCCATGTTTACCAGGACTCAGCTGGAAGGAGCTTTATCCATACTAGTCTGAACCACAAACAGAAAAAGTCCGGAGGTAGGTTTAGCTTCAGGTAAAGTTGGGTGAAGATCCTCAAGTGATAACACATGGAATCTATGCCTCTCCCTTTCTTCATCCTGCTTTTCTTTCTGTCGGCTTCATTTTCTGGCAGGTCCTCTCCACATTGTGGGGAGATGGTTGCCAGCAGCTCCCAATTTGCAAACAACCAGCTCAGTAACAGAAAAGGAACGATGGCTTCTACCTTCCAGTTCTAGCGCAAATCCTGGTGTGGGCTCTCATTGGCCAGGATTGGGTCATGAGCTCATACCTGAACCAATCACTGTGGACAGGAAGGTGAATTACCTGGATGGGGGCCTGGATCATGACCCCACCCAAAAGCCAGAAGGTAGTGCCTGTCCTGGACTGTGTATCAATCAGGGGAACAGAGTCACTGTGAGTGACTATCCCATAGGACAAGAGATTTAGTATAGGAAGTAAATCTACACGTGTGGGAGGAGTAGGGGACTGAAGGCTTGGAAGAGGACTCAGAGGTTCAAATAGGAGTCACCAGTCAAAGTGAGAGATCAGGAAAGTTCATTGAGAGATCTATGGGAAACAGTTGTCTCTGTAAGTCTGTAGCCAAGAGTCTGGCCATGGGCCTAAGCCTTTTGGTCAGCAGGGCCAGCAGTCAGGAAAAAGAGCTAGAAGCGCCATAGTGGCGAGCAAGGACAAGTCCACCAGTCATAAAAACTGACAGTTACAATCTAGTTTGAAAAGTGCTTTAACAGAGGAAAGCATAAGGTGCAATGGAGTCATGAGGGCTTGCTGAATCCTCTCTAGAAATCAAGGAGGTCTTCCTGGAGGAGACAAAAAGGAATCTGCTCTGGGAAGCCAGGAGGCAGTGAGACAGGAAAGGGGTAGGGTGCAACCTCTAAAAGAATGTCATAAGCTTTTCAACAACAAATATAAATAGTATGTATAATATACACATATTTTAGAAAACTTACGGATTTTTGCCTAACTAAAAAACTCATCACATTTTGATTCCACATGTTTGACTTAGTATGGATAGAATGCTATATTTCTAATTTAAAAAAAATAGATATGCAATAAGCAACACAGATTTACTGTACAGCACAGGGAACTATAGTCAATATCTTGTTATAACCTCTAATGGAAAATAATCTGAAAAATAATATATGTTATGTATGTATAACTGAATCACCCTTCTATGCACCAGAAACATTGTAAGTCAACCATACTTCAATAAAATATATTAAAAAAAAATTTTTTTTAATAGGAGTAAGAAGGCAAGAGGTTTATAGTAAGTGGGAGGAGTGTTGTTCTTATGAAAGATAGAATATGGGAGACAGCAGAGTTGATCAAGGGAGCTTCAGACTCCAATGCAGATGCGACCAAGTCTTTATCAACACCTTGGGGAGCTCCAGAGCAAAGACTGTTGATTAGAAAAGCCCCAGGTAGGACAGAAATGGCCAGCCCGGGGAATTCCCTGGTGGTCCAGTGGTTTTAAGAATCCACTTTGCAATGCAGAGGATGCCGGTTCGATCCCTGGTGGGCGAACTAAGATCCCACATGTCACTGGGCAGCTAAACCCACAAACGACCACAACTATGGAGCCGCATGTCACAGCGGGAGAGCCTGTGTGATGCAGCTGAGACCTGAGGCTGCCGAACAGATAAACAAATAAATATTAAAAGAGAGAGAGAGAAAGGGCTAGCCCAAGTCCCCCACGATACTCAATCATTGCCTGGGGCCACTCAGGAAGGGACTGGCCTTGGCTATACCAGAGACACTGCAGCTGGAGGCTGTCCGCTCACCGCACTCTTCACAGGGGAGCAGCGTCTTCTTCCTTGAAGCTGTGTCCCTCCAGGGCTGCTCCAGGGAACCTGGGACCTGGTCTGGTTGTATCATAAGAAAGTCAACTTTGAGGTGAGAAATCTGTTTTTGCCCAGATCAGCATCAGCCTTGACAGACGGAATCAGAACAACTGTGAGATTAAGCTCAACTCAGAAATTGAGATTTTTAGAAAAATATTTTTTCCCCACACATAGACTATTTTTATTATGGTAAAATCAGAAATTACACACATGCACAAAAAAAAAAAGATTTTTAAAAAATCGGTCATAATTCTTACACCATTGATGAGGATGAGATTAATAAGATAGCATCAGGTGACATTTACGGGGTGGTGATTATGTGCCAGGCAGTGTGGTAAACAATTCATATTCCTTACCTCGTGTAATCCCAGCTCTGCCGCTTGAGTGTGTTACCTAGGGCCCCTATGCCTCGGTGCTAACATCTGCCGAATGGGTAGATATGACAGTATCAACCACAGGGGGTTGTTCTGTGGATTCAGTGATGTTAATCCATGTGAAGTGCTTGGAATACGACCTGGCTCAGTAAATGCTCAATAAATATTAGCTGTTCTTTTCACCACAAGTCCTCATTCTTTTAGCCACAATCCTGAAATTCTTTTAAAAAGCAATGAAAACCAACAGCTTCCCAAAGTCCAGTTGGTGCCAAAGCTCATCTGAGAACAAATCCTCACATGATCTGAGGTTATGTACAGGCTTGCTGAACCCACTTGGTGTGAATATTCAGGAGTTTCCCATCAATGGGTTCGACTACTTTTCTGAAATGTAAAAATTTCCAAATTTTGAAATGCTGATTTCTGATAATGGTTTGTAGCCTCCTGCTCTCAATCCCCATGACAACTCTGTGAGGATCAATAGCCTCATTTTATAGACAAGGAACCTGAGGGTCAGAACCGCTATGTGCCTTGCCCCGCCCACCTGCCTAGGAAGTGAAAGAGTGAGGATTTGAACCCAGGCCAACTGACTCCAGAGCTTCTGTTTGGGGAAATTTTTTAAAAAATAGAGAGTTGTTTCCTTTACTGCAGGACTTTCCAGAAACTTTAACCTGCTAATATGCTCTGTAAGTCTCCAGGTGGGGCTTCTAGGAGGTGGCATTCCCCAAACTCATAGAATGTGGATGTCAAGGTCATTTTTGCATAGGGGATCTCCAGGGTGCTAACACTGCAAATGAGGGAGTCCCCTCCGAAGAGATAAGAAGCCTGTGCTGGCCAGGATCATGGAGGGGCCAAACCACGTGCATTCGGGCCAGCAGGGGAACCCTTGGCAACTCCCACCCTGTCACCGACTGACTATGTTTGACCTTGAAAAAAAAATTCCACATCCTACTTGTATGACAGACGACGAAACCGTCTTGAGATTCCTCAGCCCACCAGAAGCATTTTGGTGGGGTTGGGGGGTGGGGGGCTGGGCCGTTCAGCACGCGGGGTCTTAGTTCCCGGACTAGGGATCAAACCCGCGCCCCCTGCAACCTGTGTCGGAAGCACGCAGTCTTAGCCACTGGACATCCAGAGAGCCCTTTTTTTCTTTTTCCACCAGCAGCATTTTGTACAGTTTTTGAAGAAGAGGAGGCAGGCTAACGCACTTGAAGTAGATATTCAAAAAGAACTCCAAGGGGGTGCAACTGGTGCCCAGTTCCTGGAAACCCTCTGAAGCTGGGGTGGGGCTGGCGGCACTGCTCTCTGGCAGGAAGGCAGTCAGGAGACGTTCTGAACGTCCCTCAGGCTTGCCCTGTGAAGTCCCAGATCGCCTTCCAGGCCTTCAGTAGCTGAATCTGTCAACATCGCTTTTTTGGCTGTCTTACCATTTTAGTAAGGACTGGGCTGGCCAGATTCAATTTATTTATTTCACGCCTTTAAAAGAAATGTAAAACTCAATTGTTACCCTAGCTTTTGAAGTTTTATTTTCCAGTTTTTGAAATGCTAAAAGCTGACCCTGGAGAAACAAAATTCAAGCAGAATGAAAATATCCAGAAAAAGCAAGTCTTCCTTTCATCTTCTTCCCCCTGCCTGCCTCCTGGTCCCTTCCCCACAGTCATTCATGGTTACACTTACAGATCTCCTTCCAGGTAAACTTGAGATATATATAAGCGTATATTATTGTATCTATTGAGATGCTTTGGGCTGCAAAACATGCAGCCTACAAGCATACGATTTACTTGGAAGACGCGTGGAGGTAGAACAGTTTTTAAGCTGGTTCTTTTAAGGTTAGGATCCCCAACCTCCAGGTCCAACCAGCACCTCCTTTCAGATCAGGTATTAGATTAGAAATAAAGTGCACAATGGATATAATGCTCTTGAATCCATCTCCCTCCTTCCCTGATCTGTGGAAAAATTGTCTTCCATGAAACTTGTCCCTGGTGCCAAAAATGTTGGGGACCACTGATTCAGGTTCTTTCCCTCTTTCTGCTCTGGCCTTGGCAGTGTGACCTCTGGCCCTGCACTTTTGAGCCTCGATAGCGGATGAATCAGGAGTGTGGGCAATCGGAATATTCTGGAAGCCACTCCTATGCCAGGACAGCCGGCAGTACTTTGGCTCTGCAAGGAAGAGCTTTTGAACTCTGTGGTCACATCCACTGGACCCAGACTGAATGTGTCCCCAGTCCAGCTTCTCTTTAGCTGACCCCACCCCCGAATGCCCATGCTTCCCCAGTGCCACCTGGTGCCAAGGCAGGGAGCATGGAGGAGGTGGAGAGACAGCCATCTTGATGACAACAGTTAAAAGTCCTCACCTTGGGCCTCCTGGTGGCTCCGTGGTAGAGAACCCTCCTGCCACCGAAGCAGCAGATGTGAATTGCTCGTTTTGCTGCCTATTTGAATCACGGGCATCACTCCTGCCTCACCCACTCCCTCCCCCTACAGGGCCTTAGCACATGCTGTTCCCTCTGCCCAGAATGCTTTTCCCTTTCCTCTTTACCTAATTAATGGCTATCTGTCCTTCAGATCCTCCAACGTTTGACTGTAACTTTCATGACGGCAGGATCATTTTTGCCCTCCACTGTGATCCCGACAACCAGCACACACAAATTTGATGTAAATATGTGTTCAGAGAGTGAGTGAGTGACTCAGTGAAAAAGTGAGGTAAGTGGGCAGTTAATGCTGAATCATTCAACAAATGCTCTGTAAGTGAGGAAAATAATTACCTAAGTCGCTGTATCACTGTGGGAGTTCACTATGTTGTACATGTAAAGTACCCGGAGTGAGGCCTGGCTGTGGTGCTGAGTAAGGATTCCTCTTAGCACTATTCTGTGTCGTTGCCATGGTTATTTCCTGTAGGTGTTCTTGCAGCTTCCTGGGGGGATCAGGCCCTCTTCTCCTGCTGTGATTGGATGCTTCTCTGGGGACCCTGCAGAGCTCCACCCCGACAACTGGGTCCACTCGTCCATCCAAGCACTTTCATCCATTCCCCAGAGGCAAGGATGGGTTCCGTCCGGAGGGAACACATTCTTGGTGTCCTGCACTACTTCTGGGTCTCGGCTTCAGAGTACCTCATCTGGATACAGAGTGTCATGAAGACATTAAGTGGCACCTAACAGTCCATGGTGACTTTTCTCTCTGAAACAGGGGAGGGCACCCCAGGAAGCCGTGCTTCAGTTAAGTTCAGTTCAGTTCAGTTCAGTCGCTCGGTCGTGTCCGACTCTTTGCAAACCCATGAATCGCAGCACGCCAGGCCTGCCTGTCCATCACCAACTCCCGGAGTTTACTCAAACTCATGCCCATCGAGTCAGTGACAACTACACAACCCTGTCTTCAAGCCAGAATTGATTGGATAAAGGTGGGTACCTGATTAGAGGAGCCAATCAGATCCTCTCTCCTGTGGATTTGGGATTATGACCTAATGATTTTGTGGTGGTTGCTTAAAGAAAGGGGTCATGCACTAAGGTGCTGTGAGGCTGCCATATTTGGTCACAGGCTTAGAGAAGAAGGTAGAGGGGAAGAGAAACAGAAGTGATGGAATCTGTGGGCAGGGTGACAGAGGAACACAAAATACGCTGCCACAATTCCTGGTGGTTTTTCAGATGCTAGTTCGAGAAATGTCTGAAGCCACTGCCCTTCCTACTCTGTTGTTTGATATAACCCTGGTTCTCCCATAAAGATAGCTGGGTGATAGAGTGGACACCTATCGTCTTAGCTTTTGAGATCTTGATTCTCCCCTCTTTCAAAAATAGGACTTTGATTTTCCCAGGGGAACTACCTCCGCTTTACTTTCTGTCCATGGTGTTCAGCAAAGCTGATTCTATCTTCATGTGGCTCTAAGCTGGCCCAATCACAACATTTTTTTGTTTTCAATCACAACATTTTATCCCCTGAAGATGATAAGGGACTCATCTCAGAAATGAACACAGGATGCAGCTAGATCCAATGAGACTCCGTTTTGGAATGTTAGGAGCAGTGAGAAGACAGATTCTCTTGACCCTGCAGTTGCTGAGAGGGCTGGAGCCACTGGTGCCATGTTGTTCCCAGGAGGAGAGGTTCGCCTCTGAGACGGAGGGAACGTACCTGCAGCATCATTTTAGCCTTAGATCCAGCTGTGCCTGAAGCTGGTCTTTTCAATTAAGTGAACCAAATGACTTCTCTTTTTGCTTAACCCAATTTTTTGTTGGTTTCTTCTGTCACAAAGGAAATGCTCCTCCTTTTCACTTGAGCTAGTGATGATTTTGAAGGACTGATGCTGAAGCTGAAGCTCCAATACTTTGGCCACCTGATGCGAAGAACTGACTCATTTGAAAAACCTCTGATGCTGGGAAAGATTGAAGGTGGGAGGAGAAGGGGACAACAGAAGATGAGATGGTTGGATTACATCACCGACTCAATGGACATGAGTTTGAGCAAACTCCAGGAGTTGGTGATGGACAGGGAGGCCCAGTGTGCTGCAGTCCATGGGATCGCAAAGAGTCGGACATGGCTGAACGACTGAACTGAACTGAACAGTGATGATTTAAAGATGTTGGATTAGGATTAGAATTGAGTTTCTGTTCTGATGACCATGCTTCCACTCCTTCCCCAATGACTCTCCTTCTCCTCACTTTCTATTTTGAGAAACTGTCTGGGAACAAGAGAACTTGGAACTCCCCTTCATCAAATGATGACAATTTTAACTGTATCTCTGAGGAGGGGATTATAATCAGCCAGAAGTGAGGAGAGGATCAATGAAGGCAGTGTTGTACAGATGGGGAAACTGAGGCTCAAACAGGTGAAGTGACTTGCCCCAAATTAGCCACATAGTGGATAGCCGATCTGAGATTTGAACCCTGATCTATATGACTGTGCAGCCTGACCTTTAACCACCAGCTGTCCTACTCAGCAATAAAAATACGCCCATGCTCCACCACCTGCTAACATATACATGGAAAGGCTCCCAACTGATGCTCTTTGACCTGCAAATCTCAGGTCAAAGGTTTATTTTAAGAACTGAAGATGTGCGTCACAACACGGAAAGTTAAACCTGGAGATACCGTGAATGTCTCTGAAAGGAGATTTGATCAATTATGATATCACAAATTGTGCTAGGAAAAGCTATATTTATATATATTACATGGTTGTAGTTAAGATCATAGACTCTGGAATCAGACTTTCTTGAGTTCAAGTCCTGACTCTACTGTTTACTAACCATAAACAGCATATGTGCATGCTCAATCGTGTCTGACTCTTTGCAACCCCGTGGGCTGTAACCTGCCAAGTTCCTCTGTCCATTGGATCCCCCAGCCAAGAATACTGGAGTCGGTTGCTCTTTCCTTCTGCAGGGGATCTTCCAGATCCAGGGACTGAACCCTCGTTCCCTGTGTATTCTGCATTGGTAGGTGAATTCTTTTACCACTGAACCACCTGGGAGGCCCCTTTCTGATCATATACTCTTAAGTTAATTTATTTGACCACTATGAGCTTCACTCTCCTCTTCTGTAAAATGGTTATAACAATGGTCCCCACTCCAGAGCAGAGGGTGCTAGAAACATCACTGGGTGTAAGCAAATGTGGACTCTGGAATTAGATTCTATGGGTGAAGCTTCTAGTCCTGCTGTTTAATTTCTCTTCTTTCCCCATCTGTAAAATGAGCCTAAGAATAGGATTATAGTGATCAGTGAATACATACATACAAGTACAGTGCTTTGGACAAGGCTTGGCATAGAGCAAGGACTTAATAAATGTTAGCTATGGATAGGGAACGGTCCTTGCTCCTCCTCAAGGAAAGACTCACATGACAATCTGATACGTATCTCTGAGTTCTTCTACACGAACTAAAGCTCCCATCAAGATGGGGGATGATAACTTCAGGCTGACCGCAAGCCCTGGACCCCAGACTGGTTGAAACCAGAAAGCTGATGATTGAGATTCTTGGAACACCATCCTGTTACCTCACCACCAACCAGTCAGAGGAAGATAACACATCCTACAGACCTCCTCTCAAATTTTCTTATAAACATTCTTCCCCCCCAAACCACAGGGGAGTTCAGGCCTTTGGGCACCTGTACTCTGCATGGCTCTTGCAACAAACCTTTCTAAGCTCCAAAAAAAAATTTTTTTTTAAAATACTATTATTAGTATACCTGCTAAAGTCTTATAGGGGTATCCCGGGTGTCACTAGTGGTAAAGAACATGCTCACTAACGTAGGAGACAGAAGAGACAAGAGTTCAACTGCTGGGTCAGAATCCCAAGGACAGAGAGCCTGGCAGGCTACAGTCCACAGGGTTGCAGGGAGTCAGACATGACTGAAACAACTCAGCATGCATGCACGCACACACAGTCTTACAGGGTCACCTGTACCTACTTTTTACATATTCTAAGTGTTCCCCTCAATGTGATAACTGTTAATGTTCTGGAGCACTTATATGTGCCAGATACTGTGTTTAACTCTGTATTGAGCCTGCTGCCTGTTTGTTTGTTTACCTAGATGGGAGATTTATAGTTTACTTCTCCAATGATATATTTATGGTTGAATATAAATTAAAAGCCTGCTTGCACACCAAAGCTGGGTCCTTTGGGTGGATATCACCTATGTTTGTATACCTCTTGAGCTAAGATTTCCTTTTTTTTTTTTTTTGAGCTAAGATTTCTTTTCACATTTTTAATAGTTTACAGAACTCAAAAGCTGAAAGTTCCCTGGTTGGCCTAGTGGTTAGGATTCCAGGCTTTCACTGCTGTGAACCAGGGTTCATTCCCTGGTCGGGAAACAGATCCAACAAGCTGATCAGCATGGTCAAAAAAAGTCAAAAGCCGTATGAAAATGATACGAAATTCAAATTTCAGTATACAAAAACGAAGCTTTATCAGCACACAGCATGTCTATTTGTTTTCTTGCTGCCTATGGTTGCCTTGGCCTCTGATGGCAGAGTTCAGCAGTTATGGCAGAGACTTTGTGGCCCTCAGATGTTTACTAAGTGACTTTTATCTAAAACGTTTGTGGACCTCAATCTTACTTGGGTCTTATAACATTTTTATCCCCTTGGTACCAATCCCATTTGAATCTGCTCTCCTGTTTTTATTTTCTTTCCATTAAGAAGAGGAATCAGAGGTTATGCCTGGCCCGGGGTCATTCTCCAGTTCATCCTGATACTCAGATATCCTGGCTTCTGAGTTCAGGGCCTGCCCAACGAGCTAGAGTAGACCCTGATGCTGGGAAAGATTGAAGGCGGAAGGAGAAGGGGACCACAGAGGACGAGATGGTTGGATGGCATCACCGATTGAATGGTGAGTTTGAGCAAGTTCCAGGAGATGGTGAAGGACAGGGAAGCCTGGAGTGCTGTAGTCCATGGGGTCACAGACAGTCGGACCCGACTGAGCGACTGCACGACCGCACTGAGCTAGAACCTTGCTCCTTAGCCGTGCCTGAGACTCGCCCTGGGAATCCCCCAGCTGCTGGCCTGGCCCGTCAGCTGGGTTTCAGCAGAGGCAGGACCAGCAGCGTCTCCTGGTCTAGAGACTGCAGCGTCTCCTCAGATGGCCCCGCGGGGCGCCTCGCCAGGCCCTTTTTTCCTCTGGAGCCCGGCCTGGCTCACACAGGCTGCTCTGTGAGGCTGTGGGCAGGCGGCCTGTGTCTCCAGCAGTGTTCAGTTACCCCAGTGACATTCAATTGTTCCTGGGAGAGGAGGCCCGCATTTGGCAGCTCCTAGACCTAGATTCCAGGAAACCTCTGCCTGACTCCTATTCCGTTTGTTTCCAGTCAGCAAGTCGGCCTGTATCGCTTTCCACTGGGTTGCGTTAAGTCCGCCTGCCACTCTTGCTGTGTCTCTCTTGCTGTCCTCTTTATGTCATCCAGCTCACTGCTGGTCGGGGAGGAAGACCTGGGAGGGACCTCACGGGAGGGGCAAGAAGCAGGCGTGTCACTGGGAGTTCCCTGCTGGGGACACACCCGCAGCCCAGATAACAGATCCCAACGGCCGCCTGGCCGAGCCCTGAAGTCTCCAGGGCTGCGTGTCTCACCCAGGCTCTCCGCTCTGAAAAGAGACCCCCGAGACGGCAGTTCAGGCCTGCAGGTGACGGGCCCACTCCACACGGTGGTTTACAGGAGCTTGGAAAACCGAAGGTGAACACACAGCTCGCCCGGGTTCAAATTCCGGCTGTTGCCACTGTGTGACTCTGGGCAAATTACTGAGCTTCTCTGTGCCTCAGTTTCGGTATCTGTACTATGGAGACAATAATAAAACCTCCCTTTATAGACTGGAATAAGAATTGAATCACTTAATAATACATGTACAGGGCTTAGCACAACGCCTTGTACATACTAAAGGCTCAGTAAATGCAAGTGATTTTACTATAATTACAGTAACAGCTATTATTATTTTTAAATTTTTTATTGGCGTATAGTTGCTCTGGAATAAGAATTGAATCACTTAATAATACATGTACAGGACTTAGCACAACGCCTTGTACATACTAAAGACTCAATAAATGCAAGTGATTTTACTATAATTACAGTAACAACCATTATTATTTTTAAATTTTTTATTGGCGTATAGTTGCTTTACAATGTTCTATTAGTTTCTAGTATACAACAAAGTGAATCAGCCCCATGTAAACATATATCCTCTCTTTGGATTTCCTTCCCATTTAGGTCACCTGTGAGCACTGAGTTTGCTATGCTATATAGAAGGTCCTCATTAGTTACCTATTTTAAAATAGCTATTATTATTGATATTCACCAGAGAGCAAAGGTCACATTTGTGCCCAAGGAGATAGGAATGATAACATTTATTGAAGCATTATTTTTAATAATGGCAAATGGAAAGCCGTCTAAATATCTCTCAGTAGGGAATGGCTAAACAAGTTATGGTAGACCCACTCTGTGGGTTTCTGAGCAGCAGTTCAAAAGAAAAGGGCAGATTTACAGAGCCTGATGTGAAAAGACTTCCGAAATATAATGTTCAGTGACAAAAGGCAAGAAGCTGAAGGATACACAAACAGGAACATAGATGTAAAACACAAATATGCAAACAGTCTGTGAGTAACATTCACATGTAAATAAACAGGGAAAACGTCTGGAACTGTACTGTCTGAGATGGTTGTCAGTAGCCACACGTGGCTATTTACATTTAAATGTAAGTTCATTTTAAAAGTTTAATTAAAATTAGGTAAACAATTCAGTGTCTCCATGGCATCAGCCACACCCCAAGTGCTTAGTAAGTCACCTGTAGCCAGTGGCTAATACATTGGACATTGTGGATACAGACTAGCTCATCAGTGTAGAACATTCTATTGGATGGTGCTGGTCTAGATGGGTGAAAAAGCCAAACTGATAATAGCGGTTGCCTTGGGAGGAGGAGGTCAGGGTCTCATTTATTCTTCTATTTATTTATTTCATTTTTTGGCGGCGACATACCACATGTGGGACCTCAGTTCCCTAACCAGGCATTGAACCTGCATCCGCTGCATTGGAAGCAGGGAGTCTTAACTACTGGACCTCCAGGGAACAGTGTTCACTGAGCGCTGGCTCTGTTCCCGCACTACACCAGGACCACAGCTAGGAGCAAAACAGATCAAACCATTTGCCCTCTTGGAGTTTGCCAGTGGGTGATGTGTCAAGTGGAAACTGAGGCTTTGGTGAAAAGTAGAGCAGGCTCCTGGATAAAGAATGTTGGCAGACGGCACGGGGTGATTGTTAAAAGACGCTTTTTACATTTACCCCAATTTTTAAAAAATGAGGAGACTGCCTTACTTGTGTAATTAAAAATTTATAAAAGGAAACCAAAGTACCTTGGCCCTGGAGAGAAGAAACCTGGGTATCTGCCCCAGTTCTGCCCCTAACCCTTGCACCCTGTGCCTAGTGGCTTAAGCTTTCTGGCCCCATCTATCTGTCTTGATGCGCCTTAGATAAGAGCTCTGAGGCCCCACTTCCAGCCTCTTTATCCTATAGTTGATGTTTCTGCCAGTCTCTTCATCTGTCCAGGAAACCCATGGATCACTGGCGTCCTTTGGAAGTGTTAACACGTAAAGACTCTGCAGGAAGCTGTTGCAAGAATCACAACAACCCAAGAAGGAGAAGGAGGAGGATGGGAAGGAGGGGGCTGAGGAGGAGGACTGGGGAAGTGGGGAGACCACGCGCAGTCAGCAGAGGCTTGGATCTCCAGCAAACTTAGCCTGAGAGCTGCTTCAGCACACCCAGGTTAAATCCACACAGAGTTCTTGTTATAGTCGTGCAGACAGACCCTTCATAATCGAAGCTAATATCTGTTGAGATTGACCATGCTGCAGGCACGCTTTCTGTGGATTAGCTCATTTCATCCTCACGATAGCTTTACTGAGGTCAGTGTAATTTATCAACCCCACTTTATAGATGGAAAAAACTGAGGTTCCAAAAAACTAAATAACACCCAATTGTTAGGCAGAGAGGCTGGACTTTTCAACCCAGATGTGTTAACCACTATGCTTCAGCACCTGTGTCTTATAGTCAACTAGAACACAAAACAGAAGAAGTCAAGGTTTCTGCTTGTTGAAAGCAGTCCCTGCATGTATTCTGGGGGCATAGATCAAGTGGAGGTTAATTCTGATTGAGTGTTGTATCTTCTTGCTTCTGCCCTTGCCAGCCACTCCCCACTAGCCAAAGGAATCCTCAGTCAGATGGTGACCCTCCACACAAAGACTGCCCGGCTCCCAGCTCACTCAGAGTAAAATGCTTGTCATGATCAGCAGGGCCTTCTGCGATGGCCCCCAGCCCACATCGCTTCTGGTATCGGTCACTCCCCTCCAGTCACATCGGCTGCCTCCTTGCCTTTCCCACCGGCAGCTGGGTCCCTTCCCTGGGCTCCCGTGGGAGCTGTAACCTCCCAGGACTTCCTGGAGGAGGTGAGCTCTGAGCTGAGCCTGGCAGGGTGTGTGGGTGTATGTTAGCTTCAGAGAGTGGGAGAAGAGGGGAGGTTTTCAGAGAAACGGGGGTGTGGGGGGGCTGGAGAGAGAAAGACAGGGAGAGAGAGGCTCATGTGAGGGACACAGAGAAAACCAGTGAGGTCCATGTCCCTGAGAAAAGAAACAGTGGGAAACGGTGAGGAGGACTGAGAGGCTGGGGCCAGGCCACGCGGGTCTTGGCCAAGAGTATTCGGATTCTCTCGAGGGTCCCTGGGAGTTATGGGAGCGTTGGAGCAGTGGAAGGACGCATTCAAATTGTCTGCTTTTCCGATGCTCGCTCAGTCCTTCCTGGGGGCACTTTGCAGCTCATGACTTGCCATCTGGTTGGGTTCCAGGTGACTGACTCTCTGTTCCACCTCTGTCAGTAACTCTAACTATATATATAGTTTAAAATTATGTCTTTTTCCCTCCTGAGGAATGTGTTTGGGTGCGTGTTAATTTTTGTTTTGTTTTTAAGTGCAGTTTTAAGTTAACAACAAAATTGAAAGGGAGGTACAGAGATTTACATAGACTCCCTCACCCTACCCCCTGCCATGAGTAGACTTGCCCATTGTCAACATCACTGGCCAGAAGGGTTCATTTGTTTTTCTTTTTAATCAACGATGAACCTACATGGCCACTTCATAATCACCCGAGGGCTACAGTTTACCGTAGGCTTATAGGTTTGCCCTTATTGTAGATCCTATGGGTTTGGAGAAATGCACAATGACATATGCACCTGTGCTAAGTCACTTCAGTAGTGACAGAGCCTGTGCGACCCCGTGGACTGTAGCCCATCAGGCTCCTCTGTCCCTGCGGATTCTCCAGGCAAGAATCCTGGAGTGGGTTGCCATGTCCTCCTCCAGGGGATCTTCCTGACCCAGGGATGGAATCCGCATCTCTTGCGTCTCCTGCCTTGCAGGCAGATTCATTCCTACTGAGTCATCAGGGAAGCCCTCTTGTCGCCATAGCTCTGCCTTTTCCATAATGTCACATAGATGACATCATACAGTATGCGGCCCTTTGAAATGCGTTCCTTTCACTGAGTAATATGCATTTAAGGTTTCCACTCTTTGGCTCTTATGACCATTTATGTACAGGTTTTTGTGTGGACACATAGTTTCACATATGTTTTGAGCATACCTCAGAGTGAAACTTCTGGGTTGTGTGGTAACTCTATGTTTAACCGATTGAGGAACTACCAGATTGTTTTCCAATGTGGCTGGCCATTTGCATTCCAACCAGGCTGTGTATGAGGGCTCTAACTGATAGCTTTTTATACTTTTTTTTCCAGTCACACAACTATATGATCATATATAGAGAAAGAGCTGAAGAAAGGTGAGGATAGGGTGACCAGCGGGGATCAGAGGGGAAGGCTGGTTAGTCCCTGATCCTGCAGGGTCTATAGGCCTCAGGGAGGTGTTGAATTTTCTTGTGACTTCAAGGAGCGGCTATTGGAGGTTTTTAAGCGGGGAAAGAGCATGAACTGATTTGTATGTGTGTGTGTTATGTGTGTGTTTTCATTATTTCGACATTTAATCCATTTTACCCATTTAATAAATGGCTAATGAATGATTTACATGGTTCCCTCCCCCTGCAACAAGCTTTACTGTTTATTTTCATGCAAATACAAACATATAGTCTTGCTTTCCTACTGTTTTTATATACAGTAGATATCATCACACTTATTTTTTCACATGACAAAGTATTTTAGAGATTTTTCCTTATCAGTATATAGAGAGATTCATTTTTTTTTTTTTTTTTAACTCCTGCATCATATTCTGTTACTGGATGAATCAAAGTTTATTTTAGGGCTTCCCAGGTGGTGCTAGTGGTAAAGAACCTGCCTGCCAATGCAGGAGACATAAGAACCATGGGTTCGATCCCTGGGTTGGGAAGATCCCCTGGAGAAGGCATGGCAACCCACTC